>NW_017306623.1:111068-112562 GCF_000935625.1 Nanorana parkeri | reverse complement strand
GGGGGGGGTCTTCTTGTTTAGGCTCCCTCTTGTCCGTGCATCAACCATATAAACTGCTAGTTTGGTATTATATTTCACTGTGCACATAAATTGACAATCTGCAGTAATTCTCCAGCATTCTTGCCGAGTTACGCCCAGTTACGCCTGAGGTTTATCACAAAAGCTGCACAGATCAACCTTTACATAAAGATGCCAATAGTCACCGGCAAAAGAAACCATTTCAGGGAAGGTGATATATTAACAGAAAGTTATTGGTTAATTTTGTTAAACATGCACTATAATTAGCAAATACCACCTACTGTGGCCATGCTGTATCTCAGGTATGTTGACTCCTACAGCATATGTTGCCATGGCAATGACCAGAACATGTCTAACCTTTTGTATCATGCACAATAGAATGTCATGAGCTTTGGACTTTCTTCCTATGAATACACCATTCTTCATACACTGACAAGTGTGGTAGGAGTAAATTACACATATTTTAGGAATGCAGGGTGGTGATGATATTTCACATGGGACAAGACAGGATCTGTGCCTGACCAATTTTGCATTCATGGCTATATATTTCATCCAACAAGCAATCTGCTATGCAAACGCAGTCCATTTGTTTTGCCCTGACGGGCATATACTGAGTAAAGTGACAGGAACTCTGAAAAGACGAATGCATCAGTGTATTGTTTAGAGGCCGGGATGTGAAGCTCCATATTCAGAGTTCCTCGCAGACACAAGCACAGTCACATAGACAAAGGATTAGGCAGAGGCTAAATGACACTGCCAAGACAACAATTCACAGGGAAGGGTGGGAAGAGTTGCTTAGAGGGGGGAAATTAACACCTCAAAGTGTTTTTTTTTCCAAAGAAAGTATTTTCTAACACTACAACACAGGACTTAAAAAATGTAGCTTTTGTTCACATTCTTGCAAGAATGAGGCTTCAAATCTCAGTCTGTGCTGCCAACCAATCCCACCTGTTGAGCTCCAGGAGCTCCATTTACACTTATACTAATATCTTACAATAAACTGATTGCTGCTTACAGCAGGCTAATATAAGCACACTACACCCTACTGTAATCAGTCACAAAAAATTCTGCTTCCTAGTGATAGGATGCCCCATTTACTCCTTCCCCAAATCCAACACTTACCTGTCCACGTTCCACAGAGGCCTTCACTGCCTGGGCGCTCGGAGCCGCACAGCCTCCTAAAGTGACCAGAAAAGAAAGATCGCTATGGAACCCAATGGGCTGCAAGGAGTTGAACTTGGGGGGTTGCTTTATTATGTAGAGTGTAACACAATACAATGGGGAAACCCAAAGCTCCAAGGCGAGAGAGAGCCCTGTCGACAGGACACAAAGAGCCAGTTGGTGACATAGTACACCAGACACAGACACAACCTGAAACATTTTTGGTGTTGACTGACACAATTTTTTCATGCTCAAAATAGACATATTCATTGCATATATATATATATATATATAACAAATCATACATTAAAACAG
>NW_017306623.1:97293-110855 GCF_000935625.1 Nanorana parkeri | reverse complement strand
TATAATTTTTCCGGTACAAACTATTTATATTTTAGATATCATCTTAGCATGCTCCACATTGTATGTGGGCTATGTCGGCAGAAGTATGCAGTTCATATACTGGATGCCAGCAGTGATAGACTGCAGGGAGTCACAGTGTCTAGCGTATGAAGTCTGTATAATGTTACATTGTAACCTCAGAGCATGCAGCACATGTGCAGTAGTAAGCACAGTGTGTGGGGGCAGACGTGCATCCGTCTCTCTCTAGTTACCTTGTTTTATTTTTTTACCTACCGGTAGTTTTGTTCTATTGTTCAAAGGGAGCGAGTGCATAAAGCTGACCTTTGCCTTACATCGAAAAATCAAGCAATTCTTGACTCAGGAAGGAGATCTTCTTGTTGTTATTACACTCTATTTATGTAGCACAAACATTTCTCAATGCTTGCTTTTAAAACACAATGCTAACAATAGGGAAACATGCAGTCAGGGTTTATACACACCGACGTTCCTTACATTTGATCAGCAAAGCGATGAAGAAAGATGGTAACATAATGCCAATTGTTTGCTATGGTGCTGTAAATACTGTTTTTTATCTTAAAGATACATGAGAAAACATGGTTAGCTAACATTTACACCCTATAGAAAAATCACTAAAGAGTACATACTGTTGGAAATATATTCATAGAAAAAACAGCAGAGAAGTCAAAAACTAAAATAGTTTGAAATGTTACAACAACACAGACAGTAAAGTAAATAAGGAACCATGTTAAAACTCCATTCATCAGATGTTTTGGCTTTCAGTGCCCCTAGCAGCAAAGTATGCATATGCTATATGGTAGTAATCGTGATCTTTCCCTTTTTTGGTAGACCGCCTCACGTTTAGTTGGGTATACACACTTGTTATCTTTGTTCAACCTGTTGGCTGAGCGAAGAAAATAGAACAGATTCCTTCATCAACGTTTACCATCATTGATCGAGGAATCTCCTGCTTTTTCCTTTGTATTCTCATTGGCTGCTTGCTCTGTGCAGCCAGCAATTTTCCGTCATGCTCCTTCAATCAGCTGATCAAGGGATGCCGATGAGATAGGTGCAACAGCGGCACCCATACATTGAATTTCAGGCATGGGCAAGAACCAGTTGAAATTCAAAGAGTGTATACCCAGCTTTATAGTGGTTGTGGTGATGGAGTTTCAAACTGGACTTTGCGATTCCTTTCAAGAGCAAAATAGATACAATTCGGGATCAGATCGCCACTGTGTAGGCACTTTCCCCTATTCATGTTCCAGACCCACCATCACACTTGTTACTTTCCTCTTTTGATCCTGTCACCACAGAGGAGGTTACAAAGCTTTTCTCTGACACCCACCTCACCACTTGCCCCCTGGACCCTGTTCCCTCACGCTACTTCGGTCACCCTCTTGCTCTATCCTAGATTCTCTTGCTCACATTTTTAAACTCTCACTCTCTACTGGCATCTTTCCCTCCCCTCTGAAGCATGCCCTGGTCACCCCAATACCCAAAAAACCCTCAATGGGCCCTACCGACCTCAACAATCTCAGACCAATTTCCTTACTCCCATTCACCTCCAAACTCCTAGAACGCCTTATCTACAGCCGCTGAGTTGGATAAACAACGTAAAATACTGAAACGGTGGCACCATGTTCTGTACCCAATGACTCATTCCACGCATTGTCAGCATTTCTGCCTATGTTATAATGGTATAATGGTGGTTTTGTTGCCGTTGAAATGTATAGACAATATAGCAGTGGGTGGATTTTGGAACCAAGTGTGAAAGGAATGTTGTATTGAAACACCCTCATCAGCTGTTAACTACTGTAAACATGCACTTCATACCAAGATGTAATGAACGGCCAGTTGTGTCCATGACCGTGGCAGTCTTAATAACCAAGACTTATTTACACCTGTCCAAACCCACCAAAATAGAATGAAAATGATTTACTTGGTTGACAGGCTTTAGAACAAAATATTCACAGTTACACATTCCCCTTTGCTAGGTTTTTATTGCCGTTTTCCTTTGAGGATATTTGCCTTGACTTCCTGTTGTGTGACAGACAGGGAATGAGAATGAAATGAATAGAGGAGGGAAGCCAGCAAACATTTGCCTGTGCTGCTTATCTCAGGGTAAGCAAAAGCAACCAAAGCTGGTTTTCTATTCTGTTGAGTTAATGTTTCCCCTTAAAATGGGGAATGGTCATCCAGTGGGCATCTGTCTCTTCTTACTGAAGTAAGATCTCCTGATCCAGCCAAAAACATCCAGATTGAATAGACATTATCTCAAGCTATAAACATGTCAAGGTAGGATTTAGTACTTAAACAGGAAAGGAAGCAATTAGAATTGCCTCACCAGCGTACGTGTACTTCTACAAGAACAACTGGGAGATATAATTGTTAGTTAAACATTAGGAAGGTTTATACAAGATTTTGAACTTGACACATTTGTTTTTCATCAGGGTAAAACAACTCAAATGTCTCATAATTGTATTGTTTGACAGACCGGATGTAGAGATCTTTAATATCTGTTGACCCATGGGAGGCAGCGGGGGATAATATCTTTTGCCCAGTGTTTCTATAGAAATTGCTGAAAATGTAAGTTCTTTAAACTGTTTCACATACATATTCATATGTCTTCTGATAGATCTACTCTGCCAAACCATATAATAAAAGTGTTCATATGTGGGAGCAGTAACTGACATAAAGTTGAACAGTAGATGTGCAACACTTGCCTATCATGGTCAATCAATAGCTGTTTAGATTGAAAAGTTCAAGATGGAAAATTTGCTGTTTTCTTACTTGCATCTGCTAGATTGTGGTCCATTTCAGATATACAATTTAGCTACTAATAGTCCATATCCCTCAAACTCAGTCAATTAGATGACTTATTCTTGTATTTTGTGGGCAGCTTCAGTCCTACATATACCCTCAGAAAAAGCAAAAAGGCAGATGTAAAATACTTTTGTCTTCTAGTTTTCTAGTTCCAAATCTCTCTGGAATTGGTCAAGTGGTCTTACCCCCAAGAGGAAGATCGGTTTTTAGGCAAACATTAGTCATTGGTCCTTTGTGCCTAAACACCAGCTTCCAATCCCTTTTACCAGAAATGAGGTATCTAGTAAAGGGGAGGTCTTCTAGTTTTCTAGTTCTGAAGCCTTTTAGCATTGGTCTTGTCATCTCCAGAACCCCCCGCCCCCCACCTCCCGAGAGTTAGATCAGTTTTCAGGCAAACATTTGTCATTGGTCCTTTGTGCTTAAACACCAGCTTCTAATCCCCTTTACTAGATAGATAATTAGAAAAACTAAAGGAAAAGATAAATCCCTCTCATCTTTGAGTGAACATTGATCTGAATTATAAAACTGGAGGAATGTAAAGACGAATGGCCACCCTTAAGAATATCACAAGCCATTTTCATAGGTAAAAGTTGACTGATTGTTTTGAGGAAACATTTTTTCTTACCTCCAGCTTTGATAAAAAGCCAATTAGTATACAAAATTTCCAGGGAGCATCTGCTCTGTGAACAGCTAATCTGAATGTAAATAAAACGGTACCTGTTGTTTTTAGCAGCTGGCATTCAAGCGGTTAAGCAGATGATAAACACATAGGAACTGTAATATATCACTTAAACATAAGTGGCTCTTCAGGGAACACTTCGCTCAGCACAGAGGGACTCATATTGCACATATTGTACCTCAAGTATGTATCTTTGCAGGAAGTAGAAAAAAGTGTGACTGATCATATACAATGAAATATCCCACATATAAAAAGCGCTTTGAAGAAACAAGTTCAAGGCTTCGTCATTGACTAATTCCATGACCTTCCTCTTACATACAAAGGCTTCTAAAGTTAAACGATTTTTTAAAATGTTGCTGTGCTGAACAGCATACTATATACCAGTGGTTCTCAAGCTGAGTAACCTCAGGACCCACATTTGTCCTTAGTCATGAAGTCATGACCCAGGTCGCACTGCAATGGAGCGCATGGTGCGGTACCACGCGTTCCAATGCGGGCGTTAGAACTGTGGGTGGGAGATGCGTTTGGGGTGCCAATCAAATGAATGGCAATGCAATGCACCTCTTAGGGCTAGTTCACACCAAGCGCATTCCAGGAGCAGAGCAGTCACAGGCCGGATCCAAACTGCGTCCAATGTATTCCAATGGTATTTTGGGCTCTAGATCACACCGCAGTGTTCAGTTCCAGAGCATGTAAAAAAAACTGCAGCAAGCCCTATTTTTCCTGCTCTGGAACGCATCAACAACGCATGCAAACGCACTGGAACGCACTGAAAGCCCTTTTTTTAAACCAAAAATGGCCTGCGCATCAAAAACGCGGCAAAAAACGCGGTATAACACACTGCACTGCGTGTGCAGAAACTCATGCAGATCTGGTCTGCATTTGGTGGAACCAAGCCCTCACACCAGAACACGTAGTAGGTGCGATTGCGTGGTACAGTGCGTTATTCGCATGAGACTGTGTGTCATTAACGCACTGTACTAGTGTACCACAGAAACAATCTCACAGACATTCTCACACACACATACACACTCCGAAATAAATATATAAAAAAAAATCCACCCAGTCTCCCTATCTTTGAGAACTGGAGTGGATCCTCAGCGTGGGGTCCAGTATGGCTGCTGTGCAGCGCTTGTACAGCTCCCTTACACACTCTCTAGAGGTGCTGCGAGCCAGAATGTTACATCACTCCAGTCCAGGCACTTCTAGGGGACACGCAAGGGAGCTGTAAGCAATGCACTTATAGATGGAGCTCCCTCACGGCCATAGCCCTAGCCCACCCCACCTCAAGCTGGTACTCGGTACCGGGCAGCATATTTTGAATGGCTGCTAGGTACAAGAACCTAGAGAGTGCTGCGCTAGGGGGAGGCTGAGGAGCCTCTCACCTAGAAAAGTGGAAGACACGTGGGGACACACTGAACACGGGGTCGCGATCCACTTTTGGGCCACGACCCACCAGTTGAGAACCAAGGCTATATACTATAAGAGTAGGGCTCTGAAATACCCTACACAAAGGATATTTGGAAAAACAAATCATATGCAGCACATCTATGACAGACCATCATAACTGACATTCAATTGTACACTTACTTACAATATACAGTGGCAAAACACGTAATACATGTACATTGTATGTAGTGTAGATACAGACTTCAGAAAACTACAAATCAATCTGCCCAAAGCTTGACACTCACCATTGCTCCTCCATATATTTATATGCCATAAAGCCACCTGGCCAAGCTCCCTCTGCCTGGAATTTACTGCATTTAGCTCATATATAAAATTATGTCTGCAAGTGCAATCTAGACATGGTTACCCAAATATTCTGACACAGTTCAACATTCACCACCCGTTCACTCTTAACAGTGGTAAATTGACTATTGGGCCAACAGTTCTAAACAATCAAAGGCTGTGAGTGGGATCTGGGATCTGGCCTTCAAAAGGTTCCAGATTATTAGCAATGCAATGGTATGCGTTTTTCCATCCTGACTCGACTTCCTGATTGCCCGGGAAGCCGGCTCCATGTTGTTTGGCCAGCTCGATTGTGATTGGCTGGAAAGCCAACTTCCCAGCCAATCAGCATTGAGCCGGCTATTCAGCTGGTTCGATGCTGATTGACTGGGAAGCCAGGTTCCTGGCCAATTAGCATCGAGCCAGCTTACCAGCCAATTAGTAATGCGGGTCATTACTCACCGTGAAAAAATAAACAAGGGTGGACCCACCTCAGAGTATAGGTGGTCCGAAGGGTTAACTTAAGGAATGGGACAAACCGTGAGGTAAGGTTTAGACAATTCATTTATTCAAAACAATAAATACAGCCAAAAACATACTGTACATGAGTTAAAATCAAAGACACTATAAAGTTGGTGGTCATTTGTGTGACCATAGGTGGATTGAAGTGGACCACCTATAATTCTAAAGAAGCACAAATGATAGATGACCATAACAAGCAGACTCCAGATGGGTTAAGTAGGCTCCGGAATAGTCGGGAGGATTTAACCATTGAGACGTTATGCATCACATCAGTAGCAGACTTGACAGTGTATCACATGTATTGTCACTTAGTAAAACAAATCTGAGCCCGTAATTGGCAATGTGCAGATGGAAAGTGACTTGTACAGGTAGTCAGGAGTTGGTGATCACCCACTGAAATCAATGTACAATATAACCTAGAGAGAGGCTTTCGATGCATATTTATAGCTCAAAAATAAAAGATTGTGTCATGAATGTTTCCCTTCTGCATCTAAGGAACCAGTTGGGACATGTGAGCACTTGTAGGTGTATAGTACACACAGGGTTGCCTTAATGCTTACTTCAGCAATTTTTCTAACTCACAAAGTTAACAAGCATTCCTTCGCTGCTCCCATGTCAAGCTAATCAAGAGAAAAATGCTATTTGTTATCTCGCTGCACCATTGCCTAAGAAACATAGCAGCACACAATGACTCATCGGTTAGTTTTCCATGCCAGACTGGCAGCAACTTAAAAGAGAAATCTTATGCAAGGTGCAAAGGTGCATTTTATACAAGAAAACTGAACAGAGCTTGTAAATTCTCACAGTAAGTTATCCTAATGTACCATAGCATAAAAATGGGATTACAGCTTCTATGTACAGGAAATTCACACATTTTTTTTTGGAGGGGGGTTAAGGAAAAAAACAAATATCACAGATGGCTCTTGTCTCTGTTGCTGCTACTTACTGAGCTGAAAGTCCTGTGCAAAGCTTTTCATTTTTAATGCTGTCTTTGCCTCTGATTAAGTGAACCTGACATGCTACAAACATAAAAATTATTGCATTCTTTTACTCATAAATCTGCTATTGCCCGGCTGTTATGCTTATCCTATGACTTTCACTGTTTAGTAAGTTACTGGCCCAGAACAAGCATGCAGGACAAGACTTCTAACTCTGTTGGCTGCATGGCTGTACCAGGCCAGTGCCTCACTAAATACTAAAGCCATGGGATGTCTGCATTTCTTTCATAATAGGTTTATTTTAATGTCCATAGTCTAGGCATGGGTGCGCATTAAAGAATTTAGAAATTCTTAGCAAGCAGGAAAAGAGCTCTAAAACAAGCCCTAACTGATCTCTCTAGCTGTTTGTACTGTGAAGTTATTCATTATCAAAGACCATAAAGAACACACAAGACTCCAAATCAGTACCTAACAACCCATTCACACCTGAAGAACCCTATTATTTTCAATGGTGCCTGTTCACACCTGAGTGTTTTGTCCCTTGATGCTTGTAGATAGAAAACAGTAGCTTTTGTTTTGGGCACAATCATGCATTTTGGCCACACAGACTTCAACGGCCACACAGTGCCTGAAACCCAATAATGTACAAAAAAAGTACCTCAAAATTGCCTGAAAATGCTAACTCTCATGTGTAACTGGAAAAACATCTGCTGTGTGTTTACATTAAAAGGCTGGCAAGATTTTCTCCGCATAGAAAATGGCTGAGATTTTAGGGCCTGTGTTGTGACCATCGGAATGCCATAGTGTAAAGGGGCGTAATATTTTGATCTGGACTGCTAGCTGTATGTGATGTGTTGACTATGAGGACTAGCAGACAAGACACAAATATATTCTTAGTGAAAGGAGACTTCCAGTACTGGTAGCTGATTGCTGGTATCTTAAAAGTCATTGAAGATAAGCAGCACTGTCCCTAAGTGCCAGGACCACTCTACAGGTAGTGTAGAGTCTTTGACATAAGCCGAAATGGTGCCAATACCTGACACATGAGCATTAGTGTCAGGGACGGAATGACATTTGAATATAGTCCACCATCATCCACTACAGCCATACCCAGTGGAAAGCAATGGGACATGACCTTCTTATTTCTGTCCCTGTCAGGTCACACCACCTACCTTTTCCTTTTTCTGCTTTGGCTTACACGGGCATAGTAAATCACCAGGCTAGCAGCTCAAACCACCTCACAGAGGAGCTCACTCAACACTGTGTCTGCAACCACCCCCTCACCACCACTGTGTAAGCACCCCCACACACCCAGTCACCACTGCACTACCCTTCTCACCACCATGTTGAAAACCTCCCAAACACTGCACCGTCATGTCAACCCCCTCCATGCTTTCATCACCGCAGCTGAGCCACATGCTTCTCCTCATGCTCTCACCACATCTCCCACATGCCCCTGTTTAACTCGCCACTGCACAAATGCCAGCCCCCGTGCTCACTACTACTTCACTGACTCATGCCTTAGCACTCGCCACCACTGTACCAATGTGCACTTCTGTGCTCTTTGCCACTACCGTGATACACCTTTTTTCAGCCCTTTCCACTGACAACTTCTGCACAAACTGCCATTGCATCAACACTAACTTCTGCAGTCATTAAAACTGCAGTTGCACACACTTCTGCACTTGACAATATTGCTCTGACACATGCTTCAGTAGTGGCACACACTTCTGCACTCTATGCCATTGCACCAACATGCCCATTATTATTATTATACAAGATTTATATAGCGCCAATAGTTTGCACAGCGCTTTACAATATAAGGAAGACATTACAGTCACAATACAATTTAAGACAAGATGGTAGGGAGGGCCCTGCCCGTGAGGGCTTACAATCTAAAAGGGGCCCATCTGCCACTGCTGTAATAGAACCAACAAGCACTTCTGCACTTACTGCTAGTGTACCGACACACTTCTGCACTTGCTGCCACTGTATCAACAGGTTCTCACTGTGACGATAATAAGGTTTGAGTCTATTAATATTAAATATAGCAGTCTCTTGTCCCCAAGTTCAAATCAAATGCAAGCCTTCATTTAGTTATTTTTGCCAGGTCTCTCCACAGTCCAAAAAAACAAAGATCTGCTACTCTGCTGATCTGGCCTGTGATCTTTATTGCCCCAGCACTACTTAACAAGTGAGAGTCCAGAATCTCCCTCTTTAACCTTTTTATGGCTGCCCCTAATTAAAGGCATGCAAGCAGGCACTCATCTATTAGCAGTTCACAATTTGATATAAACACAAGCAGGTCTGGTAGATCTACCAACCCAGGTGACCCAGCATTCACCCGAAAGCCATAAACCGAGTTACGATATTAGCTGGATTTCACAACTTGGAATTGGATAGTGTTATTGTAAAATTAAGTGCACAAAGAGCTGTGTCACAAGCAGAACATAGATACCAAGAATTAATATTTTGCCATGGCTGGACAGGCGATATTTATCTTCCTGCCCCCCCCTGCCCCCCCATCATTCATATCTCGGACACGTTTAGTTTCAGTTTAAGGTGCACATAAATGGAAATTTTAAAACCGAAACGAAACCGAAAAAAAAATTTAAAAAGAGATTTAGGACACAAAGTCCTTTATCTCTTTTTCTGTATCCCCCCTTGTAATCAATGAACAGGTATCCTCCATGAGTGTTCCTGTTCGTTGATAACATGAGGACATGGTATGTTTACTATACCTACAACTATGAATGAACATGAGGTGATGTAGCTCACCTCCCATTCATTCATAATTGAGGATATAGTTAACATACCATGTCCTCAATTATCTACAAACACTCAGCGATCAGTGATCACTGAGTGATTGTGCTTGCTCTCCTCTCTGACACGCTGTCACAGGAGGCTGATCGAGCGGAGCAGGGAGGTGAGCTCAGCCTCCTGTGACAGCGCTGGACTGTGATAGGCGTCTGAGCGGTGTGGGAGGAGAGACGCCGGCAGCTCACAGCGCTCTCGTCCTGCAGCGCTCGGCCGGCTGTCACTTTCTTTCCTGCAGCGCCCAGCGGGGAGAAAAGAAACCAGGGATGCGCCGATGTATCGGCAGGAAAATTGCACTTTCAGCATTATGCTAAAAATGCAATTTTCGGCCGATATGTTTCGGTGGCCGATATATCAGTGCATCCCTAATTTCAATATAACTTTGTGACGCATCATAATTTAGTGGTTGTCGGACTGTATTGAATATGAATATTCTACTATCCTCTTAGTTATGAATTTAAATGTTTGGGAGGAGCAGAGGAGGAAATCATAAAGGCTCATCCCTCCTGCTCTCCCTCCCCAGCCCTGCCCTAGGGGCCGGCTACGTGACACCCCTTAGAGGGCTGACAAAAAGATGCTGCCGAGGCAGTCAAAGAGGCCCTTGTTTGGCCTAAGATTGTTGTCCTCTGAGCTGAAAAATCTCTGTGCAGGGTGAGGCTGAGAGTGGTATCGCCACGTCCTTTTGATGCCATGTTCAGGTTAAGAACTGCGTACAGTCACACGTGATTGATGTCACAATCACCAGCACATCCAACTACCCCCCCCCATCTAACCACCTCTCCTGCACACCCCCCACTACACTGCACCAACATATATTTCAGTGCTTGCTGAAACTATGATTTTAAAAGAAAAAAAAGAAATCTAATAATCAGTTTTTTTCTCAATTGGTTAAACCTGAACACTGGTGTGCATTGCCAGCATTAGACCTCAGACTTCAGAGAGTGAAATTTATATCCACTGTTCATGATTCCCATAATCTGTACACATATAAAGGACATTTTTGGTTTGCTTTTCATCCAGTATCAATATTATGACATTGTTACTGTGAAATTGTCCAAACTAGGAGAGCCCTGTATTCCTGTACACCTGCGTGAACCGATGATGTGACTGTCTTGTCTATATTTTATCTGTCTGTGTAAGCCCTTATAACTGTAAACACCAGTTAACAGGAGAAAGCATAAAAGTTCACATGCCTATGTTGAAAGTTCTTCACCAGCAAAACAAATCAAGAAACAATAATATAAGCTGTTAACAAGATTATCCTGGGGCCTAGATCATTTAATTGCAGATTGTGGCTGGAAACTAAAAAGAATCCACACAGTAGAAGAATTAAAGAATGTGTTTTTATGCTAGTTGTTCGATATATTTTTTTTCACAGAAGACTGTGATACTTTTATTGTAAATAGCACAAGTATACAACTAATCTTGGAATAGTTGGTAGAAACAGATTGATTGTTTGGCCATATTGGTCTTATGGCCCACTTCATTGCACAAATGCAGCCCTTGTAATCCAGCCACTTGTCCCAATTCATACAGATATTTCAGGTTGACAGGTTTTCGTTACTTTCAAAGTACAGAAATCAAGGCTGCAATCCAATAAGTCTTGTATGGCTGTACACCTCAAGTACCACTAAACTGCAATTCTAAAATATATAGAACCATGAAAATCGTTAGACTGCAGTCTCCTGAACTGCTTTACCACTACTAACCCCACCCCTAAGTAGAAACTCACGAATCACCTGTTGACACCAGTATGGAAGAGGCCTTGAATGGCTGAACTATACACCTAGAGGACCACTAAACTGAATTTCTGAAATATATAGAACGATGAAGATCTTTAGGGGTCAACCTCTTGAGCCACTGTGCCACCACCAGCCCCAATCCAAATGAGAAATTCAGCAATCACCTGTTAATACCAAGGTGTGGAAACCAAGGCTGCTAGAGAACAGATTTTAGCTGGACCATACACCTGGAGAAACACTAAACCATAGTTATCTAATGTATAGAACCATGAAGATCCTTATGTGTCAATAACTTGAGCTGCTGTGCCACCACTTGCACCATCCCTGAAGAGAAATTCAACAATCAACTATACATTTCTGGACAGCAAGCCTGCCTATAATAATGTCATAGATGTTACCCATTTTGGTAATATACATCCTTAGCTTTATAGCAAACCCATTATTTGGTCATTTAAAAGGTAAACAATAACTCCCCGGAAGTGCACATATACAAACTATCTTTGGCCTTCCACAATATAGTCAAAATGTACATACAGCTGCCAGTAGCAAAGTCTATGGAGTCTGAAGATGGAGCAAGGGGCTTAACCTGTATAGATGTTTGCTTAACATCACCTTTCCAAAATAGCTTACTATCACCCTTTAAAAATACCCTAAAACAACAATAGCTTTAAAAAAGGAAGGGACTGTACCTAAATTAATGTACCCACCTTCTTAGGTAAATCTGTCATGAGAGAAATTAAGGGGTTGCTACTGCTGCACTCCTAAAAATACTAGTAGCCTGTTTTTTATGCAGAGCTATTGGCTTAATTTTTTTCCTGAGTCACTGTATTGGAAAAAAGTATGCACATCAGGAAAGTCAGACAAAAACAAAAAGTCCTTACAGACATGTTTGTTCTAGTAATTAGGAGTCCTGAAGCCAGAGAATGCCAAGCAACTGGCATTTTCAGAAGTCAATAGCACTCCCATATTTCTTACGGGCTTCAGCATTGTTTGCGCCAAAACTAATAATGCACTTAAAGATGAGTTGGAAACTCTTGACTAAGGTAGCATAGATGTTCCCATACTTTCCCATTACAAGCCCCCAAGACCACCCACCACCCGTCCTTGTGCCAATAACTAGACCACACTCCAACTTGGTATAAAATGGCCTTGGCGGCCTTTTATTACCAACTTTGATATATAAAACATATTATATATATAAACAATTACCAGAACAAAAGTTGCAGGTCTTTGAAGGCCTCACCTTTGATCCATTACTTGCGGCAGTACTACAACCTGTTAGGCCCCCAGCCGCAACACACTGCCTCGGGGACAACCACCAACTGACCGCATACACTCCAAAATTAGCTGAATAGAGGACCCATACCAAGACAGGTCCCCCAAACCTTAACCACCAGCACCTATTATTTGATGGCCTCCAAAGACCCCAACCGCATACCACCCGGACTAACACCAAAATTCCTTGGGCGGGCGGGAGGGAAGTTCACTTTACCTCAGAAATTCTCCAACTGCTGCAGAAAAGACCCTCCTCCTCAGACCACCGTTCAAGCCCCACCTAACTTTTTTGACCTGTCCAATCAGGTAAGTGACCATGTCCCCAAGACCGAACCCTCGTTAACCCTTTAGCTTGTCTTCCCTATACACCTTGTCATGTATGCCCTGCGCTTATTTATTTATTTTTTTGCTTCGGGCCTTCCTGTCCTGTTATCTTTAAAGCAAAACCATTTTCAGATTGTAGCCTATAGCCCAAAGCACTGAAAGTCATCATGACACACGACAAGCAACTCCTAACATTACAGAATTGAAGGTTAATTACACTACATTTTGAGATACGCTGTCATGACATCTCTGACTGCGAATACTTCATATGCATGACTACAAATCAAATCAGAATTACAGTTCTGCCACCTGCACTTTTAGGAATTAGTTAACTCTGAGGTGTCTAGTTATAAAAGTTCAGACTGATATTTTTACAGTTAGTTATGCGGAAGCCCTCAATTTGTGGTACATTTTATGTGAAAAAAACAGTCCAGCTTTTTCTGCTGAATTGTTCATTGAGAATTTTCTCCAACTTAAACCTGATGTAATCTTTAGCAAATCTTCCCATGTGTATAGCAGGGTGCCCCATCCTTCTCATTTTGTAAATACTTAGGGCCTCATTTTGTAAATACTTAGGGACTGATTTATAACACTTTCGCTCAGCTATATGCTCAAGGGGCTTATTTATAATGCATATAAATTATGTCACTGGTTGCCAGGAGCTGGATGAACAGCCGGCCAGAGCATCCCAGGTTGCTAATAGCCAGGCTC
>NW_017306623.1:89246-97230 GCF_000935625.1 Nanorana parkeri | reverse complement strand
TGTGCATCCACATGCAAACAGGCTGCTAACAGCTGCAGATGGTGACAGCTGTCGTTGGATTATACAGCCGCCCACTCCCAGCAGATCACATGAGTCTTATGGAAGAATTCATGAGACTCAGCAATCTGGCCCCATTTGTTGGTGTGAATTGGGCCTTAGCCTTCCTCGTGGAACTACTAATGTGTGCTTGTTTTTGTCTGTGTCCCTGTTGAAGAGATTTCCCATCACTTCCTCTCCTGACAGGAAGTAAAGTGCAGTCTCCCCAGTACAGGACACAGACAGGAATAACATCTGACAAAGGTCCAACCCACCCCTGCCTTATTCAAAATTAAATTAAACATTTTGGCTGGATTTGGGCTTCAACAAAATCATTAAATCTATTTTAAAATGCTGCTGGAATGGTGTTCAGTTATGTGTGGCACTGTATTTATACAAGGTGCAAATCGAAACCACTGTGCATTCTTCCAAAGCCCTGATGCTGTGTAGCTTAACTAGGCCTTCATACATCTAACTGGGTCAGGATGTTGAACAGTACAATAGCACTCTAAGTCCTGCTAGGTCTTATTGATTGCATATAGTTGGTGCCTCTTGTTACCCCAAATTAACCCTATAGTCCCGACCCTCACCCTTATTTCCAAGAAGTGAAATCTGTTGTAAAGGAATTTGCTGTGACTAGTAGGGTCATATCACCTGCTTTAATAAACCATTGTGAGAAGGACCAGGCAGACTTGTGATTTACCCAGCAACCAAATAAACAAAGGGTCCATTCATTGCAAGGACAATGTCAGCCTTTTCCATCATGTAGAAAGTAGCTGAATGAAGATTATTAGCACAGTGTTGCTCATTGGGATAGATGAACACTTTGAATTTTATTTAACTCTCACTCACCACATGCAAATGACTCAGAGAGGGGCACGGAATAGAATGAACAGATTGTATAACTCTGTTTTTAAGAAAGTGATCACTTTTTTTCCATTAGGTATTGTCAGTTTTTAAAAGGCAAACGGAAGAGCTGAAACATCAATGCAAAGCATTATAGCTACAGAAAAAGCTCTATTACAGATAGAATAAAACTGGCTGGACATGCCGTGTGTTTAGCTAGCCCTGAATTTTCCTGCCCCATTATAGAAAGCAGAATTAATATGATAGAAATACAATATATGTATGTGATATACATTTATAAGCAGTTTGTGATGGTCTCTTGGCAGTGACAATGCTTTGGGAATCTGCAGAACCCACTGCACCCGCACCCTGCACTGCAGCACCCTCTAAGCATCCTAATGTGCTACCACAGAGTCCTGGAACAACCGCTGGACAAATTATGGCCTCTGCTATTCCAAGCAGGTTGCCAAGGCCAGTGCTATTGGCTATACTTAAGACTGTGTCATTATGTACTATATTATTGACAGATGAGCTCCCACCTTATATGTAGAGGTGCACCTTAAAGCTCAACTCCAGGCAGATATTAAAAAGTAATGTGATTATGTATTAATTTAAAATAATCATTAAATGTAACTAGGGTAATTATCTTAATTTGGTATTAGCCTCCTGTAATCACCTGGGAGGTGGAGGATCAGAGCTAAAATCCAGGTGTGTAGCATTTACATGTGCTGAAAATATATACAGATATACAGATAGGAGGCAAGAGCAGAGTGAGAGAAGGAATGACCCCACAAGTCTGCTACTGCTGCTTTACTGTCCAGTCATAGGTTGGGGATATGGAGGGAACACCACTTTATTACTTAAAGCGGACCTTCACTCCTGAAAAAATCTTCATTGCATATGCCTCCTCCCCCCTCCCTCTTCAACAATTACAGAACTTTTTTTTACTAACAATAAGTTCCTTTTTTTAAAATGTTTGTCCTTCTGAATCCTTGCCTGGGCCTTGGTACAGCCTACTGCTGTCTCCTGGGATGTCTATGTCACACACATCCCAGAAGACAGTATTGCAGTGTTTTAATAAGATCCCGTGCATGCACAAACATGCTGAAGGTTTCTGCTAGGTCACATAGACCTGCGACATGTTCACGCATAAGCAAGACAGACATGCTGCAGGTCTCTCCCGGGGAGGTCTTTGCGTTTCCCCGCACATGGGCAGACATGACATAGGCCTCTATCAGGTCTATGGGACTTAGCAGAGATCAGCGGAGTGTCTTCACATACACGGGATCTACTTTCAAGTGGGAGCAGAGAGCTTCGACATCACGTAAGAAAACAATGGAGTCTATGGACTAATACACTTTTCTTTTGTTTTGTTTTTTTTAAATTTTCCAAGAGGGGCATTTGTTAGGGATGTAACATTTTATTGTGGGTAGAGTGAAGCCAAAGGGCATCATTTTGGCTGTGTTGCGTGGCAAGGCTCTGTAAATCCCAGGACTGAATGGACAGAAAACCAAACCATTTGACAAGTAAAGCTTTTATGTATTTCAACTGTGTATTTAGCCCTTTCCCTTGTCTTCAGTTTTTAGTTTGACTTCAAATTAAAGTGTAATTGTTAATTTTGTTTATATACTAGATGCAATGACAAAACAAAACCCACCTAATATAGCACAGTCATAATACAGACATTGGGGGGAATTCATCAAAACTGGAGCAGACAGAATCTGGAACAGCTGTACATAGTAACCAATCAGCTTCTCTCTTCAGTTTGTTCATTTAAGCTTTGAAAATGAACGAAAGATAGAAGCTGATTGGTTGCACTGGACAACTGCTCCGGATTCTGTCTGCTCCAGTTTTGATAAATGCGCCTCATTGAGTTTTCTTTTAATTTGCCACTTTAATTAGGTAACAACAGAATTATATGTTAACTTATATATGATAGAATTATGTATTTAGGTATATTTTCATAATGGTTACAGCAGTTTTCATCCATTATTAACTTTTATAGAGCGTCTTTTTGTGGATGAAGAAGTGACCAATTATGTTGGAATATATATGAACAACTCCATATAACTTTAGACAAAATGGCTACAAATACAGACTACATGAAACAAAATGGCTGGAAGAGCATACAATTCTTCTACACCTCGTACACCATCTCACTTAACTTACATTAGGCCATTTCTGTTCATTCTGGCGACTACCGTAATCCTTTTATCTGCATGTTTGCACTTGAGGTCGTATTAAATCACCATCTAAAATTTTTATTTACCAAATACAAAGCTTTTTGACATCTGCCTAGGCTTTCAAGTGTGTCACCCACCACAAAAACACATCTTAGCTTATCTTTGCCTGAAGTCAGATCAGTAACTAAATATATGGTGGCCTAAAAGAGATCTGGCATATTGTGAAGAACAAAAAGCTTTGAGCTCAACATTCTTTGACATGAGAGCACATAGCTGCCTCTTCCCAGACTGAAAACCATTTAGCCAATTATGGAGGATAGAAATCCAACACCTTCCAGAACATTCTGCCTGTCACTTGACCTACTCTAATCTCCTCTTTGTGATACATTCTGAGAGGTTTCAGGCTGCCAGAGAGATATGGGGAACACCATTGTTATTGTCAATTTTCAGTCCATCTTTTCATGAATAGCACCTGTATATCTGTACATTGTATAGAGATAGCCTATGATCTGCTTTCCATTTCCTTGTTGCCACAGACTTCAAAAACAAGGCCAATATATCAGAGGAATAACACATAACAAGAATTGTTTGGAAAAATGTTAAGAAACTGGAGCACCAAGAATCACAAAAGTGATACACAGAAGTTCCAAGATGAACTAACTGCTTGAGAATGATGAAGAAGAAGGATGAAGTATCCAGCAGTACAGAACCAACCTAAGAGCCATTGCACACTACCAAACTTGTCGCTAGGCATCAGGGTCCTTATACAGGGCAGGGAAATACTCATCTGCTTTCATATGTCACTTCCATTACTGGCCCAGATGAGCGAGCCATCACTCTGGTACTGGTGAGTGACATTTTCCAGTAGGGCTGCAACCAACTAGTCGATAATGAGAATAGTTTTCAACTATTCTCATTATCAATTAGTTGGTTGGATCCCCTAGCTCTCTCCTCCACGCTGGGAGGAGGGCACAGCAAGCAGTGGGTGGGTGCAATAGCCAGCCTGCTATTGGCTATTGCAATTTGAAATGGCCAATAGCAGGCTGGCTATTGCACAAGCCCACTACCTGCTACCTGCTGGGGAGGTAATAAAGAGTTAATTTATTAGAGCATTTGCTACAAGTACCAATGAGGTACAGCCATACCATTCATTATAGGTGCTTGATATCAAAGAATATATCGGCCAGCCTTAATAGGCCAACTATAACCTTATATCCTTTTTAAGTCAAATGCCTTATGGCATCTACTGTTCATGCAAAAAATTTTCAAGAATGATATTGCATTAGAACGTTTCTTGGACATTACACAAGAAATGTTTTTTACCCTTTTAGACATTTCTGATAATTTAACAAAATTAGAAATTCCAAAAGGTCTCTGATGAGGATTATATATCAGTCATGAGAGTCTACCCCTCAAGGTTCTTATCAGAAAACTAATAAAGATAAGCCATTGTATGGTGTCTGGGAAAGGGGGGGGGGGAGTCAAGAGGATTTGCACAGTTCTCAACAACTGAATAAACTGTAGGTTAAAAAAAAAGAAAAGAATGACAAATGAAATATTACTAAAATCCAATCACCAAGCCATGCACTCAATGGTACAAAAGACATTTCTAATGTAGACGGATAGGCTGATATACCAAGAAACAACACAAACAAATGCAGAAACCTATTTTTGTTACATTTATTACTTCAGCCAAACTTGTAACACAATCACATTGCTTATTTTCAAATTCCAGGGTTACCTGGGTTTGGTCTGGAACCCCTGTCGGATAACCCATAAAAGCTTATTTTAGTTTTTATACTCTGTGAACTTTTAGTGTATGGCACACCAGATGAGGACTCATGGCCAATTGGTGATCTTACATCTTTTGGGCAAAATACACATATTTTGGGCAAAATACACATGTTTTGGCGTATTCACAATTTTGTATGTTTGTCTTTTTGGGAAACATGTTAAAAGATGAGCCTAAAATTCACACCAGCCCACACTCTAAATAAATGATATGCATGGCACTAAAAAGGCTGATTTCAAAGGGTATTGTGCAACCACAGCTGAATTCCCTGGTTTGTTTTATACTGCAGTATCTTGCTTTTAGCAATCAAAGGGTTACCTGGGATTAGTCCGACACCCTGCTTAGGTAACCCAGAAAAAGTTTTAGTATATACAATATACAATATAAACCATGTACTGTAGGTTTGGAAGAAGGGGGAGAGACAATATTAACCTCAGCAATATATTCATAGAGCCCTTTGTCTACTTTGAAATGAAAAAAATAAAAATTTAGGCGCCCTCGGATACAGGATTGGTGAGATCCAGTTATGTACTCCCTAGATGCAGTATAGTAAAAGCTGTGTAAACACCTTATTGACCTGTAGCTACATCTGGACACAGTTTTGCAGTAAGTGTGTGGAGGCACTTGGGTGCAGCATTTTATTCACGCTGGACTACATAAACAAATATTGCCTAAATACAAAAGGCATGTGAATCTTGTTGTGCATTGTGTATTTCCTCCAGGTCTGGGCAGTAACTCAGTGTGAAACTTTGCCTCTGTGCAGGAGCTTCCAGCAATTAAGTCACTGTCACGGCTGCTTTCTCTCCTTGTGCAGGGTGACTGGTCTTGTATACGCCCCCTCCTGTAGTTTTCTGCAGGCAGCCTGCAATGGCTGGACCATTTAGGCCCCTCCCACAGCTCTGCTCTCTGCGCAGGCTGTATGCAGCACAGTGACAATGTCACTGCTAATTTTATAAGGTGATATCTGGGTTTGCAAAGGTTTTTGGTGCACACAATGTGGTTTTAGATCTTTTGTGGCTATTGAGCAATATATTTAAATAAAAGGTTTTATATCTGGAGTTTAGCTTTAAGTTTTACTTTTAAAAATCATGTCACTGTTACTTCCTCTCACCTCTGGTGGTTGGTGTTCACCTAATTGACTGTGTTCTTTTGCTCAGTGCCCATTATAATTACATTCTGTATCTCAGTTCAGACACGGAGACACATGATGCAAACATGCTGCCTAATCTAGTTTGTGAATAACTGAATATCTACGTGCTCCTTTCTTGGGGAAAGTGAATTTCCATATGACATTTTATTGAAGCAATAATTGTATTCATCTGTTCAAATAAGATACTCATATGTGTGTTTAACCTATATGAAGAGGTTATACAGGAACCTACGCAGAGAGGATATTAGTGGGTGGTCAAGATGAAGGTTTTGTATATAAAGCTGTACAGTATGAATATATACACACACAAAAATAGATCCTATACTAGCTGTCTCCCAAGTGATATAATAAATTAATCTTGCAGTTACCAAGTAGATTTCACACATATATTCACAGTGCTCTCCTTCTAGATAAAGGCCCTTGAGAGTTCTCAGTGACTCAGAGGGATGTCGAGGAATCTGTTTGACTTTATCGTTCCATCAATCCTGGATATTACATAATTCTATAAACCTCACCTTCATTTTCTTCTACACCTCCCACACAGATAACTAAACACTTCTACAACTCCCATTATGTTGTAATTATGCTCTAATCTAGACATGTGCGATCCGTTCTGTTACGAACCAAAATTCGGACATTCAGACACATCTGAATTTCTGAATCCCAATGCATTTGAATGTGCCCGAATCCGAATTTCCATTTCCGAATTTCGGATCCCGTCCGAATTTCGTTTAAAAACTAAACTGAATCGGACATGTGACTTTTCTGGCCAATCAGATGTGTTTTTAAGTTTATTGCATCCGAACGGGTCTGAAGACGAATTTTCGTTACGGCAACATGGGAGCCATATACAGTATATACTAGGGATGCACCAAAATATCGGCCGCCTGAACATATCGGCCGAAAATGGCACTTTTGGCTAAATGCCGAAAGTGCAATTTTCCTGCCGATACATCAGTGCATCCCAGGTTTCTCTCCTCCCTGCTGGGCGCTGCTCTGTGTCCCAGCGGGGAGGAGAGAAAAATGACAGCCGGCTGAGCGCTGCGGAAGGAGAGCGCTGGGAGCGGCCGTTGTCTCTCCTCCCACACCTCTCAGCCGCCTATCACAGTGCGGCAGAGAGGTGTGGGGGCGGAGACAGCCCGCGCTGTCACAGGAGGCTTAGCTCTCCTCCCCTCCGCTCGATCAGCCTCCTGTGACAGCATGTCAGAGAGGAGAGCGGGTACAAGCAGTCAGTGATCGCTGAGTGTTTGTACATAATTGAGGACATGGTATGTGTACTATATCCTCAATTATGAATGAATGGGAAGTGATCTACATCACCTCCTGTTCATTCATAGTTGTGGTTATAGTAAACATACTATGTTATCAATGAACAGGAACACTCAGAGGATTCCTGTTCATTGATAACAGGGGATACAGAAAAAGAGATTGAGGACTCTGTGTGCTCAATCTCTTTTTCTATTTTAAAAAGGAAATATCAGGGGTCTGATTAGACCCCTAATATATCCCCGAAGTCCCTAAAAGTAAAGTAAAAAATAAAAATATTTGATAAAAAATGAATTAAAAGGAGAACTATGGGGTTAAGGCTTTTCCCCATAGTTCTCCTTAGGGTAATGGGAGGACACAAACGAGCATCCTCCCGTCACCCTAGGCTCAGTATACCTGAGCTGCTGCTCACGGTATACTGAGACTCCGCAGCTGAAGCGGATCCCGACAATTGTGCCGGGATCCGCCCAGCTGCGTGACTGACAGCTGGCTCTGCCTATCTAGAGGCAGAGCCAGCTGTACCCAGCGCTGGCAGATCGGAGCGGGAGGGGGGAATCCAGCCCCTCCCCTGTCACGGCAGAGAGCGAACGCCGGTATGTGTTCGCTCACCTCCCAATCTACTGAGCCGACCTGTGACAGTCTCATTGTCACAGGTCGGCTAGAACTATGAGGTGAGTGAAAAGCACTCACCTCATAGTTCTCCTTTAATAA
>NW_017306623.1:87224-87579 GCF_000935625.1 Nanorana parkeri | reverse complement strand
GATCTACATCACCTCCTGTTCATTCATAGTTGTGGTTATAGTAAACATACTATGTTATCAATGAACAGGAACACTCAGAGGATTCCTGTTCATTGATAACAGGGGATACAGAAAAAGAGATTGAGGACTCTGTGTGCTCAATCTCTTTTTCTATTTTAAAAAGGAAATATCAGGGGTCTGATTAGACCCCTAATATATCCCCGAAGTCCCTAAAAGTAAAGTAAAAAATAAAAATATTTGATAAAAAATGAATTAAAAGGAGAACTATGGGGTTAAGGCTTTTCCCCATAGTTCTCCTTAGGGTAATGGGAGGACACAAACGAGCATCCTCCCGTCACCCTAGGCTCAGTATACC
>NW_017306623.1:81886-87072 GCF_000935625.1 Nanorana parkeri | reverse complement strand
CCCTCCCCTGTCACGGCAGAGAGCGAACGCCGGTATGTGTTCGCTCACCTCCCAATCTACTGAGCCGACCTGTGACAGTCTCATTGTCACAGGTCGGCTAGAACTATGAGGTGAGTGAAAAGCACTCACCTCATAGTTCTCCTTTAATAATTAAAAAAAATTAAAAAGTTTATTAAAAATATATAAAATATTTGAAAAATGTGAAAAAAATTAAAAAAAAACATTTTTGCTTTCGGCCTGACAATTTTTTTTGTTTCGGTTTTTAAATTTATATTTCGGTGCACCTCTAGTATATACATATAATACTAAAGCTGAGGCTCCTAAACCCGAATGGCATTCGGGATCCTTATTTCCGCATTGCATTCGGGAGCTCCTGAATGCCATTCGGGTCTGGGAGCCTCAGCTCTAGAAATATATGTATATGACTCACAGACCCGAATGGCATTCAGGAGGTCCCGAATGCAATGCGGAAATAAGGATCCCGAATGCCATTCACTTCAGCTTTAGTATTAATATCTGTATATGTTTTTTTGCGATATTTACAACGAATATTCGTAAACTAATCCGAATTGAATTTTGGATCCGAAGCCCGAAATAACGAAATTTCAAAACTGAAATTGTCTGCAGCTTACATGTCTACTCTGATCTCAAATATAAGCTCATATACAAGCAGTGCTGTTTCATCATTATGTGCTTTGGGTTTTTTTGATCACATTTAAGTGTTTCAGCTAGTCTACTTTAGTATGTGTATATTTAAAGTGAATCTGGCATCAGTTATATTTTTTATGTTATGGCTAAGTAACATGTAACGAGAACACTACCAGGTATTTATTTGCTCTCACATAGATCACAGTACTCCCCCTGACCATGTATTCTTCTGCTTTTCTTTTCAGAAGCATGGTGCCATCTATGTTCAAGCATCACCCAGAGTCACCATCTCCATCCTGCACTAAAATATTGACTGAGATTACACAGTTATAACTATTCTGCTGCCTGTGCAGTTCTTGGTTGTTTTCACAAATGTCTGACACAGATCAGCCACTGATGCACCTTGTGACTGATCAGACTGACCTGTGTACCTGATAAATGTCCTGATAACTTGTGGAGAGGAGACTAGGAAAAGGTTCCTCGGCATAGGCATAGTTGCCAAGCGTCCTGGGATTTCAGACACTGTCCCAGTGTCCACGTCCCGCAGGCTGTGCTGCAAGATCCAGGACATGGAGCACTCTGCTGTAAGTTAACAGTGAATCTTTCTTCTGCTCCAGGCAGATGGCATTAACAGGAGACAGGGTGGATGGATGCAGTGAAGGCGATCACATCCATTTATGAAGATTTCAATGTTCCTCCATGCTACTGCAGACACCATCCAACTGCTGCAGCATTGCTTACATTATTCTAATGTTAAGAGATCTCCTGCAGAGCAAAACTGAATCAGAAGAGTTTATATATGACCACCTCGGAGTTTAGTGCAGTGCTGGGTGCTGGGGAGTGAAGGGGACAGAGGACTCCGTGTCCTTAGTTTCTTTCTACAGTTTCTTTCTACAACACAAAGGGGTGATATTAGGGGTCTGTTATACCCCTGATGTCTCAATAATGAGGACCTGCTTTTACATGTGCACTGTTGCCAGGGGTTTTATCACTTAGTGACAATACCGAAGGGGGAAAAACAAAAAACCCATACACACAATTTGTGGTGCATTACTGCACTGTTTCTTGGACTATCTCTTTCGAACTGAAACTTTGTATGGCCCCCTCTGAAAATTGCAAAGGCACTGGGTAAGTCATTGCTCTGGCTGAATGCATTGGTGTTTACAGATTTTAGCTTCAGCTTTTGAGCTCTGTAAACAGATTTTTTTATTTTTGGGTATATAGTCCTGACCATACCAAACAAAGCGATAAAATATATACAAAACCTCTATGGAGAGATGGGGAAATGTATTTCATTGTGGTCAATCATCTTGGTGCTTTGCTACAAAAGAGTATACTGCTAGTAGGGATGCATAAACCGCAGAAGGAAACTAACCAAACATTCAACTGGCCTGGATTTCCCAACCTCTTCAGCAGGGACACATGTTTTGGCTGGAGCTGGGCTTTAAAAATCATACAAAAACAATTATCAGACCGATGCTACAACAGTTAATGGAAGACATATCCAATTTTTAATTGACCATGAGTGACTAAAGCTGTTATCACTCTAACATTTCCATATAATGTAATTCAACAACTCCTCAGCAAAAGATTATTCAAGAGATCCCATTCTGGATGACGCTGCAACTCTGTTACAAAGTGCTCTGTGAGAAACATTGCTGGATTAAAGATGCTTTTTGCAGACAACATCTGTATTTGTGCTCAGCACAAAAGGCTGACAATGTGTGTGGTCTCCAATTAAACAGTAATTCTCATGCTAACTTCAAAAGTAAATTTGTATCTCTTTTGTTCATATTAAATTCAGTTGCTCCAAGAGTTATTCCTGAGATGTCCCACAGACTCTCATCTGATCATTCAAGAAAATCCCATCGATAAACACAGCAGGATTTGTTGTTCTAGTTGCGTCAGAAAATGACGCACAGGGTTTTAATTATCAGTGCATACTGAAGCTGCATATGCCGCATGGCAATAGTTACAGTACGGGATTTGTACACTGACAGTAAAAGGCTTTCTAGATGCAGTTCACTATATGGTTAGTCATATGATAAAGCCTTTATCAAAAATGAATGACTAGAGCCATTAATCTGATAGTAGACAGGAAACATTTCATCACATCAAGCCAATTATTACACCAGACATTTATTGCATTATAAAACAAAATTGATAGTTCATGTTCATTCACCTGATACAATGAATGAAAGAAATTTGAAAAGCAATACAAGTATTCTGGTAGCAGGAAATAAAGTATCTGCTAGTTTCTTGCTCACCTGCATCCCCAACCGCCCATAGCCCAGGTTAGTGCGACTCTCAGAAAGTCAGATTAGAAACATCCCCTCTCCCACATCATACCTGGCCTATCAGACAAGAATGGAATTGTGAGATGCAGAAACATGGAGGAAAATCATGTCTCCCCCATATGCCATAGAGGTTTTTTTCAGAACTCCAGTGGCAGATCAGGGTGGCAAGAAAGCATGGAAAGTTAAAAAGGAAAAAGTAAACTAATGGGGCTGCTGACACAATGTAGCTTTAATTTCCTTGAGAACAGAATCATTTTAAGCAGAGATGTAATGAAAATGCAACAGACAGAAAAGTGGTATGCTAAAATTTGAGTAGCCAATCCAGTAAATTAAGTGTCAGTTATGATCTGCTGACTAGCGTTAGTTCCAAATACTATGCACAGTTAGATCTCTGATCCATATGGAATCTATTTACTCAAACGCAAATGCAAGGCACCCACACATAGGCCATTTGGCAGACAAAACCCCCTTGTCCAACTAACTATTGGCCAAATCACCTGCAGGATGCCTGTGGAAGAGTAGTATAGTTTCATGGATTGATCTGCCTTTGTATTAGCGGTCCTACCCATGTTTCTACCAGGAGAAACTGAAGACAGCCAGCATGTAGGCAAGAGAAATATCATAGCTAGTGTATGCTGAAACTGATTTGGTCGATGGTAAGGGCTTTATCTAATGCAAAATAGGGGCTTCCTAAGTCTAGGTTAAGCTTTGTTCAAAAATGGTTACCTAGTAAAACAAATGCTATTATGACATATGATGGCTTTGTGCACTTCAAAGTTTGAAGATGGTATTTAAAGTGACACTTAACTAAGGAGTTAAATCTTAAAAATACATTCAAGTACCTTACCAATTAACAAAAATGTAGCTTGAGTTTAGTGTCACTTTAATATAAGCATGATACTGTACATGGCATTAAATATTGATTAAACATTTCAAACAATTGAAAAAAACACCAAATGAAAATTTCTGTTGGCCAATATGTACTTATGGTAATGTTATAGTATCATTTACATTAATAGCATCTGGCTCTCTTCCAAAGAAAAGGGCGCATTGACGATATAATTATCTAAATATATCACTGCCCTGTGTCCCTTCTTTACTTTTAGTGTCATATTAAAATAGCTATTTACTTTGATGACAATTTATGTAAATTCCTTTAATGATGGAAAACAGTTTGCTAAAAATAATATTAAACAAATACATTTTCCACATCCATGGGAACATGCACTTCCAGAAGAATAAAAATTCCCCCCGGCCTTTTAACTATAAATACGAGCAGAATGACTGGGATCATCCTGTGAGTGACTCATCTGTCTCAGGGGTTCTTAACCTTTTTTGGATGTGGCCCAGATTATGTCTGTGAATCAGCTTTGCCTTACCCACTGCTTGCCGTCTAAAAAAATAAGGGACTTATTTAACTGTACAAGGATACCATTGTGGTGACTGAGCAAGCCACAGAGGTCATCTGATTTACACCTTGACAGCTTCTAAAGATACTGTACATAACATGTTCAAACATACACACAGTAGGATGACTGCCCATATGAAGTAGCTATTCTGTACCTGAATCAAACTGCTGGATTAAGTGAGCCAGAATCTGTTCAAGGCCAGATTAGCCATTGTGCCCAAAAGTCAGGAAAACAAGAACATTTATGTGTACAAAAGATGGTTCTAGTGGAGGTAAGCCAAAGGCTGTGTGCTCTAGTGGTGGAACTTATTCCCTCAGTGGCTGTATCATGATAACAACATACACAAATAAAAGAGGTACTCGTATGACCTTGTTTAATTTCTGATTATAATGGAACTCTGATGTAGTGAAAAAATGCATCCCAAAAATGTTGCTGATAAAGTTGCTGCTTCCATGCTTGTGCTGCGTGCTATGGATTTTCCTGCACAAGAATAATGCATAGACACAAGAAACATTTTAATAGAGCCTGGTCCTGCCAACACTTCAGTGTGTTTTCTATCCATTAAAGAGTATGTGTAATCAAAACTTTTTTTCAGTTTTGGATAGAGTAAGAAAATGCTAAAACCCCTGTCTATTTTTGCTGTCTGTGTCTTTATAAGGAGATTTTGCTAAACTTCCTGTCTTGGAGATTCAACAGGAAGTAGGAGGAAATCTCTACAAAGTGAGGGAAATTTGCCTCTTAGACAGGGAAAAAAGGTGGTCGCCATTAAAAGAATTAACCCCCCCCACCTAAAACTTTGTATTCCCCCATCACTTCCTGTTTTGGTGACAAT
>NW_017306623.1:73533-81598 GCF_000935625.1 Nanorana parkeri | reverse complement strand
CAGACATCAATAAAAACCTGAAAGTTTCTAATCTTTCTCTACTTTATATAAAACAAAAAGAAAAGTTTTTGATATATAAAAATGTCCACAATTTAATAAAGATAAATGTAAACTGCTTAAATTGACCCTATTTATTGAAAAACAAGATTTAATGTTCTGCCTCATTTTGCTACAGTACACTGAAATCCTATACTACTCAGAAGTGTTATTATGGTTCATTAAACTAGAGTAGAAATCAAGGCAACATTAAAATAAAAGATTGTGTACAGATATTGATCCATTGGTGCCTTATACGATTTTCTGGCTTTATGGTATTATCTATATTCCAAACGTCTCCCTTTGGGATGGATGGGACAGGTTTACAATTCTTAACATTCTTTACTCTCCAGGCCTTGTCACAGCCTGCACCTCTAGGAATGCTTACTCAGGAATCTGACTTGATAGTTGCAGATTAACAAAAAAGGAAAAACCACATCAAAAGAGAAGGGATTCTCAAGTGAGCATATCTGTGTGTGGACTCAATCACTTCCGAAACCTTTTTACCCTCAGCCACCAATCACACAGAGCTATTGTGGCAAATAAATGGAGGACAAAACATTACGCAGCACGGGGCATACCAAAAACAATCAGCCTGAGATTAGTACAGGCCTGGGAACACGTTGATGTGTTTGGTTTTATTATACAGCTGTGTAGCTGGCAGACACAATGCATAACAACTACTGTGAATTAATTAATGCTAATTTGGGGCTTACAAGGCCTCAGCCTGTCTGTACTGAGTACAGATCTTCTGTATACAATAGAAAAATACTTTTTGTGATGAGAACCAATAATCTTCACAATGTCATAGACTTAAAGCAGGATAGCAAGTGGATGAAATGAAGATATCTGTGCTGATCATAGCAAGAACCTTTTTGCTGCCATCCACTTATAAAGAACAAGGCCTTTTATTGGCTGCCATAGGTGACACAGAAACACAAAATGTTGTAGATTTTTTGTAATTGAGGACCGCAGAGGATTTATCAACCTAAAGTTGGTTAATATCACAAAATGACTATCTTTTCAGTAAACATGATAATGTGGGGGAATGCTGACACCATGGAGAATAACTACTGCAAAAACCCTTTGCCATTCTTAGAGTTGCCACCCAGCTGGAATTTTACCAGCCCCGCCAGTGAAAAAGGCACTTGTTGCCAATGGTATTATAAGGGCGATATTTATGCCTAGAAAAGGTTGCAACCTTGTTCATCTCATACACACATCTACTATATTATTTTTAATAAAAAGATTTGGATAATGTAGGCAATAAAGAAAACCCACGCAAGCTTTTTTTTGCTGTCAATGTCCTGTTGGAAACATTTCCCTTCACTTTCACCTTTCCTAACGCTTTCTAAAATTAGAAAAAAAAGGAAAGTTTGGCTAGAGATACACTTTAAAGCAAACTAGCCACTACAGGTGACAAGCAGAAATAAGTTCAGAATTACAATTAGGCATGCAAGGTTGGTGCAGATACACTATGGCAAGTCATGCTTTCAACATTGGCTCTGCTGCGGAATGTCCCTTATGTATCCCACAATTTACTGCAGTGCAGGAACCACTGGATGTGTGGGCTTTATGGAAAGTCAATTTCACATTTTTGGAGGGCTACCAGTGTATCCTACAGCAATGTATCTGCTAAAAAAATTGCTAAATGGCAGTGCCTAGTATGCAATTGTGGGCTAATTTGTACCTGTATGGGTGCATTAATGCATGCTTATGTGTCAGTGGGAAGAATCTAAGAAGTATTTTTGTGCCTCTTATGATCTCCTATTGTAAATTTTGAATACATGCCATGGCGTTCCATGGACATCAATACATTGACCTGGGAAAAGTAAGCATTATCGAGTTCTGACCTCATTCTGGTTTCAATGGCTATATGCTTACTTCAGGTCAGTAACTCAGAAAAGTATTGCAGTCAGAGAATCAGAACACAATATTTAGGTAACTACATTTTTCAGAAGAAAGTCAGCAACGCACATCCACCTACTTCTCCCATGCTGGGTTTCCTTTAACACAACCCAGCCCAAGGAAACCGGTAAGAAATTAACAAGTAACAGATCTTTCCCTTTCATTGGTACAAGTGCGCTATAGTAATATCTCCACCTATAACCCTACTCCTTAATAGATGCATCAGAAGAGTATTCTGTAATAAATATGGGCAAACCAGTACAAACTGGATTGCAACAGCTATGACAGTTACAAAATACACTTTTGTGAACAAAGTCATAAACCCAGATTGCTGTTTCTGCCTTGGCCACTCCTTGATCAGCAGAATGTTTGACTTTTACTTCCAGATGACTTGCTCGATGAGTAAGAATCTAAACTCTGTGCTTCTAATGCCCCAAAGGTTCTAAAATCAGACAAAATGACTGCTGATATATCATGATCCCTGGGTGGTACTGCAAATCCTTTCTTCATTCTGCTAATTTTACATCCATTCAACCATTTTATAGGTCTATTTCATGTACTGAACTGTTTTATGCAGCCAGTTTAAACGTACCTCTAAAAATCAATAAGTCCTGCCGAGTTGTGCAATGACTATGCTGGGAGTCCATTTAAACAGAAGTGAACAGTGTGTTTATTTGTAAAGCAAAAGATATAGATATATATTAGGGATGCACAGATACTTTTCGAGTACCAGTGCAGATACTTGGCATTTTGATGAGAACTACCAGGGTTGCAGCGGTTGCAGCTGCAGTTTACCAATCCTTAGATGTAGGTGCTGCAATAGTCTTTTGACAACACACTTACTTTACTGTATTAATAGAGCAGCAGCTTTGAAACCCCAGAAAGGAAGCATGTTAAGACTACAAAACAGCTCCTTTCCTCATCTCCATAACATTGGGGGGGGGGGGGGTAGTGTGCTAGAAAACTGCAAGTGAATCGTAACTCACTGACACTTATAAATGTATAACAATTTTCATCAGAATTGGCTGCAAAGCATCATGGGGCCTACTGTGATAACTAGCGTCCAGTGTATGTCCCAGAACTCTACAGCCTTCTTAATGTAACCAGCAGCACCAATTTTAGAGCAATATGCTGATTTTTATGCAATGCATAGCTAGCTTTGGAAATCCATCAAACAGGGCACAGTGGCATTGATGCTGTTTGGGTGACAGAGCAGCACTCATTGGAAGATGATTTGTAGCTAAATTTGTAGGATGGAGGAATCTCCCACTGGGCCAAGTTTCAGTATCTTGCTAGTTGGCCCGCTGGCTGTCAAAATACCTCAACAATCTGATCGGATGCAGACATTGTTCAGGTGTTTTGAGAGCCAGTGGGGCGCCCGACTAGCAAGATACTAAAGCTTGGCCCAGTGGGAGATTCCTCCATCCACACAGTTTAGCGTAGATGGAGGAATCTGTTGCACTTTTTCCATCTGACCATAGAAAATCTGCAGAAAATCTATAGGTGTATGGCCAGCTTAAGGCACACCTTGCCTCACCTGAAGACAAGCAAAGGGGTTTCCCACTTATAAACAGTGATGACAAAGGTAAAACAACTAAAAATGACAGTACAAAATATTTTAACTATATCAAGTCAAGTTACAAGCTTAAGCACACGGACATCACACTGTCTAATGAAAACATGTTCTGCATATTTCAGTCACTTTTACACGGATACTTTATTTTACAAGTCAACAAAACCCTCCAGATCGTATCTCACACTGCAAGAAACATTAAACGTCAGCCATTGCGACAATCTAGTCACACATCTTTTCAGCCCTCATTCTCTACCTGAAACTCATACTAATGTTCTTCTGTAGTAACGGAGGTTAATGGTTCAGCAATAGGAAGAAGACGAAGTATATGGGTTTCTTTTTCTTTTCTGTGAGAATGTGATTGCCACTGCTTGCTACAGTGGCAATCACATTCACAGTAAATGGCAACTGACTTGTGTGGCCTTCTATTCAAACTTCATATGAATCAATAGGGCACAATTTACATTATTATATTGAGTATGGTCTTTAGCTAGCTGCAGCATTGTGAGTGTTTCAAGTCAGCAGATACTGCACAGTCTTTTCTTTTCACCCAGACAAACCCTGTCTCGTAGGCTGGTGGTGAGATAATGAGCAGAAAACAGCATTCATAATTACAAATTTCACAACAAGTTATTTTAAACCATCAATACACAAACTACAGTATATACATTGACAACTGTGCCTAAAAAAAAACAGACTATAGTTCCCCTATAAATTGGAGTCTATTTAAAGTAGAACACAACCTGAAGACTTTTCCTTTTAGTTTTGAATAGAGTATGGAAAGCTTAGAACCACTTTCTATGCAGGACACAGGAAGCAATTAAAACCCAACATAGGTTATAAATAGGGATGCACCAATATATCGGCCGCCGAAACATATCGGCCGAAAATGGCACTTTTGGCATTACGCCGAAAAGTGCAATTTTCTGGCCGATACAGCGGTGCATCCGTTCGTTCTCTCCTCCCCGCTGGGGGCTGCTCTCTGTCCCAGCAGGGAGGAGAGAAACTGTGACAGGCGCCCGAGCGCATTGGGAGGAGAGCGCTGTGAGCAGCCAGCGTCTCTCCTCCCACACCACTCAGTCTCCTGTGACAGCGCCGCTCGCTCAGCCTCCTGTGACAGCGTGTCAGGAAGGAGAGCGAGGTACAAACACTCAGTGATCAGTGATCGCTGAGTGTTTGTACATAATTGAGGACAGAGTATGGTTACTATATCCTCAATTATGAATGAATGGAAGTGAGCTACATCACTTCCTGTTCATGATTGTGGTTAAAGTAAACATACTATGTCCTCATGTTATGAATGAACAGGAACACTCATTGAGGATTCCTGTTCATTTATAACAGGGGCTGCAGAAAAAGAGATTGAGGACTATGTGTCTTCAATCTCTTTTTCTATTTTAAAAAGGGAAAATATCAAATATTAGACCCCCAATATTTCCCCGAAGCCCCTAAAAGTAAAGTAAAAAATAAAAATATTTGATAAAATAATGAATAAATAAATAACAATATTAAGAAATTAAAATTTTTATAAAAAAATAAAAGTAAATTATTTAAAAAAGTTAAAATAAAAACATTTTCGGTTTCGGTCTGAATTTTTTTTTATTTCGGTTATGAAATTTTCATTTCGGTACCACACTAGTTATGAACCTTCCACACTACATCCAAAACAAAAAGAAAAAAGGCTTTGGCTGGAGTTCTGTTTGGATTCAATAAATCATAACTCTCATTTATCTAGATGCCCATTCTACACCTTCTATGAAGGGACAAGACACAGCAACCAATCAACACTCATCATTCTGATGGATCTACACTGCTGAAAGGCGAAATCTGTCTAGCTGCTATGGATCACTGCGATTTCCAAAGTCTTATTGAAAATATGTCTGTGTGGTCCATTTCACCCATAAAAATATGACTGTTATCACCAACATCATGAAGTCATAGTAAAAACATTATCGCTCCAAGTCAAATACAGATATTTCAAGTTAAAACATACCATGAAAGGGTGAGGACAAAGGAAGAAACAGACAAAGAGACCCTACTCTGTAAGAATGTTTTCAAGGGGAATATCTTTTTTATTTAAGACGGGGGTGGGCAACTCCGGTCCTCAGTCCAATGAGGCATTGCAAGACTCTGACAGCAACAGGCATGACTTCCAGAGGCAAATATGATGGGATTCGTAGGTAAAGCACAGCTGGAGGGCCTGAGTTGCCCACCCCTGTTTTAGAACTTAGACCAAAACGAGCACTTAACTCTTGCAAGGGTTAATGTTTAAAATGCCCAGCGTTCTTCTTTAAGTCTAATGTTATCCTGACACTGATCCTTTCATGATATCTAAGGGATACAAAAACACTGCAAGAGCTCTCAGCAAAGGTGCCATACTAATTACCAGATCTTGGACATTTGTGGGCTGTGCTCTCTTGCAAAAACACCTTCAACTGCTCAAAAACGACGGAAGTTGTAGTTCAACGAGAGCTGGAAAGCCACAAATTACAGATAGTCCTGCCTTACAGCAAAATTCTCCATTACTGCACAGAGAAAAGCCGGTAATATCTGTCTGCAGGGGGGCTGTTCACAAACTCCAATCTTGGCTTTGCAGATGGTATATCAAGTTTAACACATTTTGGAAGCAAGACGAAACATGTTTGAAACACGCTGGCTATAACTAAATTATGTCGGTCTTGCAGGTAGTTTAGCAATTCAAACAGAAGTCCTGCTGATACATAAAACATGAAATAAAACTTCATGCTACCAAATGGATTTGGACAAAATACAAGAGGCAGCATTCTACTCAGGTCACACATATGAAGAAAGCATTAGGCAATGAGTCAATGTAAGAAGAGGAAACCAGCAAGTAAAATTATTGCCAAACATGTTTTAAAAAAATCCTAAAAACTATTTTGAAAAATATTTTCTGTTATTTTGGGTTTTTTAGTTTTGCTATGCGGTCAATAAATATATATTCTCTGGCCCTTTCTTGCTGGCTTTTAGAGTGCATTACATTGAGAGAAATATGGAGGCTAACAATGCTGGCTTCTCCTGAAAATGCCAGTTGCTTATCCATCATGCTGATCCTCTGACCCTAATGCTTTCTGCATCACAGACTGGGAACAAATATGCAGATATGGAGTTCTGATTTTGCTTGATACATACTTGATGTGGGTCCAGCAACCTAAAGCACTGAAACCTCTGAATCAATGTGACAATCAGACAACTAGTATTTTCAGACAGAGACCAGAAAAGAAAAGCAGCACACTTTTCTCACAACAGATTAACTGATAGTTTACTGGTTCAAAAATCAAAATGGTGATGGTGCTTTGTTATTCTAGAAGCTCTAAAGTGATGAGAGGTTAAATCTAATTGGGTACCAGGAGTTACTGCATCCTGCCCTACTTTGTCTTGAGAGATTCACAGAGGATATAATTGCTGACCTCCTACAAGTGCAGGTGCCAGGCTGTGCTTGGCTTCAGTACTTTTTGAGTCCATGACCCCGTAGAAGTAGGCAGATTAGAATGTAGGTTAGATCCGAACAGGATAAATTAATATGGAAATCAGGAGCCAGCGAGTTTTTTTAGGAGCCAACTCCATTGACAGCAACTAGAGAAAGCCTCAGATGTTGGCACCAGCTGTAATTATTAAGGAGCAATGGCTACCCGGCTCCTGGGATTTGTCCAGCCTTGGGTTAGAGGTTAGAATTTCTGGCCTGCATACTTGTTGAGGTCAGTGCCTTAAAAATATTGAATCCATAGGATCGGGATTTCAGGGAACTAGAATTTTCAGGGGAGGCCAATGGCAGCCTCAATATCCTCTCAGTACAGCCTTACGTTCATGTTGTCTAGCATTAACAATGCGCTAATAATAATGATCTAGAAGGCCTGGCTTCTCTGGCAGTTTGCATAGGTCTGTGTGAACTAAACATGAATCATTACTATTAAAAAACAGATTCCACTATTCCACTCCCGTAATGGACTACAATCTCAATACAAATTAGTAAACTAAACTTGAGATTGTAGTCCATCACGGGACTGAGCTTGGAGTGGTGGCTACTTTACAACACACACAGGGACAATGGGGAACAAATGTAGCCACCCTCCAGAAGGAAGGACAGTGTCAGCACCAATTCAGAGATGATTTGAGGATCTACAGCCAATTAATACATATATAAGATACATTTTTGTTAACAGTTCGGGTACTTAAATGTATTTTTAAGGTTTAACTCCTGAATTTAGTGTCACTTTAAAGGAGAACTATGGGGTCAGTGTTTTTCCCCATAGTTCTCCTTAGGGTAACGGGAGGACACAAACTAGCGTCCCCCCGTTCCCCTAAGCTCAGTATACCGCCAGCTACAGCTCGCGGTATACTGAGACGCCGCAGCCGGAGCGGATCCCGGCCTGGACGTCGGTATACGCCCAGCTGCGTGAGTGACAGCTGGCTCTGCCCATCTAGAGGCAGAGCCAGCTGTACCCGCCCCCTCCCCGGTCCGTTCTGCCAGTCAGCGCTGGCAGATCGGAGCGGGGAGAGGGGAATCCAGCCCCCCCCCCCCCCCCCCCC
>NW_017306623.1:65588-71443 GCF_000935625.1 Nanorana parkeri | reverse complement strand
GCCGTGACAGGATCGAGAGGTTAGCGAACCCGGCATGTGTTCGCTCACCTACCGATCTACTGAGCCGACCTGTGACAGTCTCATTGTCACAGGTCGGCTAGAACTATGATAGTTCTCCTTTAACTGAGCCCTGGATAGCAATCAAAACACAGCAAGGGATGTAGTCCGGGGCAAGCAACCGCAGCACGCCAGCTGTTGTAGAACAACAAGTCCCATTAAGCATTGCAAGACTCTAACAGCCACTGGCACATCTCCCAGAGGCAAAGGCATGCTGGGATTTGTAGTTTCAGCACAGCTGGAGTGCCATGGTTGTCTACCTCTGTTCTAATCCTTCCCAACTCTATCCAAGACTGAGCTAGAATAATCTGAATGAGCGTATTCTACACATTTCCATATCAATTTCAGCAAGGACACTGAATCAATGGCAACTCTTCTCCAGCAAAGAAATCGTCACTCCTCCTCCTAGCCCTGACAACCCCGGCCAGCTCTTGCTCAGGGTCACGAATACATCTACAAGCCATTTAAATGTTAACATGTTTGCCAACATTGTAACTCTGCCTGAAGGTGCATTTCCCCAAAGAATAAACTCCGACTGGCAAAGCAGGTGAAGAATTGAGCATAGCTGGGGGAATGCGGCCAAGGAAGGGGGCATCACATGAGTGTCACCCCACCCCCACCGCTCTATTCAATGTCCCACACCATCACCTCCCCTAATCCCTAAATAACTCCTTCAAGTTTCAATGTACTTCAACAGCACAAGAAGAAAAAAAAAAAGAGAGGAGCAGCAAGTGAATGAAGCTTGTTCTGGAATGACTGGCTCTTCTTACCTTTCTCTTGGCAGTATGCGGTAAGGGCCAGATAGGAAGCATAGAGCAGCAAGACCTCCCTAAACCTGGAACAACATAATAATATTTACTATAAACAGCAGAACTATAATAATAAATCACAACACAAACAAATCAAATATAAAAACAACTCAATGCACTCTACTGATCCAATGACAAAGAACCTAGGGATCGGACAAAAGGTAACAGAAAAAGAACAAATGCCTCCACTTTTCTATAGAGAAGCGTCAAATGTGTGCGCAAACGCTTACAGGACGCAGCAGCGTTGAGCGTTACAAGCGTTCTGCATAAGTTGCAAAGCTCACAGTTATAAGAATCAGCACAGAACATAAGTTTAAAGACAATGACAAAACTTTTAGCACACATTTTACAAGAATGCAGGCATGGAAGGCAGAAAGCACTTCTAGAAACAATGTGGAGCTTGGCAAGTCAATGCAATGATCTTACCTGAGAATCATGTCCAGCCTGGGATCGGGTCGGATTGGAAGAGCCTGTGTTGCACTCCCTCACACACACACTATTTGCAGTGCACACACTCACACCCGGCTCTTTACTGCTATTGTGATAAGGAGACTGGAGAGGGTGCTGGGCGCTCAAGTCCGGGCTGCAGGGTCCTAGAGCGCACCGACGCACCTTATCTTCATAAAAGGCAGCGCTTGCTCACTGCAGGCTTCACCTCCGCTATCAGTAAATCAGTGCGCTTCAAAAGCTCTGGCTGGTGTGTCGGGGGAATGAGGCTGGCACTGGGAGCTGCATGCAGACTAAACACTTAACAGGATATGATGTGGACAAAGTGACAACTATTGTCAGGAGCACCTGCAAGGAGCAGGACGTTTCTTTCTTCCTGCCTGGAGTTTGCATGCAGTTCTTCTACTGCCTACACTTATGTAGCCTGGGGTAGCAGATACAATGGAGCTCCTTTCATTCCTTGTACAAGCCTCTAGGTGAATTGTGCATTGTGCCATCCAGTGTCATTCGCACCACTTTGATCTAGGAATGAATCTGCTAGTTTGTATTCAATAAGAGGATTTGTGTATGATTATTGGAGATTTACAGAGTTCCCTGGAACTGGGGCTGGGGGTCATTTACTAAAGGCAAGCAGGCTGTTCACCTTGCAGGGGAAGTTTTCCTTTCATTTAGGGCTTGTTCACACCAAATGCAAACCAGATCTGCATGAGTTTCTGCACACGCGGTGCAGTGGGTTTTGATGCGTTACTGCTGCGTTTTTGACGCGTTCCGGGCCGTTTTTGTAAAAAACAAATATATATATACATATTTCAGCATGTTACAGGGCGTTTGCATGCATTTTTGATGCCTTTGCATGCGTTCCAGAGCAGGAAAAATAGGGCATGCTGCAGGTTTTTTTCTATATGCTCTGGAACTGAACTGCGGTGTGAACTGGAGCCCAAAATGCCATTGGAATACATTGGACGCAGTTTTGATCCGGTCTGTAACTGCTCTGCTCCTGGAACGCTCTAGGTGTGAACTAGCAAGCAGGCTGTTCACTATGCAAGGGAGGTTTTCCTTTCATTTAGGGCTTGTTCACACCAATTACAGTGCGTTCCAGAGCGGTAGCTGCTGGAACGCACAGCAATTGCTCACTAAACTTAGTTCTGGGTTAGGAGGGGGCATGGCGGTGCATTGAAGTCACAGGCAGTGCAATTGTACGCGTGGCAAAACATTGCCTGCGTTCCGGTCCACTGTAAACACAAAAAATAGAGCATGTAGCATTTTTTAGCGTTCACAGTGGAACGGAACTCAGGCAATGATTTGCCATGCACTGCGGGCGGGGGGTGTGGCTGCGGTGCCATTGACTTCAAATGCACCTTCCCGCCCCAGAACGAAGGGGGGAAGTTTAGTGAGCGATTGCTGTGCGTTCCAGCAGCTACCGCCATGGAACGCACCTCATTTGGTGTGAACAAGCCCTTACTGAATGAGATCAAAGCTCTGCTGACTTCCATCATCTAATCATGTGCATGCAAAAATAGGGTTGTTTTCTTAAATTTTTCCTTGCAGGTGATTGGGTATTCTTTGCAAGTGACATTTCACCGCATTGCAGGGTAAATTCACTTTCTCAAGTCATTTGGGAATGTAGAATGACCTGCTCAAATCTGGCCCCCTCTAAACCCCCCGCTATACTTACCTTTCGGCTAATGCTGCTTCCCCTCCGCTGGTGACGGTGTACTATCTGTACCCTGTACTGCTGTGTAGTGCAGCCCTGCACTATGGATTTTAAATTACGCTCGCGGATTGCAAGTACTCATTGGTCAGCGTGCTCAGGCGACCGTGCTGACCAATGAGAAGCGCCTCTGACCGCACTGACCACAAAGACCAATGAGAAGCGCTTCTTGCTAAGCAGCACTTCTAATTAGTCAGGTGTGACCGCGCTGACCAATAAGTGATAGCAATATGCGAGTGAAATGCAAAATCCATAGTTCAGGGCCGTACTACACAGCAGTATAGGGGTACAGTTAATACACCGGCACTGGAGAAGGGGAAGGAGTGTTCGCTGAAAGGTAAATATAGCAAGGAGGGAGAGGGGGCCAGATAGAAAATATATCTGATGTTTTTTTAACTATACTGTATATTTTGTCCGCAATAAATAATTGAAAGCAACTGGACTTGCTGTATTTTTCATGAAGAAGTTTTGCTGGTCATCTAACTAGCTTTCTCAATTCTGAATTAAGAAAGCTAGTCAGATGACCAGCAAAACTTCCAGTTGCCTTGATTTATTTTTTTTATGGATATACCATGACCTGTATGAATGAAAACCTTCACAGACATGTTTATATTGTTCCCCCAGAAAAAAAAGCAGAGGAAGGAAATTATTTAGAATGATTTCCTTGTTATGTAATTGATCTATTTTGCTTTTTTAAAGGGAAATGCCGAAAGGTAAGTATTGATGGGGGGTTTGGTTGAGATTGGGCCAGATTTGAGCGAGAAATTTAATTTTCCAAAATTACTTGGGAACTTACCCTTTAAGTCCCCATTCACACTTAGACGTTTTGTCACTCAAAGCTAAGTGCAACAAAACATTCAAGACATGGAATCCCAATCATTTCTATGGCCCCTGGTCACAAATAAGTGTTTTATTGCAGGCAGTAACACGCCTGTCGCTGGAAACGTTACATGAGCTACTTTTTGACAGATTACAGCACTTTGTGATCCCATAGACTTCAATGGGAAATTTCATGCAACAAAACACACAACCCCCCCCCCCCCCCCCTTAATGCTTGAAAAACACATTTCCTATTGAAGTCTATGGGAACAAAAAGCACTGTAATGTAGCTCATGTACGTTTTCCAGCGGCAGGTGTTTTTTTTGCTTGCGACAAATGCTCAGGTGTGAACAGGGACCATAGAAATGAATGGGATTCCTTGTTTTAATAATTTTGTCATGTGATGTCTAGATGTCAACAGAAGCTAACTAAACTGAGGGAAATTTCCCCTGCAAAGCGAACAGACTATTTGCCTTTAGTAAATCAACCTCAATGTCTCTTTTAAGGATTCTGGATTTGTTCCGCACACTTTTTTCAATAATGAAGAGATCAATCAAATATACATGACCTAGCAAAGTGGTTTTTTGTTTTTTTCCTAAACACTTACAATCATCATCTTTCCGAGCAGCTGAGTCAAACTCTTTCAGCTCTGCTTCCCTGAAATTCCTGTCCAGTATAACATCACAAGAGACAGAGACGTCTCCAGCAACTGTTCATTTACTAGCTTGGACAAAGAAGAAGGGAGGAGTGGGGATCAGGGAGAAAGGGAATGGATTGCCTTGCTGTGCCTGTGTGTTTGTGGAGACACACACAGCTTACTAGCACACAAGGGTGGCCCCATAGGACTCTGAAAGGGAAAGGAGCCACCCTAGAACAGAATATCAGGGCCAGTGCTCAAGACCAGCTGGTTCTGCAGGAAATCCAAACTTTAAAACATCCAGAAGCAGCATCCATTGTAAGTGATTTCATCAGCATATGAAATAGCTTAAAACCCTTTTGACTTTCATATGAACTTTAAGCTAAGAGAAGCTTCCCCTGCAAAGTGAACAGACTATTTGCCTTTAGTAAATCAGCTTCAATGTCTCTTCTGAGGATCCTTGCTTTGTTCCACACATTTATACTTTCACACCATCTCTACACCAGAATGTTTCTGGTCCAAGAATGCATCCCCATTCATTCCTATGGTAAAATGTAAGGCTAGTTCACACCATTGTGTTCAGTTCCAGAATGTTTTAAAAAAAGTACTGCATGCATTATTTTTTTCTGGTCTGAAACACACCAAAACGCATGCAATTGCACCAGAACGCACTATAAACTCAATTGAGACCAAAAAAAAAACTTGCACCAGAATACGTACAAAAAACGCAGAGACCCGCATTTGCTGAAATGCAGCCAGATCTGGTTAGGAGATGGTGTGACCAAACCCCCTTGACAGAAGTCGATCATTACATCCATTTTTGCCCAAGGGGCATGATGGAAAGTCATCAGCTGAGTGGTGCTTTCAGCCAATCAGAATACAATGTACACAGCGAGAGATTCATTTATCCACATTGTTAGTGTAGATCAAGGAATCTGTCATTTAAAAAAAAAAAAACAGTTCAGATACCAGTGCCGATACTTGGCATTTTCACGAGAACTACCAGGGTTGTACTTGGAAAAATGGTATCGGTGCATCACTTATATATATTTATTTAAAAAAAAATAATGCATTAAAATGGAGATGTACAAATCCCAGGAGCTCCGTATGCTCCTTAAAAATTACAACTGCCTCCTAACTTATGAATTTTTCTTTAGTCTAGACCTGGAGCTGGAAAAGCATCTGTACTTGTACTTGTATTTATACCGAGTATGGTACTTGGTATCTGAACATCCCTAGTGTGTACCCAGCTTTAGGGGTCTATTCACAAAGCTGCCCAGGGCAGCCGAGTGAATGACCGATCAGAAGTGAAGTGAGCCGAACACTGTTCGGCTATTCACTTCAGGCTGGTACGGCTGATTTCAGCCGTATATCG
>NW_017306623.1:64687-65356 GCF_000935625.1 Nanorana parkeri | reverse complement strand
GGCTTTCTGCACGGCTCAGCCGAGCCGATGCATATGCGATCGGCTCGACCGAGCCGCTCGGCCATGATCGGGAGCTGTACGGGGGAGCTGTATATTGTGAATAGCCCGTACAGCACCCCCTCGGTTCTACTGAACCGAAGGGGTCCTGGGGCCGAAGCTATCCGAAGGATCGGCCGAAGCTACGGCCAGATCCTTCCGCAGCTTCGTGAATAGACCCCTTAGATTACTTTTCTGACCGTGTTTCTTGTTACACCCATATTCAGCGAGTAACACAAAACCTGGTCACAAAAAAACAAAACACATCAGCAGAATTCGATCATTAGAGAATTTTGCCAAAGTATAATTTTGGAAAATCTTCAGCCAATCCATTTGGGGGTTCAGAAGGCAGCCGGCGGCCACTGTCAGGATACAGTAGAAGCAGCAGGGGATTCATCCATCCATGCTGTTCAGTGTGGATGGAGGAATCTGTTATATTTTCTTTGTTCAGCCCGCAGGTGAAGGATGAAAATATATACGTGTATACCTGACTTAAGACATGGACTGCACCACAATGCTGGTGGCACCTACCATGACCTCTCTCTTGTAGGCCCACATAACAGAAGTATAAAGCAAATACTCCCACTGTATGCCTGATTTAACCTTTTAGACAGTATGTGTCAGCCTAGCATG
>NW_017306623.1:21480-64652 GCF_000935625.1 Nanorana parkeri | reverse complement strand
TGAACTATATGGTGTGTTTTTCTATTAGTTTGAAGTAATTGTATTTCTGGAAAAAATTAAAGGATACCTCCACAAATAAAGCATACATGTGTCCACACAATATGCAATGGGCATATTTATTTTGTAGATTATCAGCCCCTGTGCCAGCAGGATGGGTGAGGTCTGAAGGCCTACTCTTCAGATGGACTTCTTACAAAGGAAGGCTCCTGTGCTTAGTAAGCCAATAGTTGATAGAATGCGAGGCTGAGATGATCTTCTATGCTCAAATGTTAAAGCTGTATGACAAAAGCATGCATGGGCAAACTAATGGTGACCTTAGATGGGCAGATTTTCCCCAAGATTGACAAGGGGAGAGATATCTGCTTACCTTTGAGCGAGACATTAGAACCCTAGGACTCGCTGTGGCTCTCATCTGATGGTGAAAGCAGCACAAAGGCAGTATTGTTGTCCTTCAGTCTTTGGCATTGAAAAGTTTGCATAGAAAATCAGACCTGCTGGTTGGAGATTAGCTGGGTAAGGAGTACCTCCAACCACCAGAGGAGCTCATTATCACCGACAAGAAACTACCAGATTATTACAGGCAATGTTCAAAATCAGGAGGAGTACTTGTTATTTAGAGACATCTTTGTGTGCAGAAAGGTTTATGTAAGTAGAGTGTCTTTAAAGTGTTTGATTAGAGTGGGAAAGGGTTAGCAAACCTATCAGTTTCTTACAGCTGATCCTGTCTGCTGGGCAGGTCACTTCCTGTCCCATAGAAACATCCAGAAATGAGAAGCCATAGCCTCAAAGTGACCAGAAAACTCACCTTTAATAGATGTCATTGGAACAGGTGTCCCCTTTGGGGGATTTCTCCTCACCTCCTGTTTCTGTGACAACTGTAAAGTTTTTATTTCACATTCTGTTTGGTCACCAGGACCGAAAGTGAGAGGAGATCTTCCCAATGAGAAACATACCAAGGATGTGCAGTCTAGGGAGGCAGGTGAGGCAGAGCCTCACCTAGTACTATGGAGGAAAAAGCTGTCAGCTTTAAGTCTGAAGCTGACAGCTTTTTCTCCATTCAGCCTGGCTTGTAACAGGTTACACATCAGGGAAAGCCTCCCCGCTGTGTAACCTGTCATAGATGGAGCTCTGCCTGTTAATTACAGGTGGTGCTACACCTGGCTTTTGACTGCTATGTTAGGTTACACAGCAGCTGGCTTCCCCACTGCTAGTGTAACCTAACATAGTGAGGCAAGAGCTGCAACAGCCTCTACTCTATGTTAGAGGCGTGAGCTCTGTGGATGGTTTGCACCATTGGCACAGCGCCATTGGTCCAAGCTGTCCAATAAAAACAAAAACGCACTGAGCACATCGATCTCGATGTCTCATCAGTGACGAGCAAGTGGAAGGCTCCTCCCTGTCTCCTCCTTCACACTAGCTTGGTGACCAGGTTGGGGGCGGAACTTGGTGGGATAGGCGGGGTGGAATGGGGGCTGGGCCTGGAAATGCCTCACCCAGCACCAAAGGTACCGCACATCACTGAAACATACTGTTATCCCCACACACACACACCTACCCTAATTTAATCTTTTCGGGTGCTGTAGTAACTTGCGGAAGGCGCCGTATTTGATCCTAGTTGAAAATATGTCACCAGCATGCCTGTAAATCTTTATCCAAATGCCTTTATTGACCTACATTCAACATGTCAAAAAAGCACTATTTCAAGACCTCACAGGGTCCCTTCATCAGGCAAAAGTAACCAATGATCTTCCCAATGAGACATGGACAGCCATAAAACGTGACAGAGGTTCTAACCTTTCTTATGCAAACCCCCAAAAAAGGTTTAGTAAATAATTAGGTTGCTTCTAGTACAGTTCTTTGCTACTAGGTACGAATGTTCAGAACTGAGCGATGAAACCTCCAAACGATCCTGTTGATCCAGCACGTACATTCCTTATTTAGTGCTTACTGAACTTTATCTTTTTATTCTGCATTATCAGGAGAGAGGAATAGAAAATGGAGACAAATATCCCTAATCCATCCAATGGCATATAATACCAATACCAGTCCTTCCATCTGGACAGCACATTTATGTATCATAAGTAGAAGGATTGTCACCTGATTGGCTTTATTGTGAGACAATCACCCTATGAGACAGTCTCCGTATGGCCACCTTTAGGCTACTTATACAAAGGAAGACTATCTGACTAGTTAGATCATATTAGATAACTAGGCCTTGCATGTGGTCCACCCCATTGGCCTGCTATAGGAGGAGTGTAAGTGCTGATCGTCCACGTTGGAGCAGCCAGCTAAAGTTCTGCATTAGGTTTTGTTTCAAATGGTCTTTTATTGTGTTCTTGGAGATGTGTAAGTCACAGTCATTAAAATCATATAATTCATCTCTGTGATGCCCAAGCACTAAAAGGATTAGCTATGACAGAGTCAGAATACAAGATGGATGGTTGTGGATATAGTTTAAGATCCCGAGCTGTAGAAGAGCCGGTAATCCCTAGCTTAACCATTGTTCTGTAAGATCCCTCTGTGTCATTTGGACTGATGTAGCTTTTAACAGTAACCAACATTGTTTAAAACAAACTCAAACTAAGTATTTCACAAGTACATTGACATAAGGAACCTATTTTTCTAGAATCAGCTAGATTCTGCTGACAGCTCATACTTAAAGTGTATGCAAACCCTAAAAATGAGCTTCTCTTATTTGCTACCTAGTGGACCTTGACCCCCTTTGACTAAAAATCACATCAGCATGCAGCTCTGCATGCTGATATGAAATCATCTTACATTCATTAGTTAAACAAACATGTTTTTCTTTAACTGACAATTTCTTGTTTTCCACTTCCTAGTTTGTGTTGGCAAAAATGAGTTAATTGTGCCCAAGCGTTGCATCCTGAGAAGGTTACATCAGCAGAGCATTGCTGGAAATTCTCATCTGTAATCTCACGAGATCTGGGGGAAAGGCATTTTCCTCCCCTGCAATTATGTGCGTGGTCACATGTCCTAGTCACATGTGCCAGAGTTCCAGGAAGTTAAGGGAGCTATAGTAAACGATCCTTAGTTAAAATGGCCAAGTGAGAAGAATGGGAAGGAGAAGAAAAACAAGGCATGCAAATAATAGAAAGTCTGCAATTATCTATTAGTATCTGTTTGTAGATTGTCATTACTAAACATTTCTAAAGGTATGTTTGCTGTTATTTTGAAGATATGGGTAAACTTCCTCTTTAAATTTACCATTAAAAGTGCTTTATTGTACCTGTTCAATAATTACAAAAAGATACCCGTTGATCATGTCAGAAATCCAAAGATGTTCCCTGCATAGTTCCTGTGTTATCAAGTCTAGTTAGCCCTCCTAATTCTTTTTTGTTTAATATCTCTTTATTATAATTTTTTTCATCATACATATCATATTTACATTACACAATCCTTTTTGCTTATGTTTCTACCTCTCAATTTTAATAAATTCATAAAACACATCAAAGAAGATTAATAAAAGAAACCTATTTGGTTACGTCCCCATACTTTTTGTTTTGGTTGACTTTTTCAGTATTTTAATCTTCACCCGTCTCTTTTCCAATTGTATCACCTTTTTTAAACACACTCTCCTCTCATTCCATTCACCCTCTAAACCCTCTCCTTCCCCCACCCCACCGCTTCCCCTACTCCACCCCTCTCCCTGCCCCTTCCCCTCAAATACAAAATAAATTACTAATAAAAAAAAAGTATAATAAGCAGATGAATGATATCCCTTTCTTTACTTTTCTAGAATGTCAACTTTCCTCTTGTTTCCTTTCTTCTTTCTATATCAGGCCTTGGAGTTCTTTTTTGGAAGGGTGGTTTTTATAAATGGTCCAATGCCAGATTTCTTTTGTCCTTGAAAACGTTATATATTAAGAGGTAAATTTATAAAACAGCAAATAACTGATTCATAATTTTTTTTAAATCTTTATATCATAAGTATTTATTGCAAATGGTTATTAAAATGATTTCTTACATCAATACAGACAAAGAGAACACATCATACAGTCACGGACCTAGGTTAGGCATTCCTAAACTGCAGGATAGCATACAATGTATCTACTTGCACAAACGTGATCTTGAATAACCATGCCACTCTGTCAGCAACATGATTCATACAGTTATAAAACACATTTTTCAGGGGAGATATACAAAAAAAGTGCATGATGAAGAGACATCCACCGACATCTGGATCCAGGTCTAAGTAACATCTCCTGTATTACAGTGTGGTGAGAGCTACATTTACTGAACGATAGTCAATGACTCAATAAGCACTGAAGCCATTGGATTAGAGTAACTGCCAGACAACCAGCATTTTCAGAAGTTGAAGTCATCAATAATGGTTCACTGATTTTTTTCAGTACATCCTTTTCTTTAATGAGCAATAGGACTATATTGAAACAATACACATTGTGAGAAATTGATAGAACTAAAGGAAAAGGAACCTCGTCTCCTGTTCAATCAGGCACTTCTGTACAGATGTGCACCATGCAGGGACGAGAGATCTGATTTTCTTAGTAAGCTCCACTCCAAGAGTGATGAAGACAATTTAACACATTCATGCCGGAGCAGGAAAAAGGTTCCTGCATATGTAAGCCCTAACTTCTGTCTGGCCTAGCTTTGTTCTTCTGAGTCCTATTCAACATCTTAATGAACTGATTGGGTTAGGAGAATAGGATAGCATGAGTGCAGCCTGGTGTGTTCAGACAGTGATCATGGTATAAAGCTGCCCTGAATGTGAATGGCGGCTCATTGCTAATATGACCAAGAACAAAAACGGTGTTAGTCTTTGGAGCTGAACTCCAGATTCACAATACAACTAACAGGAAATAGCCTGGTGGTAGTAATAAATATCAGCTTATACTATTTAAAAATAAAATTCTAAATACTTATTACACATGGTTCCCATGAATCTTTTATACATCAGCTGATATAAAAAAGTTAGTTGTGTCACCAGTAATATCAGTAATGTTTTTATGTACGGAAAGAGGCGTCTCGGGAACTAAAATTTGAGCTGCCAATGAAATAAGTACAAAGTGGCCACCTGGCTGGAACACATAGGTTGCTTGTACATGATTTATTCCATATAGGCATCTAAACAACTACCATTTCAGGTACTATGTTTTAGTTAAGCTTTGATCAACCAGTTAAGCTTTGATCAACCAGTGGCAAATAGAAATAATATGATTCCAAAGAAAAGTGATTTTTCAATTTACTTAAACACTTAACAAACCAGTACATCTAACATATATGTAGGACTTACTATTCATTTTGCTGATATGTAAAAGTGTGCATACCTGTACAAATCACAAGTTATTAAGCACTGTATTTTGACTAGCCATTAAGTTAAGGGAACCCAAAGGCTAATCTGTAGGCACATATATGTCACTAGATCCAAAAAAAAGGAGTATTTAAAAATCTGTATCAGAGTAAAAAAAAATTAGTTTCAGGCTCTCACAGGGCCCAGTGACTCTTATGTTCACTTTTATCTAAAGGATACATTAATATTTAGTGCATTTATCTTTCTTAGGTCCCCCTACCCCAGAGCATGTTTAGCTAAAATGCAGATGCCTGGTGATCGATGTGTGTCCCTGGCGTGTGTGTGGCCCAACTTGCTTTCACTTTAATAGAAAAGAATGTCAGCAGTTTGACAAGCCACATTCTGAATTTGTATTGAGTGTGAGTGATGGACATGATGGGAATGAGGTGCAGAAGTGAGATTTTGTACATTGCCTGGTAAGTTGCTCTCAGACGATCACCAGGGCGCTGAGCTATAGTTGGGTATTTTCTAAAATGATAGGGGAGGAAAAGTAGGTGGGTAGTTGGGAGGGACATTCTCGCTCTTTCTTCTCTAAACTAAAGAGAATTTTAGGGTGCCCACACTTTAGCATATTAAGCCAAGAAAACATATATCACCAGTTGCCTCCAGGGCCACACACTCTTGGCATTCCCAAGCTCAACTGTAGCACTGAGGGGCTCTCTTTAAAATTTTGCATAACTTGAACTTCAGTTTCCAGGCTCACCTGAGAAGGCCTAATATATCCCTCTTTAGGTGTCTAGCCGGCAAGGACTCCATGAGAGGGCCTGATTGAAGACAAAATATTTCACCTTGACCAGGGCCGGATTTACATTCTCTGCTGCCCCTAGGCCAAGTACCTCCATGCACTCCCCTCCCAGCCACCCCACCCCCCACACACACACCTTCATTCTTGTAATTTACCAATGATAATATTAATAAATAAAGCTTAATAAATAAAGATCTGATATGACTGCAGAAAAAGCAATACAAATCTGACTCTGACCTCACCTACTCTGTCCACCACTAAAAAAAAAACTTGTAGCATATCACATGTATTGTAATGCTCGCCAGTTCTCTGCAGATAGTTTATTCTGATTAAGGAGCTTCCCGCCACCCCTGTCGCAGCCCAGTACAGCTCACCACCTCTGCACAGCAAGGTCGTCAGGAGAGAAGTGGGGCGTCTCCCAATCCGGCGCCAGTGTCCTGTTATAACACCGGCCCTGCACTGCATACGAGCAGGAACAGGACCCCGAGGTTGCCCCCCATCTGCCTGACGTCGGACTTGGGGGTGCACTGGTGTCAGCCCCAGGCAGTCCACAAAAGCCCCTCCCCCCCCCGAGAGTGACGCTGCTACTCCCTCCCACCCTGAGGCCATGGCCTTGGTGGCCTCGTGGAGAATCCGGCACTGACTGAGTACAGCTGCAGTCATGCAGCAGCTCCACACCTCACCACACTGCCCCGCTCAATCACTCAGTCACAGTTTTCAATGACACAGGTTACCTTGGATACAGTGGCGGCTCTAAACTTTGCGAGGCCTTAGGCGAAACTTAAACATGATGCCCCACTCACAACCATAATGGAAAATTGATGGCTGCGTGGGATTTTAGGAGGCTGTAGGTCTCAGGAGGCTGTGCTTTTTATTTTTTTTAAACTTTTTTTATTTTTTTGTATATTTAATTTTAGTTTAACTTAATTTTTTTAAACTTTTTTTATTTTCATTTAACTTTATTTTTTTGCATTTTTACTTTTTTGTATTTTTCATTTTAGTTTATTTAACTTTATTTTATAAACTTCTTAATTTTTTTACTTTTATTGCTGGGAGCAATAGCCAGCCTGCTATTGGATATTTCAAATACAATGGCCAATAACAGGCTGGCTATTGCACCCACCCACATCCTGCTGTCAATCAGCAGAGAAGGGACCTGAAAGAGAAAGTTGTCCATCAGGTCCTCCTTTTGATGATTGACAGCAGGCAGTGGGCGGGTGCAATAGCCAGCCTGTTTTGGGCTACTGCAATTTAAAAGGGCCAATAACAGGCTGGCTATTGCTGCCAGCTACTGGAATGGGGACGATCGCGGCTGACAGCAGAAGCGCAGCGGGACAGGGGATGGAAACTCACAGACTGTCTGAGGTTTCTCCTTACAGTCTGTAATCGGCTGTCTGTCCACTCTGACAAGGATCGCTGCAGCCAATTACAGACTGTAAGGAGAAATCTCCGACAGTCTGTGAGTCTGCAGCGAGGAGACTTATCTGTGGGGACGGTCCTCACATTTCTTCGCCCTTCGGAGGTGACAGGAGTCCCTAATGCTGCTGAGCGTAGACAGCATTAGGAGCCCTGTCCCATTCAAGCGTGCATCGCAGCCGCCGAACATCTCATGATGAGATGAGATGTTTGGCGACTGCGATGCACTCTTGGATGTGACAGGGCTCCTAATGCTGTCTGCGTACAGCAGCGCTAAGGTCCCCTGTAATGTGTCAGGCAAATTAGGCAGCCGCGAGGCCCTTGTGAGCGCGAGGCCTTAGGCGACCACTTAATTTGCCTAATTAGAGAGCCGCCTCTGCTTGGATAGTGCCATTGGAGATGCTGCTCAAAAGCATTGCTGGAGGCTTAGAAACATTTACTATAACTTTTCAACCAACAATAAAATGTTCATTATGATCGACCGATCAGGCTCAGTATTGTTAGCTATGCAGGTGCTCTTTCTGATGGCATGTGCATTCCACAGTTTAGTGATTTTGTTACAAAGGAATTTCTTAAAACCCCTGGGGGGGACTGCCCCTTGGACAGAGATGCACCATTGTATATTCACATGACTATTTCCCCACCCATTCTATAAGAAAAGCCATACCCTTACCATTTCAGATAACCAGGCAGTGTAGGGTTAATACCTCAACTGTACAGAACATTTTCAAACATCTGGAATGCTTGTTGTTTCTTGCAAAAATGTTCACAATTTCCAATTTGTCAACATCTCTGTGACTGATGAACTATTGCTTCCTTTACTCCATAGGAAAGGCAAACACCTTGTTGTAGCATGTGCATCACTTTTAAATGTTGCCAAAGTCAGGAAAAGTTATTGTAGTATTTGGGGGGTCTGCCATCAAGGCAAGGAGGGTAATATATAATAAATACATATTTTATCTGTAGATTTTTTTTATATAAGGTGCAGTTCGTTGAGTGCCCTTTAAGATAAAATAAGCATCTGGGTGTTTGAATAAATGTTTGTTTTCACAAGTGTCATGGCAGTGCACACAGGTATATGCCAAAGGGACGCTGTGAAAGCCAGGCAGACAGTCAGATATGTCTGACCCTCAGCACACTAATGAATTGTACACATTTGTTGTACAAGGGGAAGAAGAGGCGGGTTTTATATATAAACAATGCGTAGAAGGAGGTAATGAGAGAAATCAAAAGGGGGGTGAGCCAGTGGGGAGGAGAGGACATGGTCCAGTGCACACTCCAACGCTGGAGAGCAAATGTAACCTTAGCCAACATGAACTGATGTAAATTTCCAGCCTGGAAACAAGTGCAGAATGAAGTGGAATTCAGTGCACAATGAATAAATGTCAGGATCCAACCCGACTGTTAAAATAACACAAAAGGCCTGTACTATATTGTTGTGCCGCTTTAAGGTTCAAGCAGCAGTAATTCACATGATCTGTGGTTACAACATTGTTGAACTGCTAATGTCTCCGGAAGATATAAAAGACCATCATTTAATCTTTTCTTATAAAACTCTTTTATCCGTCTTTATATTTACTTCATATAATCCGCTGTTAAAGAATATAGATTGAAAGCAGTCTGCATGACTGAGTGTACGAGAGTGCCCAGTGTGGCGATATTTCTTCATTGTACAAGTTGTATTGCTTAAAAGCATACTCCACTTTTTGTGACCATGTTTTATGTCACACCTAGTGTTTAATGGACATGTGCGATTTGTTTCGGAAAGATTCGTTATTCGGAGGAATTTGTTTTTTTTTTACAGTCTGCAGAAGAGGGGAGAAAAAAGCGTGAGGTTCCCCCCCAGTTCATACCAGACCCTTTAGGTCTGGTAGGAATGTTAGGAGAGACCATCCCAAGCTAAAACAAAAAAAAAGTGCGTGGGGTTCCCCCCAAAATCCATACCAGGCCCTTTAGGTCTGGTAGGAATTTTAAGGAGGAACCCCGGCCCCCCAAAAATGGGAAAAAAACATGGGTCCTCCCTAACATTCCTACCAGACCCTCGATCCGAGCACAGGCCCAGCATGGCAGGAATGGGGGGGACGATTGAGCACCTAAAGGGTCTGGTAAGAATTGGGGGGAACCCCCCGCTTTTTTTTTTCTCTTTTCCAGACTGGAAAAAAAAAAGTAATTTTTTTTCTCTAATGTCCCTTCGCTGCAACGAAAATTCCTACAGACTAACGGATTTCATCTGAATCCGAATCCCAAAACAAATCGACTTTCAGACCCGAATCCGAAAAACAAAATAACGCAAAATCTGAATCAAAACGAAACGATACAAATTATTTTGCCCGTGCACATGTCTAGTGCATAACATGCAACATGGTCACACACCCCCTCCCCAATTGTGAATTTCGTTTCCCTGATGTCTTCTTTGTTCATTGAATTTTAGCATGCCTGTGCATGGCTCAACTCGCATAGCAGCATTATCCATTCCCAGGGATCTGCCACAGCAGCAGAGGGTCTCAATAGAGATCTCAGTGGAGACCAGTGGTGTATTTTGGTTCTATGCCCAAAGGCAAGTCTGGCCCTGTCCACCTCATTGGTTCAAGGAGCTTCAGCTGCATTTTATGCTGCCCCCCTGGAAAGTTCCGCCCTAGGCAAATGCCTAGTTTGCCTTGCGGTAGATACACCCCTGGTGGAGACATCACCATACTTGTAGTAAATTGATTACTTCCTCCACCCCATACCAGAAGGTTTGTACCTTGCTACAGACCTGGGACTGTTAGGAGAGTGTGCAGGAGCCTGGGCATTGCACCTGCGATGCATTGATCATGATTTGTAGGCGCCAATAGAAAAAGTTTAATTAATGCACTGTGTTATTATTGAGGGTGCATTTATCAATTTTTTTTGCAAATGGTGACTATGACCAGGGGCGTCCCGAGGCTGGGTGTCACCCGGAGCAGAGACCGGGTGGCACCCCGCCGTGATGTCATCATGCATGCACGTGGCATTGCCGCGTGCGTGCGCGATGACATCAACGTGCATGTGCAGTCGTCTTATTGACGCCTGCCGGAGGCTATCTTGGTGATGGACACCGGCAGAGAGAGGAGGGCAAGTTCACCCGGCGGGATGAGGTATGCCGCTGGGTCCCCTTCTCTCTCCTGACACTGTCTTGATCTCGGTCCGTGTCGAGTGCCCGACTTTTCATAGGGGGTGACACCAAAATGACTGTCAGTCATTTTGGTGTCGCCGCTCCAATGCTGGCACCCGAGTGCGGGTCGCACCCCCGCACCCCCCTTGTGACGCCACTGACTATGCCTTTAAGAGCAGTGCAAAAAAGTGAGGTCAAACCTGGGTTTACTGTCTGGTAGGTGTTTGGCTAATATTTTGAATTGAGGTTGGACATAGTGTTGTACATTGTGTGAGTCAACCTTTTAGTAATATAGTTATTTTTTTCGGCAGATCACACCTGAATATCATAACTATATTACTAAAAGGTTGACTCTCCTCTTGCCCTGGTTGACCAACATCCACATACCAGAGATCCCACAAAACCTGCCCGACTCTCCTACAAACGGTCATTTGAGCAAGACAAGATTCTAGTGTCAGGACAAAGGCCTTTTAAAAAAACATGCCTGGCTAATGAAGATTTTATAGACTCAGGAAAACGTCTCCATCCTTTTGATATATCTGGGGAAGGTTTGTTTAATAAACAAGGCCAATTAAATACTTTAAAGAGAGTCCGATCTTTTATTCTTTCAGCAATAAAAGTTTGCAGAAAACAGTTCTTTCTAAATGATTCTATTTACCGTGATAAAGAGATGTAACGCTGCCATGGGACACCACAAAAGTGATGCAAATGTGCCTTGCATAATGATTAACGGCAGACTTAGCCTTCCAAAACACGGCTTTTACATTTATATGACTGTTGGAGCTCAGGATCTCATTAAGTCTACGGGATAACATTGTGCATGCTAGTCTGTTTTACATTTAACATGCATATTATAGGCTTACACTTCTACAGCTATGACAAATAGTTATTACATGAGAGGAATCAAAACAAAGCCCTGACATTGTCATAGGCAGACTGACGTCTTCTGGGTCACATACGTTTAGAAATACAGACCACCTCTGAGAAAGTGAAAGGATATAATTGGCCAGGTATGACTAGGGAATGGGTAACGTGTGCTATGCTTCTTGGGGTGAGGAGCCATTTTAAAGTTGAACTCCGGCCACAAAAACTTTAATTTAAATAGCAACTTTTAATGAATCTACAATAGCTACAAAGTATGTAAAAGTAAAAAAGTAACAGTATCACTGTGCTGCTCATAGCCTGTGCAAAGAGCAGAGCTGTGGGAGGGACCCAGCAGGACCCACCCACTACAGCCAGCCTGTAAAAAACAATAAGGATAAGGAGCACAAGGAGAGAGAGCAGCAGTGACTGGTCTTGATTACAGGAAGTTCCTGCACAGAAGAAACTATTCAGGCTTGACTTCAGCACAGATCTGGGAGAAATATTCAGAGATTCAAGTATGAGTACAGCAAGTACAGCAAAATAACTGTTGATTCTGCCAGAAATCGGTTGAGATCCTAACTCCCTATAATTAGCTGATAACTCTGCCTCAGCTGCCCTTAAACCCCAAGCAGTGTGGTCAGCCTTGCTGGACTACAGAACATCAATCCCCCTTTTCTCAATAACATGAGTTGTACAGCGTGGGAACACACTGCACTACATGCTGCCATTACTATCTAATACCACATACAGGCCCGGATTTCCCACAAGGCCACCGAGGCCCGGCCTCGGGGCGGCAGAGCGCAGAGGGGCGGCAGCGGTGACCTCATATATAAGTTTTATCAGAATTCTACTCAGTCCAGTCATTTTGAGGTCACACAATATAAGCACCAATAAGGGGGGAGAGTCTGAACCTTCAAAATATGTTGGCTGTATCTTCCCATCAGTTATTTCATTAAAAAAGCTTTCTAGACTTCATGACCATTGGTGTGGCGCCCTTACTGCTTTTCACATATTTGGACCCCCCTTTTGCAGAGAGTGCTGTAGAACATGTGATCAGCCTCATAATAGCTAGTCAGCTTCATCAATGAAGTGCTCATTCACAGTCCTGGGTATTAACAACAGGAGATCTAGCATCTCCTATTCATGTACCCCAAATGAAAGTTAGAACAGTCTTATGTACAGCACAATAGATTTATGAGCAGTTTTGCCAAGTTGGCACATTGAATATCTGGATGCGATTTTTCCTGTATTATTATTATAAAACAGGATTTTTATAACGCCAACAGTTTTTGCAGCGCTTTACAATGTAAGGAAGACATTAGAATTACAATTCAATTCAAGACAAGATGGTAAGGAGGGCCCTGCTTGTGAGAGCTTACAATTGCCATATACAGTATAGGCTCTCTTGGTAGGTCTGTGCATGCGTGTTTATGGAAAGATCTTTAATAGGAAGCACTTTCAGCAGACATTGCGTGCCCACACATCTATGCACCCTCTGGTGTCAATGGAAGCGTTAAACTTAGCTTTGCTGTGATGCAAAAATGAAAGCAGTGTATATACTTGGTGATGTACAGCAGAAGCTATTTACATTTTTTTCAGCCAGCTATGTCACCATGACTTGTACAAACTGATATCTCTGGCTGGGATTTACTCTTCAAACACATTCACTGCATCAAATAAGTAGCATGTTGATTTTTGTTTGATAGGGTGCAGAACATGATTGCCATTATTATAGGAAAGGAAATATGAGCTAGTTTTGGCTGATCTTAGCTCTGTGCATGATAAGGACAGGACCAGACAGAGCTGCTTTATGTATAGAGACCATCTGTCTGCGCAAATTCCTATAAATACTGTCTCTCTATTCTCCCCCGAGCTCATGGCCAGATATAGATTGCTTCTGTTTAGAATCTTTACTGTTCATAGGAGCTAAAGTAGTTCCTGAGAGTTTTGTCCAAGCAAAACCTTTAAAAAAAAGCATTCCCCATTTCAAATCAGGATCATAGCTTTCACATCAGAGTCCCCCTTTACAGTCGGAGCTCCCTTAAAATCAGGAGCCCCGTACTTTCACATTAGAGTCCCCCCGCACATCACAAGCCCTCCACAATATAAAGAGCCCTCAACACTTCAGAAGCCCCTTGTTCACATCGTTAGCCCTCTTTACATCAGAAACCCCCCCCTTTCACATCAGAGTCCCCCCTTTCACATCAGAGTCCCCCCTTTTCACATCAGAGTCCCCCTTTACATCAGTAGTCTCCTTAGGGGCCAGTTCACACCACAAACCACAGAGTGGTCAGCCCCTGGAACGCACTGTATCGCAACTCCAGCCAGGTCCCTGCGTTCAGGGGCGGGAGGGGGCGTGGCACATTAGTGCTTCCAGAGAGCACTGGACCGAAACCAAGGCACTGATGTGTTCTCCTCCTCTCCCAACGCCTTGACTTGTGGACTGTCCCTCTGCATCCTCAAGCATATATGCAAGGCCATAGACCCCGTATTGCACATGATGAAGTTAGTGGACCTCCAACCGCTGCAGTTAAGAAATTAAGCTCCCTGCTCTTAGCCTGTGATTATACAGTGAAGGATCACCAACAGGCTGATAAGGTCAACTCTCTGCTCTCCCCTCCAATCAGCACCTTCTTTTTCAGCAAATGTGGGTCACCTGACTATCCCCAAATACTGTCTCTCCCTCTCCCAGTCTGAGTACTGCTCTAAAGGGGATTACAGGAGGCTAAAATTAAGTAAAACTGAGGTATTTACACTTTTTTGTATTAAAAAATACATTTGATGATCTTAAATAAATTCATAGCTGCATTCATTGTTTTTTTATATATATCTGGGATTTAGCTTTAACAACATAATGACAAATGAGACAACCTGTTACCCCCTCTGCTACCACAGCCTTGGGCCAGGTTATTTTTCCACTTATTTGGGCCTTGGAAGATATAAAATGACAATGTGTGCTGACCTCAGATCTCCTGCCATCTAAAAGGTAATGTAAAATCTCTATTTACAGTCTCCAGGGACTAGCCATGCCCAAACAATGCCAACAGACCCTTATCATAATTACTTGGAGTGCTGGCTATTCCCCTGGACTCTCATTATTTGTCACATATTTAGGCATATCACTTAACATTATTACAGTTTATAGGCTAGCATAATATATAGAGTTTATACATTTATTGCATGTTTACAGAATATCCACTACAAACCCCACAATGCATTTTTCTTATTTCCTAAATAATATTAGCCAATTGAATGAAGCCCCAAATTTTCATTTAATTAAAGTGACATTAAAGTCACAAATTCTTTTAAACTGCTTTAAGGACTTACCTCTAGATCCGATCATCTTCTTCTTTCCACTTGTATTTAGCAATCCCTCCAGTGCTGGTGCCAGTCTCTGATCCATCGCGTACTCCTGTCTCTTCCTGTCCCATGATGTCTCTCCGACGTGCAGGGCCGGATTTACTCTCACTGCCACCCCAAGGCCAGGTTCCGCAATACCCCCCCCCCACCGTCAATCCCCCCTTCCCATCAATGGAGAATGGCAACCAGATGGCAAGGCGACGAGGTTAGTTAGGGTTAGTTTTAACCCTGCCGCTCTGCTCACCACAGTGAGGAGAGCCTCGGCGGCAGAGCCTGGAGGACGGAACCAGAGGAGAGAGGAAAGTGCAGGGGGGAGGGGGGGAGGCTGCAGACTTTTTACAAGTGATCTCGGCGACATCGCCTAAATCACATGTAAACGAACAATCGGCTTCCCTCACTCTACAGTCAGTCCTGCTTGTGGAAAGCAGCACTAAATGTAGAGAAGGCAACCTACCGCCCGACGCCTGGAACTTCCCCACACGGACACCGCTGCCGCCCCTCTGCGCCCTGCCGCCCCGAGGCCGGGCCTTGGTGGCCTTGTGGGGAATGCGGGCCTGCCGACGTGCACGCTTCCTGCTGCTTGCATTGACTTACAGTAAGTCTCTCCTCTTCTCCCCGGCGAAGATCTGTACTGCGCATGCGCCCGCCCCATCATGCTGCTCGTCCGCTCAAGAATCTTCAGACGTTCGGACAGAAGCGACCGGCGGAGACAGAGGCAAGTAATTACCTTTTAGGTAACTTTTTTATTTGTTTTAATGTTTTTGCATATTTCTACTGTTTGGGGTTCAGTTGTGCTTTTGTCTGTCATTTCTGTTGCATGTCACCCCTTTTCCATTGGGCAAACCTTAGAATTGTGATCTGTTATGTAGCAAAATTCAAGCCCTCTTTGATTAGGTCTCTGGCAAAAAAATCCCTTAGACCCTTCCAATAGATGACACAGAAAGTCTGCACTAACCTATCACAGACCTTCTATGTTCTGGATGTGGTATGGCGGGGACTATGACTCTGCATACTACAGAGCACTGCCAGCTTTCATTGATATTAGACACAATAGAATGCCTAGCCAACATAGATTAGAAATTCCCAGCGGTGGTGAGCTGGTTAATGAAAACCTCAGCAGTAATAATGTCATGCCAGAGGAATTCTTGGCAATAGCAGGACCTATATTAAAGATATGTCAAGGGATATAAATAGTCCAGAATCAAGGGAAAACAACTCTTCTTTTGTAATTTTACTGTCTCTTGCTGTGAATGTCATGGGCATAATTGATTGCCAACCAGCATCTGCAATATGGGAAGCTCTCTTCAAACCAGTTCTTGCTATGGCATCTTTGTCACAGTTATAGTTGCAGCCCTGATTTCATATGGAGCTGAAAAATGTGTGACAGCAGTAGGTAAACCTTTGAAGACAGAAATGTTAGAGAAGGTTGTACTGCATTGTTATTAAAGATCCAGGGTTCAGGGCTGCCATATTGATCCTAGACCTGGAACAGAATAAAAGTTCACGCTTTTTAAAGTCTATTTAAAGCCAAACCTTTTTTCTTTAAAGCCAATCTCCAGGCAAGCAAAAAAAAGCACCCTTGCAGTGCAGGGGTAGCCTCACTGCAAGGGTACCTTTTATTTGTTTGATGACTTTTTGTTTTAAGTGCTTGTTTTGTTTAGGAGCTGGAGTAATGCAGATTTACTTACCTGATCCCTGCTCCCTACAGCTCCCTCTGGGCTGCTAGACGGCTGCTAGACTCCTGCAGGTCTAAGGGCTGCTGACAATAATACGTCTAATGCAGGTTCCATAGACCTGCAATAACAGTGAGGACGTTGACAGACATTCTACCAGTTAGAGTCAAGAGGGAGAAGAGGAAACCTCTTTCCACCAGGAGAAGTGGGGTTCAGGTAAGTAAATCTGCTTTACTCCAGCCCCTAGACAATTGTAAGCCCTCACAGACAGGGCCCTCCTTACCATATTGTCTTGAATTGTATTGTAATTGTAATGTCTTCCTTATATTGAAAAGCACTGCGCAAACTGTTGGCGCTATATAAATCCTGTATAATAATAATAATAGACAAATACAATCACTAAACCCCTGCAGAATATTTTTTTGTTTGTCTGGAGATGAACTTTAATTTTGGATAAAAAATGGGAAGAATTAAAACTCCTATTGTGTACCATCTATGGCCCTTTGGGGAGATTTCACGTCACTTTTCCATAAAGTCAACAGGAAGCACGAGGAAATATCTCAAATGTGAGTAAAAGCCACTCTTAAGCTGGCCATACACTGATAGATTTATCGTACGAACTTTCATGTGAAAAATTCCACCAAAACATTTGATAATACCATCAGGGACTTGACGAATGTCATTCAAATTTTTGTTTGATTGTAACATTCAATTTTGGAATGAACGATATGAAAAACACATTCACTGTTACAATTTCATTAGTTCGAGAAATAATTTCCATCCTGCTCCTTCAATTTTGTTTCATCACTATAGCCAACATCGATCTGAACTCATTGACTATTAAAAAAAAATCAAACAAATGTTCCCAAAACTAACTTTTTTGAAGAAATTCTACTGGTGCATGTCCAGCTTTAGCGCAAAATGTGTTCAGAAAACCTCACAGTCCGCAACAAGTGTTCTCAATGGAAGACTTACCTTCTATTGCTGCTTCAATGACAACTTCAAATTTTGGATTTTGTCTCATGTGCCAAAACAGTTTTTGTATTGGATAGAACAGGCAAAGGTTAGCAACCCTGTCAGGTTTGTATGGCTTTAGATAACTCTGATAAAATCACTTACAATGGACACCGCTTCTTGATGTTTAAAACTTTTATTTTCCAGCAGAATCAGCTGGTCCCCTGAACCCTGCCTGATATCTTGTTTTAGGCGGGCTCCTTTTCCCTTGCAGGGTCCTATGGAGCCACCCTTGTGTGTGCTAGTAAGCTGTGTGTGTCTCCACAAACACACAGGCAAGGCAAAGCACTCCCCATTTTCTTTTATTCCCAATTCTCCTTTCTTCAAGGTAGTACATGGACGGCTGCTAGAGACTGTCCTGTCCCTTGTGAGAAAGTTGGGAGCCAGCTGTTTGAAAACATTATGGGGGTTATTCACGAAAGGATGGTACACTTGTATGATATTAATTTATTAATGAAAAAAATTGAGTTTAATAAATAAAATTAAGACTAGGATCTAGTGAATTAGGATCATGATGACAGTACCGGAACGTACACCCCTTAGAAACAAATCAGCAGTGGTAGCTGCTATAATACTGTCCTCTCATGTTCACATGAAGGAAGAGAACAAAGAAGGGTGCCTTTGTTAGCTCAGGAAAGAGACGTCTACTGACTGCCAAATCAATACCATTCACCTGTATAGCTTTTCTGGGAGAACATCACAATCATAATTTGCCAACTCAGGCATTCATCATCTGATTTGCCAACTCAGGCATTCATCATCTGATAATTTGTTATTTCAGTAGCATTGGATTACAAATGGGCTGCATATTGTATGTGTGAGTGATTTGACAGTGTAAAATGACTGTTAGCCACCTTGTGAATTTACTGCCAATACCCTTACGAGGAGGGAGCAAGGGCATAACTATAGCCAAAGCAGACCATGCAGATGCAGTGGGACCCCTAAGAAGCTGGAAATACAATTTTGGAATAAAATTTTGTGTATGTATATATATATATATACATATATATGAAAATGTGTGTTTTATCAGGCAGTGGGAGAGGTGATCAATGATTTACTATAGGAGTAGAGCGTGTTCATGTTCCAAAAGTAAATTTAGACTTAGCTTAGTAAATGAAGTGAAGCTATGTGAAAATCCACTTTGAAAAGGATACCCATTGGCAATGAAAATGCGAAGCTTCATCTTTTTAAGCTAAGTGAAAATTTACTGTGCACAGTGAACATGTTTTACTCCTTCAGTAAATCAAAAACAATGCCATCTTTAGTGTATATTTTTATTTTAGGGACAGAGTCACATTAAGCAGGGGGGTGATTCCAGGTGTCTAGAGACCCCTTTAGAATTATTGGTATTCATTTTAAGACTTGACAGTAATATACATGGATTGGCCATGTATGTAATAAATATGACCTGTATCACATGTTACTGTTTGATGAAGGCAGATGGCTATAAATGTAGAATCTATGTGCAGTATTATACACATTGTTTGTTACAGGAGCTGATACATTGTCCAGAGTTTGCGATGATATCAAAATATGTTGAATGCGAGAATATTTAGTACAATGTGGGATTCAAGAGAACACCCTAAGGCACTGGAGGTGCATTCTTCAAAACAAGACAATTTGTATACTAATTACAGTAATCACAATGTGTTGAGCAACAGAAAGTGGAACTTACAAAAAAAAACCCAATGTTTATATAAGGATGCTGGCAATCGTATAGTTACAGAAAATGTGAAACAGTAAAAGTTTGTAGAATGAGGAGAAACAAAGCTCACCAGCACATCCAAATCTCACAAGAAAGACAGACTTAACTAGACGAATGCAGCAAGTAACACTTACTTGTCTTAGACGAACCTGTCCTTAGTCATAGGGTGTGCAAAGCTTTCAGAACACATTGAATAAATACATCTGGGAACCAGGCGCACCCCCCAACTGGAATTTGTCACACTTCTTTACTTACTATTAACTTGGTTTCTATTTCTTTCACATGATGTGCATGTATGTATGTATATATACTGTATACTTGTTTGTAATTTGATTGCAATGTCTATTTAAGGCTCATATGCATTGTTGCAAAAAACACATTTTTATTTGCTTTTTTTTTAACGGATCTAAACGCAAGTATATGGTTTGCTATGGCCTCATTCGGACAGTTGCATAAGGATCTTGTAAGCTTCTGTTGAGTTCAGATCCTTAAAATCAAAATAGAAAAATCTGTAGTTATACTGTAAGTATTTCCATATAGCATCCTTCACTGCTAGGATGCAGGTGGCTCCAGGTTCCTAGTGTTCTTCATTGCTGGGATGCAGGAGGATACAGATCCCTAGTGTCCTTTACTGCTAGGATGCAGGTAGCTCCAGGTCCCTAGTGTCCTTCATTGCCAGGATGCAGATGGCTAAAGATCCCTAGTGTCCTTTACTGCTAGGATGCAGGTGGCTCCAGGTCCCTAGTGTCCTTCATTGCTGGGATGCAGGAGGATACAGATCCCTAGTGTCCTTTACTGCTAGGATGCAGGTAGCTCCAGGTCCCTAGTGTCCTTCATTGCCAGGATGCAGATGGCTAAAGATCCCTAGTGTCCTTTACCGCTAGAATGCAGGTGGGTCCAGGTCCCTGGTGTCCTTCACTGCTAGGATGCTGGTGGGTCCCAGTTTCTAGTGTCCTTCACTGCTAGGATGCAGGTAGCTACAGATCCCTAGCATCCTTTACCGTTAGGATGCAGGTGGGTCCAGGTCCCTAGTGTCCTTCACTGCTAGGATGCAGGTGAGTGCAGGTCCCTAGTGTCCATCACAGCTAGGATTCAAGTGGCTCTAGGTCCCTAGTGTCCTTCATTGCTAGGATGTATGCAGGTATTGCTTTCATCCTAGCCAATAGGCTCTAATACTGCTGTAGGGTTGTATACATGTGAACATTGCACAAACATTACACGTGTACAGTGTTTGAACAAATTATATTTATGTTGTAACTTCAGTACACCTGTGTGCATGAGCCCTACATTTTATTTTATAGTTATTTCATTTTATTTTATACAGCTAGGATTTGTTATTTTTTATATTTTCGTAGTTGTGGCTTTATCATTGTTTTGACCCACTACATACTTTGTTGTGCTTGGTATGAAGTTACATAGAGTTGTCTTTAAAGTGTATGAGAGACTATATATCTAACTATCTCCACATTATTTATGTATTCTCTATTTCCTGGGTTTACTGAAATAATTTTTTATGGTACATTATACTTTTTTACTTTTATAACGATAGAATTATGAACAATTGTTCCAATTACACTCATATAACGGTGTCCAGTCAGACCAAAAGGTAAGTTGATGCAAGTTTGGCAGACCCCAACAATGTTTTCCTCATCATGAGTCAGCCAAAGTCGAGTTTTAGACCTGGAGGCCACCTAATGAAATTGATATAATTATTTTGAGAAATGATATTATGCTATGAGACCCTGGAGAAACATCTGAACACCTGCTCAGGCATATGACTATAGGGACCAACCATTAAGCAAAATAATAACATAGTGCGGTAAATTCCCATAATCTATTTTAACAAACTCACACCATGATCTGGAAGGCTGACAAGCCTAGGCTTGGTGTGCTTGGATTATTCAGATGACCTTGATTAAAGTCAACTCCAGTACATTTAAGGTTTTTAAGATTTCTTTGAAATTAATTTTACAGCCAGAGACAGATGCATATCTAGAAACTTGATTTATTTTTTGAGACATGAAGGAGTGCATTTCAGGTTCCTCATATTTATTATAAATTCTGGCAGGAGTCCATTCTGATTTTTTTTTTTAAATCTCCCCACAAAACCTCTTCTGATTTTTACTAGACTATATTTTGGATTTAAAAAGAATCTGGGACAAAGCAGAATACCTGTGTTAAAGTTAGTGATAAGGTTCTATGGTACCTAGGAATCTTCCCGATTGTGGTCACTGAGAAACGAACACACAGGAATAGGTCAAGCCGTTTCTGTTTATTATACTCAATGCGTGACCTTACAGTATATAGAACAAAGAGTGTAATCTGATACTATGGGGTCTATTCACAAAGCTACCGAAGGATCTAGCCGTAGCTTTGGCTGATCCTTCGGGTAGCTTCGCCCCCAGGACCCCTTCGGTTCAGGGCTGTTGTACGGGCTATTCACTATAGCCCGTACAGCCCCCAAAGTTGGCCGAGGGGCTCAGTCAAGCCGAGGGCATATGCTTCGGCTCGACTGAGCTCAGGGGTAATTTGAAGCTGGCCGGCCAACAGCCTGCTTCTGACAGCTGGGCAGAGCCAGTCGTCATCTTACGGCTGGCTCCAGCCACTTGCAGAGAGATCAGCGTCCCTGGTTACCAGCTAACCAGAAATGCTGATCTGTCATTACACTGAGAACCCGTCGGAGCTGCTGTAAAATCACAGCAGCTCTGATGGGTTCTGTGTGTAATGACAGAAGGCGTCCCTGGCAGGTAAATTCACAGCAGCTCCGACGGGTTCTCAGTGTACTGAGGAGCCGCGGTGTAATGACAGAAGGCGTCCCTGGTTACCTGCCAGGTAGTCCATGGTCCCATCGCACTCCTGACCGCGTGAATCCCTTCAAGAATTGGGTGCTGCGTTAGTCAACGGGTGGCAGCCGTAACAATCGTGAGCTAAAGCAGAGACACCGGCACTCCAAATTACGTCTATTTATTGACGTGCATCGTGGTAAGAAACAACGAACGTTTCGGGGTCACAAAGGATCCCCTTTATCAGGTAAAACATACAGTGTAAGTGCACATAAACACAGCTGATAATATAGCCCCAACCCTAATCAGAATGGCCAATCATCAACCTCCACATTGACCCCATGACATCATGTTCCCGCCAATTTTGATAGCATGAAAGTGACAGATTATAAAACACAATAAATCACAATATATGTGATATAACGTGCATACATTCGTCTGGAAAGAAAAATACTTAATATATGTTTGCCTAAAAGGAAAACTAGCGATATACTCTAATATTCAATCTTCTATATATAATGGATCGCATGGAGCACAGATTGGGTCACAGGCCGACCATCTAACACACCAAAGAAAGAAAAATACTTAATATATGTTTGCCTAAAAGCAAAACTAGAGATATACCCTAGCATCAATATTCCATACATAATGGATCGCATGGAGCACAGATTGGGTCACAGGCCGACCATCTAACACACCAAAGAAAGAAAAATACTTAATATATGTTTACCTAAAAGGAGAAAAAACTAGCCATATACCCTAGCATCAATCTTCTATACATAATGGATCGCATGGAGCACAGATTGGGTCACAGGCAGACCATCTAACACACCAAGCTGAGGACGTTTCTCTGTTTATATAAAAAAGAAAAAAAAACTTGGAAAATACGACAAGGTAAGTCCGTAGACATAAAGTCTCATTCAAAGAAAAATTCAGAGGAACATATCGCTTGTTTGAATGGTAAGTCTGTGACCACCGCGCTCCATGAGCAATCAATTCATATGTTGATGAATTGATCATATGATATGTTGATGAATTGATCAACCGGGTATTCGCATGAGCAATCAATTCATATGTTGATGAATTGAACATATGATCAATTCATCAACATATGAATTGATTGCTCATGCGAATACCCGGTTGACTCTGATGTATCAAGGCCTATAGTTCCACATTCTATTATTGATGATGACAGTGCACATGACACAACATGCTAGTTTCAAGAATTTTTAAATACCAAGCGTGTTGTAATGCAAATCATAATAACGCATGGAGCCCGGTGGTCACAGACTTACCATTCAAACAAGCGATATGTTCCTCTGAATTTTTCTTTGAATGAGACTTTATGTCTACGGACTTACTATTGTCGTATTTTCCAAGTTCTTTTTTTATATAAACAGAGAAACGTCCTCAGCTTTGTGTGCTAGATGGTCGGCCTGTGAACCAATCTGTGCTCCATGCGATCCATTATGTATGGAAGATTGATACTAGGGTATATCGCTAGTTTTTTCTCCTTTTAGGTAATCATATATTAAGTATTTTTCTTTCTTTGGTGTGTTAGATGGTTGGCCTGTGACCCAATCTGTGCTCCATGCGATCCATTATGTATGGAAGATTGATGCTAGGGTATATCGCTAGTTTTCCTTTTAGGCAAACATATATTAAGTATTTTTCTTTCCAGACGAATGTATGCACGTTATATCACATATATTGTGATATATTGTGTTTTATAATCTGTCACTTTCATGCTATCAAAATTGGCGGGAACATGATGTCATGGGGTCAATGTGGAGGTTGATGATTGGCCATTCTGATTAGGGTTGGGGCTATATATCAGCTGTGTTTATGTGCACTTACACTGTATGTTTTACCTGATGAAGAGGATCCTTTGTGACCCCGAAACGTTCGTTGTTTTTTACCACGATGCACGTCAATAAATAGACGTATTTTGCAAATTTGGAGTGCCGGTGTCTCTGCTTTAGCTCACGATGGTTACCTGCCAGCGACGCCTTCTGTCATTACACACTGAGAACCCGTCGGAACTGATATGATTTTACAGCTGCTCCGACGGGTTCTCAGTGTGTAATGACACATGGGCATCCCTGGTTACCAGGTCACCAGAGACGCCCATGTGTCATTACGACTAGAGCTTAGTAGAGCCGACAGTGATATGAAAGCCGACTCTGCTAAGCTCTCATCTTAAAGTGACATTAAAGTAAAAAAAAAATTCCCCTCCCCATGTTAATGTTAGCACTTACCTTAAATGATGTCTCTTATTCCGATCTTCTTCTTCTTTCCTGATGTTTTTGTCTGTCCCTCCAGCGGTGCGGCGGCTCTCCGATCCAGCTCTGACTCTTCTCTGCTTGCAGACACTTCCGATCAAGCGATGTCTGCATGCGGATGCACGCGTCCATAGACGTACCTTGCGGCTTTTCTCGTCTCCCGGCCGAGAATCTAAACTGAACTGCGCATGCCCCAAGATCCTTTGCAGCCGCACGAGCAGTTCCGGGTTCTCGGCGCTGGAGCGCGCAGTGATAACGAGGTAAGTTTAAACCGCTGTTAAAGCGGGTTTGAAAAAAAAAAAACTTTTTGTCTTTATCTACTGCTTGCCAGCAGTAGATATAGGCAAAAAAAACGGAGGCTTTAGAATCCCTTTAATGATAGAACAGCATCTGCTGGTTACTAGGTCACTGCTAGCTCCGCCCAATCGTTTTCTATTTTTGTTTTTTTCTACTTTTTAAACTGTTTTTCTATTCTGCTCGGTACCACAAAGGGAATGAGCAGAACAGCCGAGCCGAATGCCGCTCAGTGGCCTTCGGCTATTCACTCACTGCTGTTTGGCATCTATGAGAAAAGGCCGAACAGCAGTGAGAAGCCTGCCGGAGGTTCGGCTCAGCGGATCCAGATGTTGGATCTGCTGAGTCGAACTCCTACTGCACTTCGCGTTGGCCGAACATGCTGAGCATGTTGAGCAGTCAGTTTTGAACAGCAGAAAAACCTGTTGTGTGTTTACAATAGAGGGCTGGCAGGCTGCCAAAATTCTGCTTTCAGAGAAAACAAAGTGGAAACTATGTTATTTCAGTGCCTCTGTTGTGAACTTGGAAGAATATTCTTTTCCACAATTACTATAGCTACAAAGGTGAGTGAGGGCTTGTTTTAAGCTTATTTTACTGCTTGTTTGAAATTTGTAAATACCATAAAGTACATATACTGTAATCCCTAAATGAAAGACATTTCGTTTGTTTATGTTCTGTGTATCATACACAAACCTTTGTACCATCTCAATAATGTTTATCTTCTGCACCATCTTTTCAGTTACCTTTTGTCTACATGCACTCCAAAGATTGCTGACCTTTCTTTCTGGAAATGCTAGTTCCCTGGTTCTCATTTTTAGAAGGTTTTTTTAGCTTTGTAATTCTCTCAGTAATGATTTTCTGTAACCCATTTCTGTTCAAAATAATTCCATCTATACTAGCTGATCTTGGTGCATACTATACTATAATATTAAATACCATTATTTGTATTATTATTATTATTAATATACAGGATTTATATAGTGCCAACGGTACACTTACAATGCAATACCATACAAAAGGAATAGAAGGACCCATCTCTTGAGAGCTTACAATCTACAAGGAGGGGCAAGTGATACAGAAGGTAATATCTGTGAGGCATGAGCTGATTGAAGAAGAAGATGTACAGTTTTTAAGAGGAGGTGGAATAGGCTTCCCTGAAGAGGTGAGTTTTCAGGGATCGCCTAAAGGCAGACAGACTAGGCGATAGCCGGACAGGTTGTGATATGAAGTTCCAGACGATGGGAGAGGCTCTGGAGAAGTCCTGGAGGTGTGCATGTGAGGAGGTAATGAAGGAGCTAGACAGTAGGAGGTCTTGGGAGGACCGGCGAGCACAGTTTAGCTGATATCATGAGATATGGTTGGAGATGTAATTAGAGGCATTGCTAGAGAGTTGTAAATGGCTTTGTATGTTTTTGTTAGTATTTTGAATTTTATGTGTTGAGCTATTCCTGCCAGTGGAGGAATTGGCCAAGAGGTATAGTGGCCACTGAGCAATTGGTGAGGTGGATGAGTTTGGCAGCAGCATTTATGATAGACTGAAGGGGGATAGCCAGTTTAGAGGTAGGCCAAGGGGAAGGAAGTTGCAATAGTCAAGGTGAGAGATGACGAGAGAGAGTGAATTAGTAGCTTTGTGGTGCCATTTGTTAAGACAGGATGATGTCTGGAAATGTTACAAAGATTAATAAATACTTAACCATCACTGAAAATCATGTTTACTAAAAGTTTGCAGCTTTTATTAAAATAATACCTGGTGATCCTTTAACAGAGGTCTTTGCTTAGGCACTTTTTTGTTATGGAGTGACAATTGTCTCTTAAATGTGGTCCTATGTTGTCACCCAGTCACAGGCTCCTAAGGTTGGGACTACAAGGGGCGGTGCTAACAGATATTGTGCAGACATGGTTCACTATCTTTACCATCAGTAAACCAGTCCAGTGCAATGATGTGCAGCCAATGTTGGAGCAAGTGAATGTTGACAGGGAATGGTCGAAAAAGGCTTATAGAGATCTGCAAAACTAACATAAATGAAATAATGAAAAGAAGGTTCAAATGGTATTTTGTGGAAGAAAAACATGATTGTTTATGATACAAAGAGCTTTATCAAATTGAAATGTCATTCCTTTGGGTTTAGATCTGTTTTACATTTTGCTGCGCACTGTAATATTTGCTGTTAATAGAAGGACAAAGGGAGAATTCTTCCCCTCTCGTTTCCTGGTGAGATGACATATAGTTGTTCATTTCACTATGCTTTAAATGGACTATGACGGCAGTTTCAGTCAACACATCGAGTAATAATAATTCAGTTTTACAAACATAGGTTAGAAGCAGGTAGCTTTGGCTGAAATTGTGGTTAGGACTTACTGAGCTGCCTGAACTACAAGATAACAGTGTTTAAGGGTTAGATGACAGAAGGTTAGAGGTAATTTCTAATTGAAGGATAAGAATGTTTTTGATTAATGAAATATGATGTAGTTAGGGATGACTGACCTCTGAGGCTTGGGTATATCTAACTATGAGCAGATGGGTTTATACTAAGAGTTGAAATCCCATGGTATCTCTGCTTAGTCCACCTCTCCCCTGCATATTTTGCTCTTGTTTTAACGAACGTTCTTCTTAAATTAATGTGGAACACTTTATTTCCCTTACAGGAAACCAATCATGAGAGAAATACAGGGGCTATCATTGCAATCGTTGAACATTACCTTCCAGTAGTTCTAGTTTTCTGACTGTCATGCTCAACAAACTCTTCAAGATAAATTCCGTAACAAAGACTAGAGGACACCACCTGAAACTGGTAGAAAAAAAATTCAAACACAAGGGGCGAAGGGGGTTTTTCTCAGTTTGCGCGGTTAGGTCTCGTTCACACCTAGGCGTATTGCATATGCGCGTCTGTCGCGCGTTTTTTTTACCGCGATTCGCGGTAAAAAAGTCGCGCGACCGCTGCGCGTTTCCAAAGGCTACTTGGCTGTATCCCAATGGAAACGCGCAACAAAACGGCCCAAAGTAGTACCTGTACCTTTTCAGGCGTGGGCCGTTTTGTAGCACGTTAGGGACGGGCGGAAATACGCCAAGGTGGGAACGAGACCATTGAATACAATGGGATTTATATTTTTGAGCGTTTTGTAGAGCGTTTGTCGAGCGTAGAACGCGCTACAAAATGTTCAGGTGTGAATGAGGGCTTAGGGTCTGGAACTCACTGCCAGTGATTTCAGCTAATAGTCTGGAATCATTCAAGAAGCTTTTGGACGATTTCCTGAGAAACGGTAATATACAGGGGTACAGGTACTCCTAATAACGAGATGACACAGGGACCCATACACACACACACACACAATAGGTTGGACTTGATGGACATATGTCTTTATTCAACCTCAAATACTATGTAACTATGTAACCTCTAGCTTCATTGTGTTAGGAGTCACTGATTTAGAACAAGACAAGTATGTAGATCTCAAATTCCGACTTCATACAAACTTTCACTTTATGTATGCCTGTTTTGTGTGGGACTAAAGAGAGTACTAAAGTCAAAGACACCTAGGCAACTAACGTTTCATTAAAAAGTCAGCAAGCCTGAATCACCGCTTTCCTTTTAAGTGTAGGTAAACCCTAACAATGAACTTTGCTTCCTTTTGGTCTGCTAAACATACCATTGAAAGTGTTTTGTTATATCTGTTCGATAAGTGCAAAAATACTGGTAGATTTTGCCAGAAATCTTCAGTAGCCACCAATGTAGTAGGAACACTACACTAACTACCAATGTAACAGCTGGCACTTCATTGGCCACCAATGTAGCACTGGGCAGTTTATTGGCCACTAATGTAATTGGGCACTACAATGAACACCAATGTAATGGGGAGCACTTCACTAGCCACCAATGTAATGGAGGCACTACATTGCCCACCAATGTAAGGGGGCACTACATTGCCCACCAATGTACGGGGGCACTACATTGCCCATCAATGTAATGGCGGCACTACACTGGCCACCAGGCACTATGCAAAACACCAGTGTAACAGAGGGCACTACCCTGACTATTAATGTAAAGCAGAAAGACTCTCCTCTGCATAGAAGGAGGAGAGGAGCCTGTAAATCAACTTGTTACCATGGCTAGTGGGTGGGACCACTGGGCATACCTATCCGCTGGGCATACCTATCAGGTCCCTTTTGCTCGCCTGGCTATGCTGATCAGCAGCAGGAAGAACCAGAGATTTTCAGCATATTTGGCTCCACCCCCGCCACCGCCCACAGCCCATGGTATCAGGAGCGGGAGTGCTACCATGACGTAAGCTGCATGGGGTGAGAGCTGAACAGAGAGTAGGGGAGGGGGTCAGCAGTGTAAGATGAGGGATGTAGGGGGTGTGGAAGTTAACAGTATTGGAAGAGGGTGGCAGCCATTAAACACACTTCCAACAGTGTTAACTTCCGCACCCTCTGCATCTGGTGCACTGGTGAGCAATGTAGGAAGGGGGTGCAGATGTGAGAAGCATTAGAAAAGGGTCGTAGGGGGTGCAGAGGTGAACAGTGTAGGAAAAGGGATGCAGGGGGTGCACAGGTGAACAGTGTATGAAGAGGGATGCAGGAGGTGCAGAGGTGGGCAGGGTAGAAAGAGGGGTGCAGAGGTGCAGAGGTGAACAGTGTAGGAAGGGGTATGCAGGGGATGCACAGATGAACAGTGTAAGAGAAGGGATGCAGGGGTGGGCAGTGTAGGAAGAGAAGAGGGATGCAGGGGGAGCAGGAATGTGTATGCTGGTGGGGCTTGTATTTGGGCGGAGCACAAGGGGGCCCCATACTCTCGTATTGCCGGGGGCGCCATGTGTTGTCAGTGTGGCCCTGGTCCTATAACCACTGACACCCATCCTCTTTCCTCATACCTATTTATAATCCATATGCTGATAAGCAGGGGCGTCCCGAGGCTGGGTGACACCCGGAGCGGTGTCCGAGTGTCACCCCGCCGAGACGTCACTGCGCATTCTGATACTTGCCGGCGGCCATCTTGGTGATGGAAGAAGGCAGAGAGAGGAGGAGACAGCCACCCGGCGGGATAAGGTAAGCCGCCGGGTCCCCTCCTCTCTCCTGATACTGTCGGGCGTTCGGTCCATGACCGAGCGCCCGACTTTTCAGAGGGGGTGACACCAAAATGACTGTAAGTCATTTTGGTGTCACCCCTCCAATGGTGTCACCCGGGTGCGGGCCGCATCCCCCGCACTCCCCTTGTGACGCCACTGTGATAAGGAACATTTGCGTGCTGGGAGGAGATTCTGTGCCCTTATATAGAGTTCTCTGTCTCCTCCAACCCAGGAAGGGGGTCTCTCTTCGGGGGAGCCCCCTTGCCTAGTACTGTGAGGGACCTGTTTCGGCAGGTCCCCGAAGGATCGGGGTCCACTGGCCTTCGGGTTGGTGGACCAACAGTCTCAACCCCTGTCAGGAGCCTTGCGCCTCGGGGGTCGGGACATTAGGTCCCTAGTTCACTCTTTTTGTTCACAGGGGGAAGTTTGTTTAGATGCACGTCCACGGGCTTCGATTAAAAAAACATTTAAAAAAAATTTGCATTGTACCTTTCAATCCAAGTAAGTTGAACCTTTTTTTAATAAGAATGGAAATTGTGAACATATTAGAACCATGTGAGGTAAGTTTGCTTTCAAAATGTGCACTTTTTTGAATGGAGAAGGGGAGGTGGGTAGTGCTTTATAATGCAGAATGGCTGGGGAGAAGGGAGTTGGGGCCAGCACCAATAACAGGACACCAGATGATAGACAAGGGAATAGGAGAACATTGATTACAGCATATTTCTGTCTTAGTAAACATTATTTTGAATGAAAAAAAAATCACAGTATTAAAAGTGCATATTTTTTTCCGCTAAATGTTATTTAGCAAGTATGATGAATAATGACTGTGTCAGCTAATGGATGTGAAGCTTGAGAATTCCTATGATTGGCTTTCATGCTGTGCAGCTCCCTGCAGCACCACCTCCACAAACATTTAGGTATCTGGAACCATTAGCATAACTTGACAGGTCTCTGGAGGGTACACTGAAGGAGCTCAGTAATCAGAAAATATATTTGCTAAATAATTTGATTGTGGGAGTTCGAGAATGAAACCAGACTCTCTACTTAATCTTTCTCAAAACCCTCTCTGCCAGGACACAGTGTAACAACAACAACAAAAAAGGAAATTAAAGGGCTAGTACGCCGAAACAAAAATAGATTTCTGTAAAAGAGTATAATAAAAAAAAACTAAATATGTATTTCTCATTCTTGTACAGAAAATGTGTTTTTAGCATTTATGTAACTTTTCTGTGCACGGCAATTTATCATCATTCCAGAAACATTCTCATATTTATCAATGTATAGTAAAGAGATTTCCTTTATGTATACCAACTTTAAAATGATCTTGAATCACCCTTTATCTCTTTCAGATTTTATGATAGTATAAAATTAAACCTGATCAAAAATAAAAAAATTGGGTTACCATTCCCCTTTTGAGGATGCTAATTGTCAAGCTGTCATGATGATCGTGTTAGGTTTTAGTAGCTACTGATTCACTTTCCATCTAGTGAAGATGGAAATTTCTGCCTGCATCATTTTTAAGTCAGTGACTGATGAAGCAGTGGAAGCGAAGGATCAGGATGACAGGCATAGCATCTTCTGAAGGCTGCATAAAAAAAAATGAATTTCTATCTGTGTTGCTGTTGGAGACTTTTACCACTTCCTGTCTTGTTCTCACTGGGACTCATAGGTGTGCGCACAGGGTGTGCTGGGTGTGCCTGGGCACACCCTAATTACCCCAAGCGCAACACCAAAATCGCAACAGTGGGTGCCATTTTTATAGTCACTGAGCCAGTGGAGAAATCACAAAGATCTCTCTGTGACCAGCTCAGCGATACAGAGCAGAACTTGCAACTTACATTTTTCACATAACAGCCACAGTCCTCGGTGCTTGGGAAGCTGCGAAGGAGTGTGGCTGCAGCTATCCATCCAATCAGGAAGCCAGATGGGTGGTCTGCTTCATTACTGTATGCAGCCTATTAATGCAATAGGCTGCGTATGCCTATGTCAGGACTGTATTTCAGGGGAACAGAGCTCTGGGTAAGAGTAAAAACATAACAGGGCTTCTATTCCTTCACCAATCTAAAACAAACAAAACAACACTTTTAGCTGGCCTAACACTTTAACGGTTTATTAACTGTTTATGTTACAATTTTGATTGAACATGCATCTTAATTAAATTATACATGCTGCCTACCCCATCACAACACAAATATTTCAACATGATTTCATAGCTGATAATTGAAAGAACTGTGCCACACTTCCTTTGTCCACGCTGGGGAAATTCATCTTCTTTATTTGTCCTGGTGGGAGCCATTGTCGCCAAGACAGAATGTAATGGGAATCCGAGATTTGGGGGTTGTAGTTACAACTGCGGGGGAGTTCCCTTCACTTTGGAAGGATTTCTTCTTACTTTTGATTGTGTCTATCTCAGAGAAAGTAAAATCTTGCCAATGGGACACAGACGGCAAAAAAAACATGTTTCTGGTTTTATAATCATCCTCTATCTAAAACTAAAACAAAAGTTTTGGTCTTAGATATTCTTTAAAGGAGAACTATGAGATGAGTGATTTCCACTCACCTCATAGTTCTAGCCGACCTGTGACAATGAGACTGTCACAGGTCGGCTCAGTAGATCGGGAGGTGAGCGAACACATACCTACGGCAGAGAGCCGTGACAGGATCGAGAGGCGAGCGGACGCCGGTATGTGTTCGCTTACCTCCCGATGTACTGAGCCGACCTGTGACAGTTTAATTGTCACAGGTCGGCTAGAACTATGAGGATGAGTGAAAAGCACTCACCTCATAGTTCTCCTTTAAGTGCAAGAGATATGTATATGTATGTGATGCCTCATGTGTGGTCCAGTTTCTCCTAATGCCAACTAAAAGCAAATAGAAAGACGTAGGTCATCTTGATGCCAGAGACCTTCTAAAAATAATACCTTTCCCTGTTTAAAGCTGAAGCGTAATCTTATATTTTTACTTCGCTAGTTCCGCCTTTCTCCCCTCATCAACATGTTACTTATTTTAGATCCAATAAGGTCATCACTGGCTCTTGGTCACTCTTCAATACACTGTAGGAAAATCATGGCTGGTGGAAGGGGTCAGCAGTGTGCTCTACATACCTTCCTGAAATCACAGCACCCTACCGTAGTATTCATCTCATTATCCTTTAGCCCTGATGCAAGCAGTGGGTTGGATCTTGGGATGCAAATATCAAAAGGCCTTCATGGGTGGATGTCAGTCTGGAGAAGTTAGCATTCCTAGACAGGCTGAATTTGCATTCAGACTGCTAGGTAATGCCATTATGAGCTCCTATGATTGAATGAACTGAAATCCAATGAATGGACAGTAAGGCTAGGTAGGAGACAGCTAGATGATTCTTAACATCCTCCAGCCAGGAAATAAGGCAGGTGCTATAGGACTTGCTGCAGCTGTTATTGCACACTGTGAAAAGCTCACAGTGTGCAGTAAAATCAGAGTAGGCTATTTCAGTACAGAAGAGGAGCCTATACAACTGTGCAAGGCAGAAGGTAAGGCTGAAGTTCATCTTGAAAGGGTTCATAAACTTGAATTCTGCATGAACACAATATGAAACTATTTAAACTAAATATGTACTAAAAATCTCCAGTGGCCATAAAAATCAATATTAATTTTAAAACAGCTGTCAGACAGCTGCAAATAATACATATTGTCTGCTAACCTGTGTGTCTTCAGCTGTGTGAAACTTTAGCATATTCCCTGAGATTCAGAGGTTGAGATCAGGTCAGGTTCCCCAAACCACAAGTGACCTGCAGCCATCACACAGATCTTCTGAAAGATCATCCATTTTGCCATTAATTCTCTCTAGAGTATACCTGACTCCAGGATCTGATTTAGCATGAAGCATAACAGAATGGGGCAGCCTGGAGAGAAGAGCTATATTTTGTTTCTTGCACAGCTCCTATCTTTGAAATAGGAAAAAAGGGAAATGTCTATAGACGGCATCCAGGAATTATGTAACTCGCCACACTCTATAAAGTGTGCAAACTTGAAACATGGTGGGTACTAAATTGGTGAATAGATAGATGGTGCCATCTATCGTAAGCTTCAAGAGTATCCAAGCGCCACCAGCACACTATGGTAAGTCAAAGGAAAACATGTATTCTTGTCACAAACAAAAGTGTGATGTGTAGGTGCCTCGAAGTGACCTCTTCATCATGGCAACAGTGGCTGTTCCTTACTCCTTTACTGGGGAGATTTGAAGAATGGCTCCATTCAAGTCTATAAGGACAGGCAGGACAAACACTAAAGAGGAGCTCATCCTAGAGGAGATGATCAGAGTAGGAATTAGTTGTCAGTCTTGCTTAGGTAATTAAAGTGTATCTACTGTATATAGTCATGGCCAAAAACATTGGCACCCCTGCATTTCTGTCAGATAATGCACCACTTTGTGCAGAATTGTTGCAATTACAAATGTTTCGTCATTTTCATGTTTATTTCTTTTGTTTGTATTGGTTTGACACAAAAAAGTGGAGAAAGAAAAAGCCAAATCTGACACATTCCACGCAAAACTCCAAAAATGGACTGGACAAAATTATTGGCACCCTCAACTAATATTTGGTAGTAGACCACCTGGAAATAAATAACTAAAATAAATTGTTTCCTGTAACCATCAATGAGTTTCTTACACCTCTCTACAGGAATTTTGCACCACTCTTCTTTCGCCAACTGCTCCAGATCTCTCAAATTGGAAGGGTTCCTTTTTCCAACTGCTGTTTTGAGATCTCTCCACAGGTACTCTATGGGATTCATTGCTGGCCAGCCCAGTACTCTCCAGAGCTTTGTCTGAAACCATTTCTGGGTGCTTCGGGTCAGTATCCTGCTGTAAGACCCATGACCTCTGACGGAGACCCAACTTTCTGACACTGGGCCCTACAATGCACCCCAGAATTCTTTGGTAGTCTTCAGATTTCATAATGCCATGCACACAATCAAGACATCCAGTGCCTGAAGCAGCAAAGCAACCCCAAAACATCAGTGAACCTCCACCATGTTTAACTGTAGGGACTGCATTTTTTTCTATAAAGGCCTCATGTCTTTTTCTGAAAACAGTAGAATGATGGGCTGCACCAAAAAGCTGTCAAATTATTTTGCCTGTCAACAGCACATTCTCCCAAAAGTATTTTGGCTTCCTCAAGTAAGTTTTGGCAAACTCCAATCTGGATTTTTTATGTTTCTGTGTCAGCAGCGGGCTGACACTGGGGCCTAAGCCTGGGGGGGCCCAGTAGACCCAGGCAAGTAGGACAAGAGATGGTAGGAGGGTCGGCTGCCGACCGACTGTCCATCCGGCCACACAACCTAAATGGCCACACAGCAGTGATGCAGAGCGGCCTGCAAGCACACATTGAGGCAGCGCTGGGGTCTCGGCCGGGAAGACCCAGTAGCTTCATGATTACACAGCCTGCCGCCTCTCCCAGCTACATGGTGTTCCTGCCGCGGAGGAGGAGCAGATGAGGTAATTGTGTTATCTTCTGTATGTGCCTAAGTTCTGTGACATGTTTTGTAGTCCTCTATAACATATGGAATTATTCTGCGTTTTTGTAGAGAGTATTGCTGGAAGTTGTAGGCCCCTATAGCCGTTACTATTCTGCATTTCTGTAGAGAGTATTGCTGGGAGTTGTAGTCCCCTATAGCCATTAGGGGACTGCAGAGAGTATTGCTGGACGTTGTAGTCCCCTATAGCCCTTACCATTCTGCATTTCTGTTGAGAGTATTGCTGGAAGTTGTAGTCCCCTATAGCCGTTACCATTCTGCGTTTCTGTAGATCATAATGCTGGAAGTTGTTGTCCCTTATAGCTGTTACTTTTCTGCATTTTTGTAGAGCGTATTGCTGGGAGTTGTAGTCCTCTATAGCCATTACCATTCTGCATTTCTGTATAAAGTACTGTTATAGAGTTCTAGTCCTCTATACAGGGATTCCCCCTTCCCCTCTCTGTTTCTCCAGGGCTCATTGGAGGGAGAGATGGGAAAGGGGCAGCACAGCGGGCTCTGGCTCTAGAGAGGCAGAGCCAACTGTCAATCAGTCAGTCAGGTGGAGCCTGACAATATTGTTGGCTTCCTTCTTGGATGCACCATGTCTCTGCACTGTCAGCATATAGCAAGCAGTAGCCCTCTAGATGCTGGGTTTGGGTCACAGGAGTATAATAGCAAATGTAGTAATTTGACCCAAAAGAGGACTAAAGCCCCCCAAAAAGATTTGGTTGTAGTTCTCTTTTAGGGCTTATTCACAACAAGTGCGGAGCAGATGCAGAGCAGTTACAGAATGCATCAAAAATGCATCCAATGTATTCCAATGATATTTTGGGCTCTAGTTCACACCGCACATTTAGTTCTAGAGCTTGTGAAAAAACTGCAGCATGCCCTATTTTTGTGCTCTGGAACGCACCAAAGCGCATGCAAATGCATGCAAATGTACTGGAACACCTGAACGCCCATTTTAGGCTAAAAAAAAAGAAACCAGACTGGAACGCAGCAAAAACGCACTGCACTACATATGCAGAAACTCATGCAGATCTGGTCCGGATTTGGTGTGAACAAGCCCTTAAATTCAACAGGTTTTTAAGCTTTCTCAAATGCTGACTAAATTGTTTAAAATGGATGCTGCCCCTTAATGTTTAAGTTTTAGTTTCCTGCAGAATCAACTGGACCCCTGAGCACGGACCCTGATATCCTGTTTTTTGTTTTTGGGTGGCACCTTTCCCTTGCAGGGTCCTATGGAGCCACCCATGTGTGTAATAGTAAGCTTTGTGCGTCTCCACAAACACACAAGCACAGCAAGTCAACCTGCTCCCCACTCTTCCTTCCTCCCTCCCTCCTTCCTTCACCCTTCTCCAAGCTAGTAGTTGGACAGCTGCTGCAGACAACTCTGTCCCGTGTAATTTGTTTGGAGCCAGCGGTTTGAAAACACGATAACTGTAATTGCTGCCTTCGGCAGCTGAGTGAATTACCGAGCCGAACGTCATTCGGCTATTCACTTCGGCTCTGTACAGCTGATTTCAGCCGTACATCGGCTAAAATAAGCTGTACATCGGCTGGCTTCGGTCAGCTGAACATGCTCTGCATGTTCGACTGGGCTGAAGTGCAGAAGCCATTCGACTCCAACTGAGCCGAACCTCCGGCAGTTCACTTGCTGCCTTTCGCCCCTATTCTCATAGTGGCCAAACAGCAGTGAGTGAATAGCCGAATGCCGCCGAGCACAGGCCTGGCAGGGCAGGAAAGGGAGGAACAAGCGAGCGAATGAACCGAAGGGCTCCGGTGGACGAAGCGTGCCGAAGAATCAGCCGAAGGCTCGGCTCTTTAGTGGATAACCCTCTTAGTTCTCAACTGACCCCTGTGATGTGGCTAAATTATCATATGTCCATAGTGAACTTTATATGTTTTACCCTAGTACAGGGCTCAAAAATTTCCACTCGCCCGCTCGCATTTGGCGAGTGGAAATAAAGAGAGGGCGAGTGGAAATTCAGTCAGGCACGCGGTCACGGATCGCGTACCTGACTATGAGAGCAGCCGCTCCTTGCTGTCCTGTCCTGGCTCCGTTACTTTTCGATCAATCACCGGAGCTCTGACAGTTCTGAGCCCCGTTCGCAAGGATTACCTGAATGGTTATTAGAGTAGAAATAGTAGTGGACCCGCACTGCTGATTTTCTGCATGTATTAGGAATAAAACAATTCTAGAAGGGTCCTTAGTATATGCAGTGGGGTCAATAAAACTCTTGTTACCACCCATAGACACTTTTTGTCCTTTCTATAAACTTGAAACATTCTGAGGACTTCTCTCCTCTCTGTTCTACTGGTGCTTTACATTTTTGAAATACTGTGCAATTATATGGTAAAGTATCAAGAAAAATGTTGCTTGTCAGTGTAATTATTTCAAATAAAAATGTCAGGTTGGTTGGCAACTTAGAGATAGATTAGCAGGTCACCTTTCTGAAGGAATACGTAAATCAATTTTTGGTTATATGTTCCTTTTTATCATGTGTACCAGGTGCTCCGTGAGGATTAATGTGGGTGATTGATGAGGCTAGGTTGAACGTAAAGAATTTCTTTTTCTTCAGGGCTTCCAGCAAACGTCTAACAATTCCTACTAGGTGGCACATTATGTCATATACAGTATAAATAACAGCCCAACCTGTCAGGGTTTTTGCACTTTGGTACTTTTTTCATGTGCCTGGCACATTACCTTTAGAATGGTTAGTTTTAGTTAGATGCTCTGATACTTTTGGAGTGTCATGGACGGTTTAAAGATTGTTGCTAGTGATGGGCCAAACACACCTGAGTTCGGTTTGAACTTTAGAACATAGAAAACGTAAGAACTCGAACTTCTAAGTCAATGAAAGTCTCTGGGACCAGAACTCAGAAAATAAAATGTCCCCATTTTGAAGGCATATATGCAAGTTATTGGCCATAAAAAGTATATGAGGATTTGGGTACTGCCCTGGGGACATGTATCAATGCAAAAAGCACTTTTAAAAAATACAGTTTTTAAAGGGGCAATGATTTTAACCCTGCTTAAAGTGAAACAATAAAAATGAGAAATTCCTTTAAATATCGTGCTTGGGGGTCCCCTTAAACTGCTTGTAAGTGGCACACATGTACGATGTATAGAATCTGCTGCAGCAAAAATTCGATTTATATAGAAAAAAAAACAACGTGTGGTTCCCCCTTCCCAAACAATACCAGACCCTTTGGGTCTGGTAGGAATTTTAGCAGGGACCCCATTTAAAAAAAAATGCACGTGAGGTTTCCTCTCAATGTCATACCCCACCCCCAAAAATGGGGGGGACATGGGGTCCCCTTTAAAATTTCTATCTAGACCCTTGATCTGAGCACAGGCCTAGCAGGGCAGGAAAGGGCGAACGAGCGCCCTCCCCTCCCTGCCATACCAGGCCACATGCTCTCGGCACTGGGAGGGTGCTTTTCCAGGGTTGATCCGTCCGCTCGTGACAAACTCAGGCAGAGTTCGGACAGAGCCTCGGGGGACACCCGCAGAAAGAGAAAGAGGAGGGGAGGAGTTAGATTTGTAGGTGACACTAAAGGAGTGCTCAGATAGGTAGGAGAACCATGAGAGAGCAGAGTCTTAGAGGCCAAGCAAGTGGAATTTTTTGAGGAACAGTGGGTGGTCAACTGTGTCAAAAGAAACAGAAAGGTCTAACAGCAAGATACATATTTGAAGGATTTCACGTGCCATAGGATTTGTAATTCTGTTCAGCTATATGGACCTCCCTGCAGACTATAGAGCCTTTACAATACAGCCTGGTCCAGGACCCACCCCAGTCTTTTTAAAGGAAATCTCCACTAAAACATTGATATAGCACATATACAGTACTTGCTACATAATATTTTTTTTATTTAATGTTATTAAAAATGACCTTTTCTTTTACATCTGCAATTGCTGTAATTGTCTTAAAACTGTAAAAGAAAAATTTCATTTGTCACTTCTTTGCACTATAGCAGCACCACATGCGTTCTCTACATTGTTGGTGTACAGAATGCCCCCATAAATCTACCAATCTGAAGGCCACATGAAGTTTGGAGGTCTGTAGCTATTGACTCTGCAGACAGTTGGCGACTTGTGCACACTGTGCGCTTCTGCATGCGCTGACCCCACTCTGTCGTTTTACATGGCCTACCACTTCGTGGCTGAGTTGCTCACAGGTCCAAATCTTCCAATGGTGGATTTCAACTGTAAAGCATTTATAAAGACACTACTTTTTTACAGTAACATCCACCATAATTTAAAGTGAGGCGCTTTCTTCAGACTCCACTATATGGAGAAAAAAATGGGATTGGCAGCTATGCAGATTTTAAAATGGGACTATACCCCCGATTATTCACTGCTCAGGCTAGGCAACATTCGGTCATCCATGGCAATCTGCAGTGTAACCAGCTTCCTCTTTATCACTGCGCACAAACACATGGCTCCCCTGGAATATAATGACTTGCCTGTCATTAGCAATCACATAGAGGTATTTAACAATTCCTGCACATACCTTCTTCAGACCCCTAAATCCCAGAGTGCTCTTGTATGCAGATTTCAGCAACTCCCTTTGCTGGCCATACGTTTAATGATTTGTGATGAATCTACTGTATATACCAGTGAATGCAAACAAACAATTCACCCAATTAAAATACCAAAGGATGCAGCATTCATGGTAGTATTCCAAAGTTTAAGATTAACTGAAAATATTGATTAAAAATTCAATCTATGAGTCTTAAAATCAAAACAATCAACTAAAAGCAATTGTTTGATTGATCTGTATTGTGATCAATTCTGTGACACACAGACAGATATTTATCCAGTCGATTAGAATCAATTTACAAAATTACTAAATCGATCAAAAGCTCACTAAATTTGGCTTGCTAGTTTTATTAAATTTGATTGGTGGAGTTGCAATTAATTATTATTACTACACAGGATTTATATAGCGCCAACAATTTGCGCAGCGCTACATGCGCAGCGCTGAATGATCGATTGAATGATCATATAGATAGGTGTGTGACCAACATTAGAGGGTGCCTCACACACATCCTCCTTGCTCTCACACAATTCTATTGACCCTCCATTATTATAGGCAGGCCTAAAATAAAGGCCAGGAGGTAGCTGGGTGGGCCAGCACTGGGCACTGCTTGGAATTTACACATGGGAGTGCCCTGTGATGTAGGACTCCCTGGGTACACCATTGGAAGGTCTCCTATAGCTGCTTTCACAGCAAGGGCAGGTATACTTTAACTACCATCTTGTCTCCTCTAATGCACAGAGAAAAACAGCAAGTCAGTTAATTTGGGTGCGGTTGATTTTATGTTTCTCCTCCTGTAATGGAAAGCCTGAGGACGTGTTCCAGGTGCCTGTGATTTAAAAATCACCCTAAACTGAAAAAAAAGGCTTCGACTTTCTGTATTGGAAAAGACCTGGAGGCTAGAGTCCCACGTGTAGACAGAACGAGTTCCAGGGATGAGGTCAGATCTTCGCCTGGACATGCCTCGTCAATGAAGGTGCTTCTTCTTCCTGCCTTGTATAGTCTACTATGAATGACAACATTAACCGATCAACGCTGTCTTAAAAAGTATAAAGTAAATATAAAGGGTTAGAGCTGACAACTAAGTCGCTTCTGTAGCCTTCGGAATTTACTTGGAAGTGGATTGTTACTTCTGCTTGAATAGCCCCTTCTTTACATAACAAAAAGGATTATGGTCAGTGACCCTCAGCTGATCCCACAGTGCCAGCTCATTGAAAGAGAACTCTCTGCATTAGCTAAGCTAATAAGAAAGTCCATCCTATATGGCCCCACACACGCTTTCTTTACCTATTTCCTTTTGCACTCCAAAATATCAGGCTTCAAAGAAGAAAGGGTCAAAGACTAAAACTACACGCCATAAAGAGCTGTTGTGTATACCAAACCTGTTTATGAGATGAAAATCCTGACACGCCAAGAGCAGAGTATTATAGTCATCCTTTTATCTAAGCATCTTTATTTACATTCAAATCAAAGCTTGTGTTAAGCCGTATGAGAATGGAAAATTTAAGGATTTAACTCCTTTTACGTGATGCGTTTTGGTAAGACTTGTATGCACGTCTGCACTGACAGATATGTACAGTATATTATATATTTGTTGGCATTGGTAGTTTTCAGCAAAAATTAAAACTCTGCAGCTACCTCAGTGTGAAAAAGGCTCACTTTTCACCAAGGGCCCATTCACACCAGAAGCGTTGGGGCTGCGCTGAATGCTCTTTCCAGTGCAACCCCAATGCATAGACAAGGCAATTTGCCTTGTTTAAATGGTCACAGTTCACACCAGCATGTTGCGGCGATGTGCACTGAAAAATAGTGCAGCATGCAGTGGGAGTCATGCCTGGGGCTGTTAGTCTTGCAGTGCCTCATGGGACTTGTAGTTTCACCACAGCTGGAGGGCCGGGGGTTTCCTACACCTGATCTAACCCTAACAACCCCCAATACCTAATCCTTCACACCTTAAAGGAGAACTATTGGGTGAGTGAATAACATCCCCATAGTTAGAGCCGACGTGTGACATTGAAACCGTCATACGTCGGCTCTATTGATTGGGAAGTGAGCGAAAACATACCACCGATCCGCTCACTTCCTGATCATCATCCTGCAGAGTGGTGACTATAACAGTCACCGCTTCCCGCAGGGATTCCCCCCCTCTACGGGAGGGGCAGGGGAGGGGGTTGGCATAGCTGGCTTTGCTTCTAGAAAGGCAGTGTAATGCGCCTAATTGCTCTGTCAGGATCTCAACTGCAGAGTCGGTTTGCATCAACGGGAGCTCGTCTCCCAGCTGATTGAGTTGTATTATGGGTGAAATCAGTCGGAGCTTCAGTGCCACTCCCAATCATAAAACGGAGAGTTTTGAAGCTACCAGCATCATGTATCACCTGATTTTAACTTAAACTGTAAGTGATATGGAAGTGTTCCTTGAGATCATAAAAGTGTACGGTGGTAGCGGTAGTAATGCAGCACACCTCATATGCAGTAGTACATGGGGTACAGGTATGTTGTTGATAGCAGTATAAGAGACTAGCTACTACAGCAGGGTTTTGGTATATCCGTATTATGAGCACAGTATAAACAGCATTGGATGGCACATAAGTCTATCCCTGGTACCATTAATCTGGCGTACAACACATGCGGCTGGTAAACTATGGCAGTAGTCTCTATGTGTCAGAGTACTCTGACCAGGGGTACTTGCGGTGTTTGAAGAAAATTAACTCACGTCGGCGCTGCGTTCCAGGGTGGAACGCAACATGCCGAATCCATTACAGGCAGAGCCTGCTGCAAATCAGCAGCATTGTGGATCCCGACAGTATTGTCGGGATCCATCCTTGCTGCGGCACTCTCAGCATATAGCGGGCAATAGTCTGCTATATGCTGAGTTTTGTCTCACGGGAGGACACGGTATATGTCCTCCCATGTCCCAAAAGAGAACTATGGGAAAAAAACGTTGCCCCATAGTTCTCCTTTAAAATTGCCCTCCCTAGCAGGTAATTCCTTAACACTGAACACACCTAACACCAACTCAGCCACAAATTGGAATGACCAATAATACCATCAGAGTCTTGGCAATTGTCGTTCGACATTTCCTTTTGATTTTCGTTCTAATTTAACATTTGGTTTTGGAATGAATTGTTTTGTTTTTTGAACAATAAACACATTCACCGTTAGAATTTTGTTAATTTGAAAATTATTTCCCGATATGCTCCTTTGATTTTTTTTTGTCACTGCGATTGGAATTGATCATGGATTTCACCGTATCAATGATGAGAAAGTGGAACGAACACTCCGAAATCTATTTTGTTTGAAATTCTAACGGTGTATACCCTACTTAAGGCTTCAAACTAATTAACCTCTATTCTGCTGCATATCTACTTCATCCTGTGCTGGGACCATCTGCACTGATAGCATGCATGCAGGTAGTGAACTCATGCAGACATCACATGACCAGAAGAAACCACACACACACACACACACACACA
>NW_017306623.1:515-21458 GCF_000935625.1 Nanorana parkeri | reverse complement strand
TGCTTTGGAGGGGGGCATGGTGCTACGGAGGAGGTGCCTGTTAATGGCTCTCTGTGCAGTCCCGCCCAGCTCACTGATGTCACTGGTCGCCAGGAGCTTGGCGAGACGTCAGCCAGAGCTTCCCACTCAGCTCCCTGGTAACCAGTGAGGTGCCAGTGAGCTGGGCGGGAAGCCAGACAGAGCAAACAGAGCGTCATAGGTTGCTAAGAGCCTTTGGCAACCTGGGACGCTTTGGGTCTCCTCTGTAAGCCCCCCCCCCCACACACCTGCCGCTCCCCCAATCAGATGCAACCACCTCAGGCTGCCTCATTAGAGGGACAGCCCTGATTACACCCAACATACAATACATTAGAAGTGGTACTGTGCAGCTTCTGTACATACAAATAGGAACAGATACTGAGAATGATATCCAACATACATAACAAGAGAAGTGGTACTGTGCACCTTCCATACGTACAGCATGAGAGCAGATACGGATAATTACACCTAACATACATTAACATGAGGAGAGGTACTGTGCAGCTTCTGTACATACAAATAAGACCAGATACTGAGAATTACACCCAACATACATAACAAGAGACGTGATACTGTGCAGCCTCCGTACACACAGAATGTGAACAGATACTGAGAATTACACCAACATACAGAAGATGTAATACTGTGCCACATTTACAAAAAACAAACACAAAAAAAAATCATTATATCCAGCACGTATAACAAAAGTAGTACTATGCAATCACCATAAGAAAAGTGTTTTAGAAACAGTAACTAAGCCATCAATCACACTTGCGTAGCTTGACATCGCATTTTGCGTTTAGCGCGTGTTGCTCATAGGGCAGCCCATTCATTTCAGTGGGCTGCCTTACCCACTTACCCACCAGCAAAGAAGCTCATGCTCTTTTTGGAGTTCTGAATGTTTTTTAACTGCACATTTTAAATGCACTTGCCATGTATGGTTTCTTACTTTGTGCATTTGGGGTGCCATTAGCAATAAATGGCTACAAGTGTGACACGATTCTTACATGCTGTGTGAACGCATGCACAATAACGTGAATGTGTGCATGCTCACATGCTATGCAAGTGTGAAGGGGGTTTATCCGGAAAAATGTACATATGCTGCATTATATACAATTGAAAATGCTGGGACTGTTTGAGAATAGCACGACAACTATGCCGGGATGAGGGCTGGGTCAGGTCTCTGTAAAAATAGAGCCCGACTAGTACCTCTTGAAGGGAGACCAGATGAGAGCATTACAAAATAGGGTGACTGTCTGTGATTTTAGGGTGAGTTGACAAAACTGGCAAAGATGTTGAAAGTGGTACTAGTAAACTCTGGATTCTGGAACATGTAGGACACATAAGAGAGCTTATTTTCTGATGTCTTCAATTGCTTTATTATTATTCCAGTCCCCAGAGCTCTCCAATCTGCCTTTCTTCTGTATGTGTTTGTCCTGCTATGAAGTCTACTGAAGTGACTGTCAAGCCCTAATCTATGAAGTAATGGGGTTATTTACTCAATTGACTTGTCATGCTTGTGTTATTTTTCCTGTGGATAGTATCAATATATTTACTTTTGCAGGGAAGTAAGGAATGTGCTCAAAAAACAAATCCCAGGATCAAAGCTTCTCTAAAGATGTGGCATCTCCTGCCCTCTCTTCCACTACGATGCCATGGTCACTCTTTGTAAAACAAACATTGAAAATGTAGTTTGCAGGATTCTTCCTGATGGATGAAAAATAAAGTTGAACTCTAGACGTGTATGAAAAAAAACAACACAAGTTAGTCAAGTTCCGGGTTCATTAAAATATAAACTGCGTAGCCAAAAAAAAAGAGTCACCACCTGGATTTAGCTAAACAGATAGGTCAGATCCTTCCATTAGATAACAGGTCTAGGTTCAGCAATGTTATGTCCACAAAAAATGAGCTCAGCTGCTTACCTGAATATACTGAATGACCAGGTTTTTCCATCAATGGATTTTCTCTTCCCACACAGGCATATTCCAACATGGCAATGCCAGGATTCATTGGGCTCAAATTGTGAAAGAGTGGTTTGGGGAGTATGTGACATCATATTCACACATGGATTGTCCACCACAGAGTCCAGACCTTATCCCATTGAGAATCTTTGGGATGTGCTGGAGAAGACTTTACGCAGTGGTCTGACTCTCCCATCATCACTACAAGATCTTGGTGAATAAGAATTGCAACTCTGGACAGACATAAATGTTGTGACATTGCATAAGCTTATCGAAACAATGCCATGAAGAATGCGTGCCGTAATCAAAACTTGGATAGTTTTTTTTTTTTTGCTCTCCATTTCCTGTTGGGTAGATTTTCCTCCGTAGACACACTAAACATTGCAAGCAGATTTCATAAAGAAGAGGGGAATTCCCCTCTTAGATAATTGTCACTAGAACAGATGTCTCCATTAAAAAGATTTTTTTCTCATCTCATGTTTTGGTAAAACATTTTGCATTTCCCATCACACCATCTGATCAGTTAGAATGGTCACCTAAATAAGAGAAAGGGACACAGCAACACAGACCTAATGGGGGTTTTAATACTTCCCCATGCTAGTAAAAAAATAATAAAATAACATTTTGAATTAAGATAAACTTAAAGCCCATCTCCGAGATGATACTTAACCTCATTCCAAACGCACTCCATCTGATCACTGTATTAATTAAAAAAACCTACCTAAATGCCCTTTTTGCTTGCCTAAAGCTGGGGTCATGTGATGAACCAGCCCCAAGCCTTCTGTTCACTTCTGACAGGGTCCTTTTTCGGTTGTCCACATCAGTGCTTGCATGAAGTGGACATTTCCTATTGGCTGTGCAGTGGTGGGGTGCTCTTAGACAATGTCAGCATGAGCGGACTGTCAAGCACCAGCCTGGATGCACGCTCTGCAGCTCTAGGTTAGCGGTCCATCCTTCCCAGAAATGGTACAATTGAGGGACCCGGATGGGGAAATTAGATGAGAATAACTTGCTTCAACAGGTGAGAAAAGAATCTTGAAAGATGAGTAAGAGGGGTGTTGTTGTTAGGAGGGGTGGAAGGGGGGTTCATATTTTTTTACCTACAGCCACAGGGAACATTATAAGAAAATCAGGTCTGCTGTATTGCACAGTGAGAACATGCCAACAGTGGGAAAGAGTAGAGTGCTGGCATCATTGGTATGCTGCTGCTTCCTTATTGTCCAATCACATGCTTGAGCAGCTCATCGAGCTATATTTCTAAACTGCAATGTAGTTTGAAAAGAATTCTCAAGGTTTCTGGAAGAGGAGGACCGGGCTGTGCTGTTTGGCAGCAGTTTGTCTGCAGCTCAGCTGTAAATGGCCTTAAAGTGACATTAAACCTTCAGATTTTTTTAACATAAACCAATACTGTAATGTGTGCCTTACTGTAATTCATGGTTGTTTCCCATCTCTTTGCTGCTCTTCCTTTTAAATCCTCATGTCTTCTCATGCTTGGGGAGAACTTCCCTTTTCAGCCGAGTGACTCTTCCTGTAGTGCTGGCTCAGGTTTCAAGCCTATACAAACCTATACACAGACACTGTGTATCCATTCCTGAGACAAGGCCGTCTGCTGCAAAACAGAAGTTCTGCAGAGCATGAGAAGAGATACAGATTTAAAAGGAAGAGCAGCAAAGAGAAGGGAAACAACCATGGATTACAGTAAGGCACACATTACAGTATTGTTTTATGTTAAAAAATCTGAGGGTTTAATGTCACTTTAAATAGCAGGAAAGCCATTAAATTGTTAAATCTATTTATATTAGAATATATAAAAAATGAGCCCCTAAGAGATGGAGAGAACGGTTGGTTACAGAGGCTTTACCAATGCCGTTAAAATGTCAGCTAAACCCTCAGCGTTATTTAATTTAGCTAGAGACTTCTGTGGCTAAAGCCTCCAATTTAGACACAGGAGCTGTCTTGTGCTATTGTTTAATTCTGCCTCAGATGATATCCTTAATAAGGCAACACATTTTTTTTAAAAATCCTCTAATTAAAGGAGAACTATGGGGTCAGTGTTTTTCCCCATAGTTCTCCTTAGGGTAACGTGAGGACACAAACTAGCGTCCTCCCGTCACCCTAAGCTCAGTATACCGCGAGCTACAGCTTGCGGTATACTGAGACGCCGCAGCCGGAGCGGATCCCGACTTAGATGACGGGATCTGCCCAGCTGCGTGAGTGACAGCTGGCTCTGCCTATCTAGAGGCAGAGCCAGCTGTACCCGCCCCCGTCCGTTCCGCCAGTCAGTGCTGGCAGATCGGAGCGGGGAGAGGGGAATCCCGCCCCTCCCCCTGTCCCGGCAGGAGGCCGGGACAGGATCGAGAGGCGAGCGAACCCAGTATGTGTTCCCTCACCTCCCGATCTACTGAGCCGACCTGTGACAGTCTCATTGTCACAGGTCGGCTAGAGCTATGAGGTGAGTGAAAAGCACTCACCTCATAGTTCTCCATTTAAAAACAACTTAAAAAGATAATTTTTTTTCCTAGTCAAATGTATAAAAGTCAGCACAAAGACAGTGACAAGGAAATGAAATAGAAATTGCAACACAAATAGTGCAATGTGTCTACTTTCCATCACCATATTATTGAAGCCAGATATAAAAATCACGAACAGGGGTGTCCATACACCACGCTGCGTGGTACTTGGGATGCATGTTTAGGGGGGTGTTGCTATTGATGCATGTTACACTGGCGGGGGAGAAGGGTGTTTAGTGCTAGTGGTGCCGTTTGTTACCTCCATCGGCCCAGCTCACTGATGTCACTGATTGCCAGGAGCTGGGTGGGACGCCGACCAGAGCGTCAAAAGTTGCTAAGAGCTCTTAGCAACCTGGGGCGCTCTGGCCGGAAAGGAGGTCAATCTACCAACAACTATGTAGTGCCAGTGCACGCCTGATTGGATACACCGTCACTGGATAGTGTAGGTAGGTCCTCATATTACATAGTTTTGGCAAATCTATAGTTGATTGTACAAAGATTGTATGACAGATTGTAATCTGCATGGTGACCGTTAAATATATTTTTGCAATGCAATCAGTGTAAATACCTGAAGCAGCACAAAGAGGCTGTAGAAGGTTGTGGTGCAACAAGTATGCGGAGTGTGAACTCATTTGTCCGCTGCTTCTCCTTTCACTGTCACTCGACTGAGCCGCTCGGCCATGATCGGGAGCTGTACGGGCTATTGTGAATAGCCGGTACAGCACCCCTTCGGTTCTACTGAACTGAAGGGGTCCTGGGGCCGAAGCTAGCTGAAGGAGCGGCCGAAGCTACGGCCAGATCCTTCGGCAGCTTCGTGAATAGACCCCTTAGACATAGAAAGATCGGGTTCCCTTCCCTGTCTGCTGTGTGGCAGAGTTGTGTGACTCTCAGGACTAGACGGACAAAAATAGCCAATCATTGGAAGCTGGATTATGCCCCCTCAGTTAAAGTGACATTAAACCCTCAGATTTTTTAACATAAACCAATACTGTAATGTGTGCCTTACTGCAATCCACGGTAGTTTCCCTTCTCTTTGCTGCTCTTCCTTTTAAATCTTCATGTCTTCTCATGCTTGGGGAGAACTTCCCTTTGCAGCTGAGTGCCTCTTCCTGTAGTGCTGGCTCAGGTTGCAAACCTGCACACAGACACCATGTATCCATTCCAGAAACAAGGCAGTCTGCTGCAAAACAGAAGTTCTGCCCAGCATGAGAACAGATACAGATTTAAAAGGAAGAGCAGCAAAGAGAAGGGAAACAACCATGGATTACAGTAAGGCGCACATTACAGTATTGTTTTATGTTAAAAAATCTGAGGGTTTAATGTCACTTTAAAGATGTTCTTCAACGAGTATCCTTAAACTGTGTTTATGAAAAGTTGATGACATAACGATTGAACTCCCAGAAATCCTTTCATCCTAAATGGGACTCCTAATTGAATTTTGATTCTAATTCAAAATCTATAATCCTGATTACCTGTACCTAACCTTTCTTGTGTGTCTTATTGTCAGACATCCCAACTCTCCCGGACGCTCCGGGAGTCTCCCACTATTAGGTAGCGGCTCCAGGCCGCCCGGGAGAGAAACATTTTCTCCTGGAAAGGTTTACTCTGATTTATTTAGCAGAGTAAACCTTTCTCTGAGATCTGTTTTTTGTGTGTTTTTTCTGACATCGGGTCCGCCGGCCGCCATCAGTCAGAGAAAAAAAAAGAGCATAGGAATGCATAGCTAGATTGCTATTGGCTATTTTACTTTGCAATAGCCATTAGCAGACTAGCTATTGCTATGTTCATTTAATTGAAAACTTAATAAAAATCTCTTGTTTATTAGATGGATAACAATACAAATGTTTTTGTCAGACAAACCAGCTCTCGTATATGTATTGTATCTCTGTATTTAGCTCTCTTCTTGCCGTTTAACTTTAGCAATAACTAGGCCCCCGAAATGGATTGCCTGTCTAATTTGTTTTTCTGTGAGTAAAAAAAAATACCCAAAACATGTTCTGAACCTTGGTGTGGAAGGATACATAATGGAACTGGATTCCTATCCACCTACACGTTTGTATTTATTCCGGTTAAAAAAATGCCCAGGGAATCGGCGATCTGAGTCATAATGTTATCCTTCCATTGCAGAGGAGGAAATGGTTATTTTCAGAATTCAGGAAAATTATAAATCTAAAAGCCAGAACACATTGGTCTCCTACTGCAAATGGAAAATGCAGACAAAGCTTGACTTTGGCAATCGAACAATTAACCATCCATTGCAGTGGGCCTACCTGTTTTTTCTCTCTGGGGGTGAAAATAAAGAAGATACACTCACCTGATCGTTGGTCCTGCGACAGTGACTGCTAATTTCTCTCCCCCTTCGCTCCAGTTCTGGTATGTCCTTCGGCATCCTGACATCTAATGCAGTTGCATTAGATGTGATGATATCACAGGCAGGGGCGTCCCGCACGCGCGTGACGTTGTTGAGCATGCGCTTATCTGCCGGCACTTATCACCCGCCAGGATAAGGTATGCCGCCAGGTCCCCTCTACTCTCCTGCAACTGTTGGGTTCTCCGTCCATAACCGAGTGCCCGATTGTTCAGAGGGAGTGACACCAAAATGACTGTCAGTCATTTTGGTATCACCCTCTCCGATGGTGTCACCTGGTGCAGGCCATGCCCCCCGTATCCCCCTTGTGATGCCACCGGTCACGGTTCTGCCAGAGTCTGGGGGATTGAGGATCATGTGAGTATATTTTCTTTATTATAGTGTCAAACTAAATTTCATTGCAGACCGCATCAGCATTTTGGTTGCCCTCAAAGAGCCAGTTGTATCTGTAAGACTATATAAATGTAAAGGTTCTATGGTGGGCTGTGCAGACTCTCAGGTGGGCTATGCGGGGTCTATAGTGGGCTATGTGGGGTCTATGTTGGGCTGTGCAGACTCTCTGGTGGGCTATGCGGGGTCTACAGTGGGCTATGTGGGGTCCATGGAGGGCTGTGCGGACTCTCAGGTGGCTGTGCAGGTTCTAAGGTTGGCTGTGCGAACTCTAAGTTGGCTGTGCAGGTTCTATGGTAGGCTGTGTGGACTCTCAGGTGGGCTGTGTGGGGTCTATGGTAGACGGTGTGGATTCTCAGGTGGGCTATTCAGGGTCTATGGTGGGCTATGCGGGGTCTATGGAGGGCTGTGCAGACTCTCAGGTGGCTGTGCAGGTTCTATGGTGGGCTATGCAGACTCTTAGGTAGCTGTGCAGGTTCTATAGCGGGCTGTGCAGACTCTCAGGTGGCTGTGCAGGTTTTATGGTGGGCTGTGCAGACTCTCAGGTGGCTGTGCAGGGTCTATGCTGGTCTTAGGAGGGCTACGCAGTCTCACCAGGGGTCCCAGTCGGTCTCAGCAGGTGCGGGCCGCATGGATCCACAGGAAGGAAGAGATTTGCTGCTGTTGCTGTAAACAGCTGCCGCAGGGCCGGCCTTAGGGGTGTGCGAGCCGTGCGGCCGCACAGGGCGCCATGGCAACAAGGGCGCCGTGCGGCCGTCACAGCTCGTCCTGTGGGTGGCTTCTCTCCCCCTCTGCGGCTTAACAAAATAGGAGTCTTTAAATGGTGCATATATTGGGGGAAATGGGTGTGGTTACGGGGGCGTGGCCACTAAAGGGTGTGGCCACTGAGGGGCGCTGTAAAAATTTTTCGCCCAGGGCGCCTAAAGGCCTAAGGCCGGCCCTGAGCTGCCGCGATTCACAGGAAGGCTGCTGGGACCTTGATGGGGACCTTAAGCAGCCTTCCTGTGAAGCCTGGCGCCTGTTTACAGTGACTGCTCTGGCTTAAAAATGTAATGCTGCAGGACAGGTGTGAGGACCACATGAAATGGCCTGGCGGGCTGAATTAGTGGGCCTTGTGCGTGACACGTGGCTTAGACCCAAACAATCAGTTAACCCTTGCAGTAGGTTTGGATGGAGCTGGAATTGAACAAAGGGTTCACCAATTATATTTGTTTATTCATTGCTCTGCATATGAATCCTAGACCAGCGAGGAGAGCTGATACCTTTTCTCTAAGGAATTTCAAGAACAAAGCCAAAAACATAGGAACTCATTGTAAACAGAGACAGGAGCAAGTTTGGATCCCTGCTGGCTGCTTCTGGAAGATAAAAACATGACAATGAAGCAGAAGTAAGGTGGGTTCGGGTAAAATGTAATGGGAGGCTTTGAGGTCAACATGAGTCTGCTGCCTCGGGTACCATGAATGTAAGAAATTCCCCTGGAGCTTTTATTAAAAGTCACACATGCAAATACTTATTCAGAGTTCATGGTGAATGAGAATAAATAAAGTGAGATGAGTTTATGTGAAACGTTGTTTCTATACCTAGCAAAGCTTTTATCCATGAGGACAGGTATCATATCCCACCTTGGGAAGCCATTAAAACAAAACCTAACCTCGCTCTTTTTGTATATATAACACTATGTACACCACCTTACATAATGGATTTGTATAGGCATGACCCAAATTTAGCCTCAAACCTCCCACTTCTCCCAGAGCCTTGGTTCTCAACTGGTGGGTCATGACCCAAAAGTGGATTGTGAGTCTGTGTTCAGTGGGACACCGTGTGACTTCCACTTTTCTAGGTGGGAGACTTCTCAGCTTCCCCCTAGGGCAGCACTGTCAGTTCTCGTGCCAAGCAGCCATTCATATGCTGCTCGGCGCCAAGTGTCAGCTTGAGATGTGGCAGCGAGGGAGCTCCATCCATAAATTGCTTACAGGTTCATTGCAAGTCCTGTAGAGGTGCCTGGACTGGAGTGACGTCATGTTCCGGCTCTCGGCCTCACTACAGGGCGCGCAAGGGAGCTGTACAATGCACACATAGATGGAGCTCCATCACAGCACACACAGCCTACACTGGACCCCAGGCTGAGGATCCACTCCAGTTCTCGTGTGTGAGATTGTGTCTGTCAGTGTTTTTGAGGGTCCGTTCACACTAGTACAGTGCGTTAATCAGACAGTGCTGTGTGATTAGCGCACTGTACCATGCAATCGCACCTACTACGTGTTCTGGTGTGGGAAGCGCGTTGCGTTGACATTCATTTGAATGGCACCCCAAACACAACTGCCGCCCAGAGTTCAATCGCCCTCAATGGATCAAACAGTACCACAATGTCGTTTGTTTATTTTTTTTTGGAGTTCATTTTCTTTTTTTGTAAACGCCCACTAAGTGTTTTATTTATAACCAATTCACAGAGTCATTCGCCCTACAAATCTTTTTGATTGTTCATTTTGTGTGAATAGACACAACAATGAACATTCTTAGATATTTTTTATTTTCATCTTGAATGTATGTAATGTAATATTGCATATTGGCCACTAGGTGGAGTTGAGGAAAAAGGTATTTTGGAGTCTTTGTCTTGATGAATGGAGCCACATTTGTTCAAGCACTATTCAGGGTCTGCTCTGTATCTAATTCCTGGACTGAAATGTTGGCTTGGAGATGACAAAATCATGTAAATCCTGGTGTCTGTGCAGCACTTGGCTTCGGTCTCTAATGTATGACATAGATCAACACCCTACTTTATAGTCTTTTTAACTCTACAGCTTCCATTAACATAATACCTGGTAATCCTGCCATGAAGATCTGAGGCAATTTTTGTTTTACAACAACAATGCTCTGTCCATGTCTCTCAATTATGCTCCAGGGGAGACTATAAGCAGCCATTCTGACACTCTTTGAGCACGTATGCTCCACTGTTGTCACCACCAGGAAACCCCCCCCCCCCCAAAGCAATGACATGCAGCTATTGCTGGAGTGAGTGCATGTAGACACAAAGGGGTTGATTTACTAAAGCCACGTAGGGTTGCCACCTGTCCAGGATTCACCTGGACAGTTCGGGTTTTGAATGCTGTGTTCGGGTTTCATGGCAGCAGAAACCCGGACACAAGATATCAAGCTGATAGGGGCAACCAAAATTAAGATAGGGGCTACTGGCCCCCCCACTGAAAATAGCCTCAACTGTGATATTTACATGTGAATGGGTGGCACTATTTACATATGACTAAGCCATGTCTCATTCCCCCCAAAAAATGTTTGTGTGTCGCTAGAGTGTTCGGGTTTCACATGAAGAAAAGGTGGCAACACTACACATAGGCTGTTTACTTTACAAGGGAATTTTTCTGTTTTGTTTTCATTACATACCTTAATACAAACCCAGTGATGTCATCACTCTGTGCTACTCTATGCAATGCAAGCAGATCATAGCTGGTGGGAGGAGCCAGTAGGGTGCTGTACATAGCTTCCTGAAAAGATCACAGCATCCTGTACTTTTTTCAGGATCCGTCAGATCTAATACAAGCAGTGGGGTCTTGGGAGGAGTTATGCAAATATCAATACACCTTAATAGGTGGATGTTAGTTCTTAGGCACGCTTCATTTTCATGCAGGCCAGTGGCGTCACAAGGGGGGTGCAGGGGGTGCGGCCCGCACCTAGGTGACACCATTTTTCTAGTTTGACGACTATTTTGGATGTGGGGGCGCACTGGGGGTCCCAGCGTGCATTTTTGGTTGCTGGGCCTCCAGTGCATCCCTGCACCTTGTGAGGAGGAGTAGGCTACATCCTAGTACACCTGCATTTAAGTTATCGACTGCATTAATATGCTCCCACTTGGAGACTCATATAAATAGAGTTAGGACCACACTTTCAGAGCAGCCTTGACCGGACAGTGTGGCACAATGTGAGAAGTATGCATTGAAAGAAAAGTAAAGCATTTCAGCACATGAGAGGGACCTGTACAGCTGTGTAAGACAGACAGTGAGGCTGGAGTTCAGTTTTAAAAGTACATGTAACCATGTTTGCTGACTCTTGTTACTACTTCTTCCTCTAAGTCACAACACAGCCTTCTGCCAGGGATATCCCATTTCATTAACATCTGTCATCAACTGCATTCTCTTCTCTGTCATAACACAGAGTCCACCTGGGGAACTAGTACATAATGAATTAATATAGTATAATATAGTATAATAAAATATAACTTTACATAGAGCCCATTCACATCAGTCCCCGCCATCAAGGAGCTTACAATCTAAGAGTCCTATCACACATGCATGCATATGAGGGCCAAGTTAGACAGGAGCCAATTAACCTTCCAGCATGTCTTTGCAGTGTTGGAGGAACCCGGAATACATGGAGGAAACCCACACAAGCACAGGGAGAACATGCAAACTCCTTGCAGATAGTGTCATGAATTAGACTGTAAGCTTGATGGAAAGGGCCCAAAAAGTTTACCCGGGAATGCAGAACATGGAACAGAAATCACACAGCCATAGCAGACATTTTCTCAAACATTAATGAACTTTAATATGCCTCTTTTTGTCATAGTTGGCCCACCTAAAATTGACTTTTCAGTTACAGTTATCTCTGGGCTGGGTCTTTACCTTATCTCAAATGTTTTTGGAACCCCCAGCAGTGTGGTCTCTCTCCCATAATTTCTGGCTTTGTTCTCAACCACCAGGCAATTTTTAGATATCCCTACTAGTGCAAAATACAATTTATCAAAAATGTATTACAATTTATTTTCTCTGTAGCCTCAGCACTCAATGAATGGGGAGTAGCACTCAGTACAGAGGCTTCCCATTCATTCAGAAACTGTTGATAGTAAAATATTTTACTATCAACAGGTTCAGAATCGGGAGAAGCCTCTGTAGTGAGTGCTACTCCCCATTCATGAATTCCTGAATGAACAGGAAGTGATGTAAATCGCATCCTGTTCATTCATAATGGGGGACACATAGTACTATGTGTTCCCAGTTATTTACAAACACTCAGGCGATCACTCCAGTGTTTTTGCTGCACAGAGGATCGGTAAATGTCACTGATATTTATCCATCCTCCGTTCGGCCACGCACACAGCCGCTGTCATCCGAAACTGACAGAATGACAGCGGCTGCTCTCTCCTCCCCTGCTGGGCTGCTTTCATGCCGCTTGATCACTCGCTCCTCCGCCCCCCCCGCGGCAATTTTTATTTGGATCCCTGCTGCCTCAGCCCATACAAGCGGGGGAGACACAGATCCAGGCAGGGATGAGAGGCTGAACATGCCGGCGACCGGCAGCAGCGATGGGGGGGGGATGGGAGATCCCGGAATTTTTGTTAATAGCTGTCATCAGCGGCTTGTGAGCCGCTGATGGCAGCTATTAATTTAATGGGGACAGTACGGGAATCAGTTCTGATATAACTTCATGGTCGCTAAAGCAACCATGAGCTTATAGCAGAACAGTAAATGCCACCGTCGTAAGGCTGGGTTCACACCTGGGCGTACGGAATATGCGCGTGTGCGGTGCGTTCCTACGTGCTGTAAAATGCCCAGGTGTGAACCAGGCCTAAGGCATACTGAGCTGGCGTCTTGTGAACAGTTTTGTTTCGCCGTATGCCTTACGGCAGTGGCAGGGAAAGGGTTCAAGTAGAACTCCAGGCAAATATCCAATGACACAGTTTAAATTGATGCATGTTAACTGTTTGGCCTGCCTGTGGATTTGTAATTCCGTTCAACCAGTGTTGCAATTTACAATCCTCAGCCATACTTCATAGCCAGGAAGGTGACACAACTATTTCCTAGTTTAGCTTTACAGTTTTATTGTGTCATCAATCTGTTCATGGTACAGAGGTGACAATGCTGCTTCACTGTCCAATGAGGAGGCTGAGGGTGGAGAGGTGATATAGGAAGCTGCAATGCCAAACCCAGGAATAGGGTGTCACCTGCTTGGCTGCTTAGTATGAATCACAAGAATGGCTAAACAGAATTGGAAGTCCTTTTGCAGATAAGACAGTTCCCAGAAATGTATTTCAACCCTTTATTTAGTTGCATGCCAGCATTTCTGTGTTAATATACACTGTATCAGTGTTTTGCACATTGAGTCATAAGAATGACATACATAGTAGCTGAAATGAAAAGGAAAAATCTGTCCTAATGTGAACACAATTATAGTCCATTACAATAAAGCATTGCTTTTATTAAGTGCTATAAAGAGTATTATCAAAATTCATTCTTGGAATTCCTTTGACAGCATTCGCAGCATGTCTTTATCGCCTGAGGATGCATGGATTCCAAACTCTTAAGTGTGGTGTACATTGCAACATTTCTATTACAAAGGATGGCAAAATATTGAGTTTTATTTTCCCAGCACTGTAGAGTATTTTGCTGCTGTGCTCCAACTGTTTTGCTACATTTTCTTTACATTTTATATTTTTTTTAGATTTACGTCTGATATGAAAACTTCTGATACCAAAAAGCAGAATGCAAAGTGGTGAAAAGTAGAGCAATGGGCTAGAACAGCGATCACCAACTGGTGGTCCACAAGAAAATGTTGGTGGTCCCTGGGCCCCTCTGATGTCGTGCAGGCTGAGCCTTCATTGAAGCGGCACGGAGGCTCCGGGGCTGCCTCTCACTGACTCAAGCAGCGGCTGTCACAAGGAATGAACGGCTCTCAGTACAGTGTGGGCTCTGCAGGAGGCGGGGCATCTCATCAGTACCCGGACTTAGCAGACTGCGGGACATAGAAAAAATGCTCAGTGTGGGGGAAGGGGAGGCACTGGGGTGGTTGGGGGCAGTGCTGAAGCTAGGGGAGGGCATGTACCCCGGGCGCAGGGCCAGTGGCAGATTCGATAGGCGGGGAAACAATTAATATTATTACTGGGCCAGTGCCACTGCCACTCCTGCAGGCACACCCGCACCTATGTATGTATGTGTATATTACAAACAAACAAAACAAAAATAATTATGCCTCCTGTGGCAAGGAGACCCCTTTCCAGCCTCTTCTTTCTTTGTATAAACTATGATTAAAATCTAACTACAAAATTATTTTTTTTCATTATTTTGGCTTTTGAAAAGTGAAAAATCAGGCAAACATAATTAATAAAACCAGATTTAAACCTTGTAAATTGCCCCCTTAGTGTGTGACTGGATAGAAGAAAAAGCTGCTTTTGTAGAGATATAGAATGCAGACTCTGCCATCTAGAGGTTTTTCTGCTAAGCACTCAGGTAGTACATATAATGTGATGAAAATGAAAAGTTGGAAGTGATGACTGTGTGACTATCAGAATTTAATAAAGAACTTATTTATTTCAGTGGAAAAAGCATTCTGTGGAAAGTGCCGAATAGCTGTCACCGTTTCCAGGGACAGTTTCCTGATGATCTACAATTTCTAAGCTTGTTGTCTTCAGGATTGTGCTTGTACCATGAAATATATATTTATATAGTTCTGACTTATTAAGTTATGCTTTAAAGAAGACATTGTGAAGAGTAAAATGTACTCTTCCCAATAATAAAAAAATAACTCTGGAGAAAATTATTATTAACCCTTGCAGTGGGGTTACCCCTGCACTGCAAGGGTTAAGGTCTGGTTCACACCTGGCCGTTTTACAGCGCGTTCCTACGCGCTATAAAACGCTCAACATGTGAAAACTAATGATTGCCTATGGGCATGGTTCCCACCTGGGCGTTTTACAGCACGTAGGAACACGCTGCAAAACGCCCTACGCCCAAAGAAGTACATGAGCTTCTTTGGAGCGTATTTGCTGCACGTATCCATTAGGATACAGCCGGATAGCCCTCGGAAACGTGCGTTTGTTGTGCGTTTTTTAACCGCGAATCGCTGTAAAAACGTGCGGCACGAAATGAGCGGCAAACGCATATTCGGTACGCCTAGGTGTGAACCCAGCCTAAGTGCGGGCATTGGTCAAGGGAAGAAAATTACAAAGTTATACTCACCTGACCCTCTGAGCCGGCTTGCTCTTAGGTCTCTAGAGCCTCACTCCCCCTTCGCTGCAGCAGTCTAACATCCTGTAAATCATCACATCTATACACAAAGTGCAGAACATGAGGACACCAAGGAACATTCCATTGCTGCAGTGTAAGAGGAGACAGGCTGGAGGGAGTGATGTCACAGCCAGCTGACGCCTCTACCAGGTTCACAGCCAGCTAGAAGACTCTACCAGGTTCCGGCCTATAGGAAACAGTTGGTCGGAGCTAGCTGTTACTGCTAGCTCCACCCAATAGTTTTTTTTCTTTTAAAAAAAATCTTTATTTCTTTTTTAATTTTACTATTTACTTAATTTTTTTTTATTTTTCAACCATTTTTTTCTTTTGACTATTTTCACAGATTTTTTATTCTGCTCGGTACCACGGAGGTACCGAGCAGAATAGCCGAGACAAATGCTGAGGTCGACTGAGGTTCGGCTCAGTTGGATCGGCTGAGCCGAATGGCTTCTGAACTTCAGCCAAACCGAACATGCATAGCATGTTCGGCTGACCGAAGACATTCGAAGGCAGCCGATGTATGGCTGATTTTAGCTGATGTACGTTTGAAATCAGCCGTACAAACCAGAAGTGAATAGCCGAACATAGTTCGGCTCACTTCACTTCGGCTGGGCTTTTCACTCGGCTGCCTTGAGAACTGCCAGTACAGTACAGACAGGGTTCATTATGATAATCATTAACTCCCCAACATCCCCACCCTTCCCTTAACATTGCATAGCAGGAGAAATGTGAGTAAAAAATTGTCAATTTTTATTTTTCTTGTTGTTGTTCTGTTATGCTAATTGGCACTTGTAACAAATATAAAATATGGATTATTCCTATTTGGCGGCAAAAGTAGAAAAACATTCAAAGTTATGATCCTAAAACATTTTTTTTTCTCTCTCATAAACATTGGTTTTGGCTTTGGGAGAAAAGTGGAACAGCTGTAGAAAATAACCCAAAGCATTGGAACAAATTCCATGCAGATCATATCTATGGTGAGAATCAAGCTTGAATGCTGCAAGGCAAGAAGGCTGATCATTTATCCAAACTATTACTTCATCAACGTTTATGTATACTTTTTTTTAGTTTTGAAGAAACTAGTGAAGGTCTCAAATCCCTGTTGTTTATGTTGTGCTGTCTTTGTCTCTTTGGGGGATATTGCTTCATTTGCTGTCCAAAAGACACAACAGGATGTGAGAGGAAATCTCTACAAAGTGAGGGGAATTCCCCTCTTAGACAGTTGTCAATTCAACAGGTTGGAAGATTTACCCACACCTCTTGTTCTGGTGAAATCGCAAACATTTGGGATTTTCCATCTCTTTTTGTCTCAGTGACAATGATCACCTGTAGTGAATTAACTCCACTTTTGTTGAGAAAAAATCAATCCTCTCTGGATGATCTGTGCACATTAAAAGGATTTTAACAAACTTTAATGCGGTATCCCGTTTCTGTTCTGAAGAAAAAGCTGTTTGTTACAACAAGTCCTTTCCAAACTGATCCCTGAATGGGGGGGTCTGTGTTCATTATAACCAGCTGGTGGGCTTCCTGGATTGTAAAAGGGAAAGGTGCAGTATCTGCATTCCTTTAGTAGTAATGAACCATTGGGGCTTAGGTGTCAAACTCAATTTAATTGTGGGCGCATCAGCATTATGGTTGCCCTCAAAGGGCCAGTTGTATCTGTAAGACTATATAAATATATCTAGTCTTTATCATATTAAATAATTTCCTCTGCATTTGATTATTAATGGTTTTAGTAATAACTTAATAACTGAAAGTAGAAATCTAGGAAAAATAATGTCAATTATTGTAATAGTGCAGACTCTCAGGTGGCTGTGCAGGTTATATAGTGAGCTGTGTGGACTCTCAGATGGGCTATGCAGGGACTACGGTGGGCTGTGTGGGTTCTGTTGTTGGCTGTGAGGACTCTCAGGTGGCTGCGCAGCTTCTATGGTGGGCTGTGCAAGGTATATGGTGGGCTAAGTGGGGTCTATGGTAGGCTGTGCAGACTCTCAGGTGGATCTGTAGGTTCTGAAGTGGACTGTGTGGACTCTCAGGTGGGCTATGCGGGGTATATGGTGGGCTATGTGGGGTCTATGGTGGGCTGTGTGGACTCTGAGGTGGTTGTGCGGGTTCTATGGTGGGCAGTGCAGACTCTCAGGTGGGCTGTGCGGGGTCTATAGTGGGCTGTGTGGAGTCCTAGGTGGCTGTGCAGGGTCTCTGCTGGGCTGTGCGGGGTCTTAGGAGGGCTGTGCGGTCTCATCAGTGGTCCCAGCAGGTGCGGGCGGTGGCGTGGATCCACAGGAAGGAGGAGATTTTCTGCTGGAGCTGTAAACTGGTGCCACGATTCACAGGAAGGCTGCCAGGACCTTGCTGGGGACCTCAGGAGCCTTCCTGTGAAGCCTGGTGCCTGTTTACAGCACTGGCTTCGTTTGAAAGACTTAAAGCTTCAGTAGAAGTGCGAGGGCCACATGAAATGGCCTGGCAGAGCCGGATTCGGTCCGCGGGCCTTGTGTTTGACACATGTGCCTTAGGGAGCATCTCGCCAAACATAAAATTCCCTATTGCAAGGGATGACAAAATTTATACCTGTATCTTAAGCTCAGGTGGACAGGAACAGAGTTGGGAGAAAACAAAAGAGAAGGGCGCCCACCCTAGTGTAGATGGTTTTTAATTATATAAATTGAAGTAACAATAAAAACATACTCACAAAAGTGAATCAAGGTAAAAGTATAGTAGGCAAGCCTGGATGACATCTAAAACAAGCAGCACAGAAGCCTGTGTATCAGCACAGGGCTCCTTACGATAACGCGTTTCCGGGGCCACACCCCCTTCACCAGGAACAGAGTTGGGTTTTATGGCAGGGAGATCTTGCTTCCGGAATAACCAGCCCTTTAAAAAGCAAGGGACTGGCTTGCCACCTATACTTAAAATACCTCTTTTTTTTTTTGCAGGACTTTTGTCTGATTAGTAAAAATTTATTTCAGTTGATTTGTGTGGACTATTGTGCTGGGTACTGTTTTTCACTTTATTAAATATGCCAGATAGTGCTCAGTGAATATTTACAGGTTATTCACTAAAGGGTGAAGAGTTTGGAGGAGGCAGGGGAAGTGAACAATCTAGGCCAAAATAGCTGATTTGGAAACATTCTCCAATTCAGCTCACTTTCCAATTCAGCTATGTTGTCCTAGATTGTTCACTTCTCCGGCCTTCTCCAAACTCTTCACCCTTTTGTGAATAACCCTGTTAATACTTTTAAAAGTCAGCCTTATGCAACATGCCATAGAAATGAAACTCAGACAGAACTCCAAACGAACTCTGTGTATAAGTGTATTGATTGAAGTCCCACCCACCCGCTCAAGCTCCTCCCTCTACCATGTTTCATCTACAGGACATGTAGGTAAAATGCATTAGAGGGAGGACATCAGGTGAGTGGATGTGACTTTAAACTTCAATCAATAACTTTATACTCAGAGTTCTTTTTGGGGAGCGGTATGAATTTAGTTTCCTGTTGGATATACTGGCTGGTAAGGACAGACTTACCGCAATCATACTGGCACCTGCAGTGAAGAAATGTTATAAACAGAGACCTGGAGCTGAGCCTCTGATTTTGTGAACTGATAAAAATTAGCAACTCAGCCAAGAAAAAAATTGCAAATGCAGAAGTTGCTAACAAAGCTGATTAACATGTGCTAAACATTCGGAAATTATTTATTTTCTTTCTCAAAATAAATACTGTTGCTTTTATTTGTTAATTATGAGACACATTTAGCAACTTTTATGAAGTCACTGAGTATAATTTGCATCAAATTTACACTTTCAGTGTTCCATTAATCCTCGCGGATTGCCTCTAAACTAACATAAATCCTGAGGAGTCCTCAAAGTCCTAACATGTTTCATAATGGCATTGAAAGATTGTTCCTCTTATTCCAGCTTTATTCTAATGTTCTGGTTATATGTACGGAGTAGTGTCAGATAAATCTCAGTCTCAGAAACATTTTGTAACATTTTGCTACCAGCAGCAAAGAAAATATCTAGTATTTTAGTTCTTCGATACCAGTCTTTGGACCTATCAAGGCATTCTTGTGCTATATAGCTAATTTTGCTTGAAGAATGGGACATTTTCGGAGCCTGTGGTCAAAGCTCCACAACCTGAACTAAGTGGCCGAAGCTGTACAACCTGAACTACGGTGGCCATACTGTAGTATTAAAGCTGTAAAATGGTGTTCATTACAAATATGCATTATGCTTCCCTTGCTTCGGAACTCTGGACCAAACTAAGCTCCATTTCAATAAGAGGAAATAGATGAATGGAGGAAAGCCAGTCAAAGTCACGTGACTGGACCCTCCTCCAACCACAAAGTGTTCTCTGAAGCTTTATAGAGCATAGTGGTTTTTGCTTTATGAATAACCTCCTAAGTGAGCTACCTAAACACCTCTCATGCTGCCTTTATACATGAGGCTAATAAAGCTGTGTTCTGGGGTCTTTAGCTCATTTTTCAAAATCTTTTTATCATAGCTGGAACCTTTCAGTATATGGGAATGTGTTACCAACAATCAGCAACAGGTGTGGGGCCCGTCAGCCCACTCATCCTAGGCTTTGGCCTATGTTGGCCATGCAGGTATCTGATCTTGATCCTGCCTGTTCATGCAGGGGGTGGTCTTGTGTGTCAGTGGTCACCTATTGCCATGTTATTACTCCAGATATTGTTATATTCAGCTTAGCTGAGTTCAGGACAGGATGAAAGCTTTAAGTAAGGCAGGAACATTTCCAGCAGGAGATAGATGGATTTGTCTGGTCTTCGAGAGGTAATCTTATCCATATTTATCAGATAAAAGCTACGATGGGAGCACATGTTTTTCTGGGATCTTGGTAAAGAATTCTGTACCAGCCAAGTCGCTTGTTTTGTCATTTTCAGCTGTGAACTGTATGTTCTGCATTTTTTTATACATTCATATCCTTATTTATTTGTGTACACTAAATATAAGAACATTTTAGTTATTGTAGCTTATTTTTTACATTGTATAGACTGCTCTTCACGCTTGTCAGTCAACTGGCTCATTTACTCCTTTATAACACAATCACATGGGAGAGAAGGGACAAGCATAAGTAGCATCATGAGGTCTATGGAGAAAAGTAAAATCACACAACCGCTGCCCCTCTGGGTCATGCCTGACACTGTCAGAGTCTTGCAATGCATTATGGGACTTGTAGTTTAATAATATCTGCAGTGCAGAGGTTGCCTACCCTGAGTTAGACACACAAGGTAACTGTGGACTGTTCATTCACATGGTCTCTTTCCGTCGGTACAGTTCAGCAAACTGCATCATATGCTGCATGAAAACACAGTTACATTTCTTTTTTTCTGGTAACATGCTGTGCATTTCCTATTCACAATGTGCTCTTTATTAAAACTATGGCCACTTTTTGACTATAGTTTCCTCCTGTAATCTCTATTTCACACTACTCCTATTTTATCAGAATTGAGGCTCCATGCCTCAATTCTGGGATAATATTGGTGATCACAGGGACATCACTTGATTGATTCTGGACCTGAAACTTCATTGGATAAGACTAAATGTTAATATTATCTGCTATTATCTGTTGTATTTTATTTTCCTTTGGAAAACTGCAGGGGGGAATAGGTGAAAGGCTCAAAATAATATTTACAAGGAAACCATAAACATTTGGGGTCAGTTTATAT
>NW_017306623.1:0-390 GCF_000935625.1 Nanorana parkeri | reverse complement strand
ATATTTCAGCTATTTTATATTTATATGAAATCTTGATTTTATAAACATTTAAAACCTTAAGCTGGTTATACACTATTACACTATTAGATTTTTTTCATTCATCCTAGCAGAATCTCCCACTTGACCAAAGTAATTGAGCTATCGGCTTTTGTCGAGCCACCAGGGACACCGACTGTAACAATTTTGTTCGACTCCTGTGAATCGGACAAAATTCTAACAGTGTATGGCCAGCCAAGCTCTTTAAAAAAATAAAAATCCAATAAACCGCTCTGGCTGCAGTACTTACTTCCTCCTTGGCACTGTCCTCCACAGAAAGTAGTAAACATCTCCACCCCCTGAGGTTTAGCGCCACTCATTTCTCTCCCGTTCATTGAAGGACACAGGGAACAG
>NW_017306622.1:1358802-1361840 GCF_000935625.1 Nanorana parkeri | reverse complement strand
GCTGCCTAAAAAACCCCAACTTTTCTGACTTTTCGATATGTAAATAAAATAAAACAAAAACATTAAAACAAGGGTTTTAGTTGATAGTGTTTTGGGGTTGGGGCTTGTTGTTTTAGCCTATTTGTTTTTTTGGAGGGAGGTATATTGTATTTCTATTTATTGGAGTCAATAGCATGCAGTCAGAGCTGCCCTTTGTTAGCAGCACATCACCAGATGTTATTGCAGTCAAATTCACTGCAACAAATCTCCAGATGGTGATGTGCACAAAAGCACAACTTCCACAACTCCTCTATTGCCGTAGCAGGTAATGAAATTAGCCAAATGAAATGGTGTATGCAGTAACTGACCCAATATGACTTACCTGGCTATTTAAATGCTTGTCATCATCAGCCTAATATAAATAACACCTTCTTTTTATGGATTAGATTAATTGTATATTACCTACTAAGGCATACATGGATATGTGATATGTATAAGAATGGAATAATGCATTGTAATTGAGTTCAAATCTTTTCTAGACCACACTTTAGTTCCTAGATATAATTAACATCTTTTGTAGCCATGTGGTTTTGAAGGAATCTGATATTGTGGCTTCATCTTTTGTTGCACAGATATTGTTTTGTGGCTATTTAGTGATATACATATATATTTTTTGGCATGGTGGGTTAGGATACATGTTAAAAAATGTATTGATTTTATTTTGATTGATGAAAAAAGTTTGATTGCTGGATATGATTTCAGGATGCTCCAAAGGTTTCTTCCTTTTTTTTCCAATTGAGTAGTTTGATATAGAAGAACTGGATAACATGTTGTATAATGTTGTTCACTTAATAATAATCAAGTTTTTAGCCCCTTATACAAAATGAGGCAATCCTCTGTTTCAATCATGCATGGGAGGCCCAAGGGAGAGGCAGAGGTTCTTTACATGTACCTATAGGGGGTGAGTAGTTTCTGCAGCCGCAGACCAAAGTAGTGGTCAGGACGCACCTCTGGAAGTGGCTGTTCTATACACCTAGAGCATGTAGGGGAGTTGGTGGAGTGGATAACCAACCCTTCATCACCCTTCTTATACTGGGTGCAGAGTACAGCAGTATCATCAGCAGCTGCATATGCACCCTCTTCTTCCTCCTCTGCTACAGCTAATCTTGCAGTTGCTCCACAAACTGACATTTAGCTGTGGGCTGAATTATTTAAACACACCATCGGAAACTTGCTACAGGAGGATACAAAGGAATTATTTTTTATCCGATGTTAAGGAGAGAGCACAAGAAGCATAGATGGAGGAGAAAACATGGAGAGACAATTGCCAGTGATGTCTGTGAAGGTTCTCATTCATACAGGTCATGGTATATCTATACAAAAAAAATCAAGGCAACTGGACGTGCTGCATTTTTTGTGAAGTCGTTTCACTGGTCATCTGACTCACTTTCTCAATTCAGAATGACTTGTACAAAAATCTGGTGAATGTTGCTCCAATCAACATAATCTGTTAAACATAACACTCATGGGGTCAGAGACATCTATTGTCTGCCACATACAATGTTGTTTTAGCACCTCTCTCTGGATGGGTTAATGACACCTGCTAGCTCCAATTGTGCAGTGCAATCAACACCTTACCACCATAAGGTCTCTGACCCCATGTGGGTTATGCTTAACAGATTATGTTGATTGAAGAAACTTTCACCATGAATTGAGAAAGCTAGTTGGATGACCGGTAAAATGTCTTCAATAAGAAAAGTCCAGTTGCCTTGATTTTTTTTAATGGAAATTGCCACTGATGTTCCTTCAGCTGCAGCTTACTGCAAAGTGGGCTCTGGCAGTGAGGAGTGTGAGGATGATGAAGTGGTAGACCGTATCTGGGTGCCCAAGATCGCAAAAGGGAGAAAGTGAGGAGAGATATAATATCACCCAAACATTATGCTGCCCAGGTGCAGTTTGAAGGGGAGTGGAAGGAGCAGCCACCCTGCAACTGCATGGCACTGCTCTATGGGTGCAGGCCACTAGAATTCTCATGGCCAAGCATAGATTTAAAACTTGCACCAAGTCTCCTGATCCCACCCCACAATAACCAGCTACATATTTGACCAGGCAGGTGTCTCTTCCCCATTGCTGGAGTGTTAAAAAACATATTTACACAGTCACCCCAATACCCAGTGTCTCAATGCCGGCTTGGCAAACTTTTCCCTCTTCCATGAATTTCCGGCCTGCGCTGTTCCATGAGTGCATAGCACAAGGAAGAGGAGGGTTGGGATGCCTAAATGTTTGCTGAGTATTATGCTGCTCTGGGACTGTCAAGGTGGTGCATATTAGACATGTTGTTTAGTTTTGGATCATATCAGATTTTTATCTCTTTAATTTTTCAGAAATTTGAGTTATTTTGCCATTCGGATTTGGAAGCATACCAATTTTCATTTCGGAACAAAGTCACATGACTGTGCCTGTAATGCAACCCCTAACATCCAAAAAAACCATCTGATTGGCCAGAGAACAGTCACATGTCAGAATTAGTTTCATTTTGAACGAAATTTGGAAGTGTCCAAACTTTTGTTAAAGCCAAAAAGGCCATTGTGCTATATGCCTGGCTATTGTCTCTGAAACATGGCTCTGTAATATTTATTTCTTCAATACAGTGGCCTTATTTCTGGAATGTGGGGTTGTGGTTGAGATGGGTTTTTATTCACTTTGTGTTGACATTTTATTAAACTTTGTAGACAATACAGTGTGGTGCTGCATTAACTGATCAAAATCTGTGCTATGAAATATTGTTTTAATTGTTATGACATTCAGGAATTCGTTCACTGCTAGATAAAGAATCATGTGCTGCAGCAAAAACTTCCTAAGCATGTAATTTGACTAACTGGTGTTTTTCTTATGTCACTATTGAAATTGTGTAAAATATAGGGCCCTCTCTCTACTGAACAGTTTTTTGGGGGTTTTTTTTTCAGTAGTTCATGCTCCCCCAACTCCCCTCCCCACAGTGCCCTGCTCCCCATGCCCTTTTGGCACAAAAATGAACACAATTATATATATATATATAT
>NW_017306622.1:1358344-1358722 GCF_000935625.1 Nanorana parkeri | reverse complement strand
GAAAACATTTAAAAATACGTTTATCTCTGATGTTTTGTGATGTTCAATCGTCTGTCTGGAAGTCACACGATGCCTTATCAGCAGGCTACAGGGATTTTAAAGCTAAATTACACCATTAGCACAGTATACAGGCCAATGCGCTTTCTTCATATATATGGTAAAAAAAATAGTGGGATCCAAAGCAAAAGAAACATAGGGGTCTATTCACGAAGCAGCCAAAGGATCTACCGTAGCTTCGGCCGATCCTTCGGCTAGCTTCGGCCCCAGGACCCTTTTGGTTCAGTAGAACCGAAGGGCTGCTGTACGGGCTATCCACTATAGCCCGTACAGCTCCCGAACTTGGCCGAGCTGCTCAGTCGCACCGAACGCATCTGACTC
>NW_017306622.1:1357912-1358305 GCF_000935625.1 Nanorana parkeri | reverse complement strand
CGCCGCCGCGCGCCCATCGGCCGGTCGACAGCCTGCTTCTGACTGCTGGGTGGAGCCAGCTGTGATCTTACGGCTGGCTCCGTCCATTTGCAGAGAGATCAGCGTCCCTGGTTACCAGCTAACCAGGGACACTGATCTCCAAACAGCCTAACTCTCCCGGGCGCTCCGGGAGTCTCCCGGTCCCGACTTTTTCTTTTTTATTCATTTTCACCATAGGAAACATTAAAACATTTTCATCATAGGAATGCATTGCTAGATTCCTATTGGCTATTTCAATTTGCAATAGCCAATAGCAAACTAGCTATTTTACCCGCCCTCTGCTGCAGTTCTCCATCAGGTCCCCACTAGTGATTGACAGCAGCAGAGGGCGGGTACAATAGCTAGTTTGCTATT
>NW_017306622.1:1341342-1357750 GCF_000935625.1 Nanorana parkeri | reverse complement strand
ACATGCCGAGCATGTTCGGCCGACCCGAAGCCACGTGAAGCCACCCGATGTACGGCTGAAATCAGCCGATATACGGCTGAAATCAGCCGTACCAGCCTCAAGTGAATAGCCGAACAGCGTTCGGCACACTTCGCTTCAGGTCGGTCATTCAATCGGCCGCCTATGGCAGCTTAGTGAATAGACCCCATAGATTTACTTAAAAGATGTTCCGGAAAATGGTGTGAACCTGCCAACAGTCACAGTGCATTCCAGACCAGACAAAATGAGACATGCAGTATTTTTCTGGTCTGGTCTGGAACGAACTGCGCTGGTGGGAACAGAGGCCAGGAATAGCATAAGGATACATTAGGATGCATTTTGGGTCCGGAAACAATCTGGTCAAGTCTGGAGATGATCTGAATGTGGTGTGAATGGGCTCTTTATGTTCATGGACAGGTGCTCCCAATGCTAAATTCAATATTAAATCTATGTAAAAAAAGAAAAGTGGATCCAGGCGCTACAGCAGGACTCTATGAGTTACTTTTTTTTCTATATTTAATGCTCTTTTTTGCAGTCATTCCTCATCAGTGCCCATCTCCATCTGGGCTTTAACTAGCAGATGCTCAAAAGGTATATATATTATAGGACATAATGTAAAAAAAAACAACTGTTCAAATATAATTTTATTCAGATTTTTGTATCAGAAAATTCTGTTAGATTTGGGGGTTCAAATGCCCCCCTTAATCAGGGCTTGGCATAGTGAATATATAATGAAGTGTGCAGTGGACTGACCAAACTGGAGAGATCCTAATGGGTAATTGATCACTCCAGATGCTGGTTAGGCCACACTCAAATACATAAATGATAACAGTATAAAGAATGTCAGTAGAATTCAATCATGCAGGCTTTCTGTGTACAGATCACATCTTTTCTCCATGTTTACACTTGAAAGCATTCTAAGTGACATTTGAACATTATTGTAATCGAAATTATGTGTGATCATTTTTAACAGTAATGTGAATTTTTTATACAAAATTTCAATCTCAAAAGTTTCAAAGATGAAAACTGTTTGTGTGCCCCAAAGCAATCTTCCATGGTAAATGAGAGATGGTGAATGAAATGGAAAATGAAAGTAAGTGCTGTGGGGCAATGTAGAAAGCTATTGATTTAAAAAAAACATAAAACTTATGTATGTAGACTAAAGTTGGCCATACATTGTAATATTTTCTTTGTTCAACACATGCACTGAATGAAGAAAATATTACACATTCCTTCATCAACGCTTACGAGCGTTGATCTAGGAGTCTCCTGAGGTTTGCAGTGTATTCCGCCACTGTCAGAATACCCGAACAGAGCCGGCAGCTCATTGGCTGCCAGCTCTTTTTATTATTTGAAGATAGATTCTGACCGGCTTCTTTAATCAGCTGATTAAGGGATGCAGGCCGAAAGGGTTCCAACAGCAACACCCACTGTACGCATTTCAAAATTGTATGGTGTATGGCATGCTTAAGATAATCAGGGATATATATGGGAAAAACTGTTTGATCATAGCTGAGGACCAACAATATGATGCAGCTGATGCAGTACTTTCGCAAGGAGCCAGGTAATACTAATGATTTCAGTAGTGGCATATTATCTAATGCCCTGGCTTTAAGACATGGAAGTCATTTTCTCCAACTTCAGAATGTACTAATCAATCTTTATTTATTCAAGCATATATGGTGCAATAGTGCATTGCTTATTTATAGTGCTAATATAATATTATTTATTCTAATGGGCATATTCATAAAGCAGGGAATGTGACATGTCACTGGCAATGTCACTGTAATTTAAAAAAAATGCATGAGGGAGATAAACCTACACTGAATGTTTGGTGAATTTCACATTCACATGCTTTATAAATATACCCCTGTGTTCTAAAATTAAATGCATAACTGTTGGTGATGTTATAAGTGGATATTAGATGTTTTATGCGGTAAACATTCTAGAAAATCCTCTGGTGTGCCTTTACTGTGAAAGAGCCAAATACAGTTAGAAAAACATATTTTTATGTGTGTGTTTTACCATCTTAAAATCAAGAAAGAAATGTATTTGTACATGAATAATTATACATTTTAGCATTACTTACATTCGTTTTGATCTTATGGTAGATTCTTGGTAGATTAAACTGATGTACTGATTGACACTTCATAACCTATTCCAATGCTGCTATCAGCATTCCTTGTTTCAGACTGAAACTTTTATTTTCATTTAACAAGTAGTGCACTTTTTAACCTCCAGAACAAGTAAAGTGCAACATGCTGTCAGTGCTCCAAGCTCCTGTTGATCATCATAACTGGGTTCATGACTCTTTTTCTGTCTTCTCACCATCTGAGACAAGCATACTTATAATTCACATAGTTTGAGAAAGAGATTAACCTCCAGCTGGGGTATCTAGAAAAAGAAAAGGTCTGCTGACCCTAATTAAGAGGAAGAGGGGATTTATAAGCAGAGCTAATACCCCGCAGAATTCAAACACTTGTAGGCTTTTTCTTACCCCAGAAACCAGTTGTAACTGATTCTGCAGAAGACGCCTAAGATTTTACCCATGGAAGAAATATATGTGGAAGAATAATCTGAGATAAAGCAAATGTGTAACATAAAAAAGGTACCTCAGAATGGACAAGGCAAAAAACTTCAAGGAGATAGGAAATAATCAAACTAATAAATCAAACAAATAACTAAATATTTTGCAAGTCCAAATTGTAAGACTACTAAGGAATAAAATCCTAATTATAACTCTGTAAATTGTTATTGAAGCCTTAAGCAAGATAGTTATTATACTAAGTATGCACAGGTGTATTCACTAACTGAGCAAAAATAGGTTATGTGGAGCCACTGTGGTAAAGGTGGCATGATTAGCCATTACATGATGACACCTGCTATATACAACAGATGCAACAGGAACTTCTACTTGTACATTTCTTGATTGTCTTTAAGAGTACATTGTTGATGTTTGGGCATCTAAAATTAAAAAATACAAATTCTTTGTCAGGTTAAGCAGCTCTCAAAATACTGTATGTATTTTATTTGTGTATTCCCAAAAATTGACCTGACAGGTGGTTTTTATTGGACCTTACACAGGTTTTAACAACTCTTGCACCTTTGTAGAGTTAAAACTTGAGGGACACAATGATAACAAATTATTCAATTTAAAAAGGCCTGTTATGCAAATAATGAATAGCTATCACTTGCCATTTAGTTGACATACTGTACACGTACTGCAGTTACTCCTGCAGTGTATATAAATGTCCATAGTTTTGGATGACTGGCAAGTGTGGCCACTTGTTAGAATATAAGTGACAATACTAATAATGTTTATAGGGTATTATTCATATAGGGATTGTGTATGAATGTGAAGAACATAAGTGATGATTGATTTTCTATATATTCATTTGTTCAGTTTGGCAATATAAACAAAGCAGACTAAAGGCCATGGTTTTGGTTGTACTAGAAATTATTTGCTGCACATATGTTTTTTTTTTTTAAATCTTTATTTATAATTGTATCTCTACCAATTCAAAAACATATACATTTCCATACAAACAGAACATAAGAAAAAGAAGAAAATTTCCTGAGTTACAAATATCCCATAGCAAATATATATTCAAGACTAACTCCATAGGTCATGAATCTAGCAAAAAAGCCTCAACCAAAAACAAAATAATAATAAATAAAAAATAAAAAGATACATTGCATACCCTCTTAATAATAACAAAAAACAAACAAAAAACATATTTCCATATTCAAAAACCCTCCCCTAAAGTTCCCCCCCTAAAGGTTCATCAAGCTATAATCCATCCAAATATCCCATTTACTGAGGAACGCATCATGGTTCTCTCTACCCATTGCTATCCACTTTTCAGATTCCATAATACAATTTACCTGCCTTGCCCAATCTGATCTTGTGGGTACCTTTTGGCTCTTCCAATATCTCGGTATTAGCCTCTTTGCTGCATTTAGGAGATGGGGCAAAACTGTAGCTTTGTATTTAGCCTTTGACACCGGCATCAAATGCAGCAAAAAGACCTCTGGAGAAAACGGTAGAGTCTCACCCAGAGTGGTCTGTATTTGTGCTCTAACATCCTGCCAAAAAGGTTTAAGCTTAGGACATTCCCATCACACATGCAAATATGTCCCCTGTAACCCACAGTTCCTCCAACATAGAGGAGAGACATTTTGATAAATTTTCCCCAAAGAATATGGAACCCGATACCACCGGGTAAGCACCTTATAATTAGTTTCTTGAACTCTGGAATCTATAGATGAGTTATGGGCCCGCGCTAGTATTTGGTCCTTCTGTGCATCCGAAAAAGTCACACCCATGTCCCTCTCCCATTCTCTCATAAAGTACAAAGAGCCTCTTGAGCTTATTTTCAATAACATTTTATACATAAGGGATAGAGAGCGACTAGGGGGGGACCTAGAGTCACACAATTTTTCAAAAAAAGTTAAAGACCCAAGTGGCCTGATTAGACCAATATGTTCCCGAAGGAAGTCACTGAGTTGTAAGTAGCGCCAAGCATCCAAAGGGAATGAACCCCTTTTTTCCCTTAGTTCCTCCAATGTGATAAGGGCATTCTCCACCATAAATCTGCCCAAACGAACATCCCCATCCACCACCCAAGTCCGAAAGTATGATAAGTGCTCTCCTGGTCAAAACCAGGGGAAACCACCAATTGGTGCTAAAGGGGATATTTTGGGAACCAATTCTCCCCTTTTATTTACTGTATCCCATACCTTTAAAGTGTGTATAATCAGGGGGGATGCTGTGGCCGCCAAACCTCTACTGGCCGAAGGTAGCCAGTGGGCATTAGCTACATTTCTACCAGCCATATATTTTTCCAACAGAACCCATTGCTTGTCCTTCTCATAATACTGCCAATCTAGTATTTTCTGTAATGCAACAGCTTTATAATAAAGAGAGACATCTGGCAGCCCCAAGCCGCCATTTTGTTTGGTGCGCCTCAAAATGTCATATGACAGCCTTGGTTTTCTGTTACTCCACACAAATCTCAAGAACAAACTACGTAATTGTTTTGCCGACCGCAAAGACTTCAAATTCTGCTCATCTACAGATGAGCCATTTCTCTTATGTTTTAATTCTGCCACTCGTAATTGTTCTAATAATGTAGCCAGCTCCCTCTTTCTGGCCTTATTCAGATACGAACCCCTTGAGATCAGTTCTCCCCTAATAACTGCCTTGTGACCCTCCCATACCGAACCCTCCCGCACCTCCCCAGCCTTATTCAGAACAAAGTAGGATTCTATGGCTTTCATAACAAGGCCTGATGTGGTCATGTCATCCAATAAGTTTTCATTTAATCTCCACATCCATTCTCTTGATGCTGAACCTGGCCTCACAATATTGATCGAAATTGCCGCATGATCTGAGATAGTAATCGGCTCAATACTTGCCCCTTCCACATTATCCAAATAGTATTGATCCACATATGTTATTCATCAATCATGATGGTAGAGATGGCTAGAACCTCCCACATTCCTAATTACTGAGGAAGGCTGTGAGGGTCCTTTTGCAGAATAGTCTAAATCAAAGTTTATGAAGTGCTTACAAACTATGAGTTATACCTCTTTACTGTAATATTTATTGATTAAGTTATTCATAAAAGAAAGAACATTGAATTATGTATAAATATTGATACATGCAACATTATATGGTTTATATGATAGTGGAATTCATTTTAACATATAGTTAAGACAAAGGAAAAGGTGGGGTAATTTATTTCCCCCATCCCCCTCACTCCTACCAGTGGTCTAAGAGTTTCAGATTTCACCTGAGGACTATACACTGAGTGGCCAGATTATTATGACCACCCCATCAGTACTTCGTTGGGCCACCTTTTGCCTTCAATACTGCGGTGATTCTTCTTGGCATTGACTCTACGAGATGTTGAAAGGTGATGTGAGGAATCTGACATCATGCCTGATGAATAGCACTGTCCAGTTCTGTGAGATTTGATGGTTGTGGAACCAGCTGCCTGATGGCTCTTTCAACTTCTTCCCACAAATACTCAATTGGATTGAGATCTGGTGATTGTGGGGGCCACCTAAGCAAGGTAAAGTCTCCCTCATGTTTTTGAAACCACTCCTGCACAATACGAGCACCGTGGCATGGCGCATTGTCTTGTTGGAAGAAGCCATCTCCATTGGAATACGCCATCAACATGATAGGATAAACTTGATCAGCAACGATACTTTGGTATGTTGTGCTATTCAGACGTTGTTCCATATGAATTAAAGGGCCCAAATCATGTCAGGAAAACATGCCCCAAACCATAACACGTGATTCATCGGACCACATGACTTTTTTTTCCAATGCTCGACTGTCCAATCCTTGTGTACCTGTGCGAATTGGAGACGCTTTATCTTGTTAACTGCAGACAGCAAAGGTGTTTGAACAGGCCTTCGGCTTCCATATTCCATACGATGCAGTGTACGGCGAACAGTGCGTTCAGAGATCATTTGAAAGGATCCCTGATTAAGATCTGTTGCCCTTCTGTTGTCTTGTACCAGTCTTGCCACTCTCCGTTCTGCCCTAACATTGACTAGTCCCTGACGGCCACAATTTGCACACTCAGACCCAGATTTTCGGCTGACAGTCCAGATTTTAAACACTTTAACAACAGCTGCTCTTGAACATTCATCAAATTCTGCTGTTTTGCTCATACTCGCTCCATGGCTCCGAGCGCCAACAATCATCCCACATTCAAAGGCTGTTAAATTGTGTTGTTTACCCATATCTTCAGAAAAAAAATCACTTCTACTGTCGTGGTAAACAACCTGCTTCCCTATTTATAATGGTCTGGCCCTCTAGCAACTTCAGCGCTAAATTATAGCTAATTTGCCTACAAACGTCAGGTGGTCATAATAATCTGGCCACTCAGTGTATGTCCTGGAGAAGGGTGGGACATTCTCACAAAGGAAAAAGGGACCTATTCTCACATTCTGGGGCACTTACACACGGACACATGAGGCAGACACATATACACATACTTTAAACTATTACAAGAACTTGTTTTTACATCTACATAACGTTTTATATTTTGTTTCATGCCATTTATCTTGTAATCATTTGTAACTTTGTAATTAAACACATTTTTGAGTTTTATGCATGAATGGAAGCAATTTTCTCTTTTGAACTTTTTCCACCCTATATCTTCGAGACAAAGAATATGATATTAAAAATAATATTTAACACCACTGGAACTACAAACTCAGCTAAAGTGGAGGTGCACGGCAAAGCTAGATCTGTTTCTCCCTTATCTATCTCCTCAGCTATGAAGAAAAAAAAACAACAAAAAGAAGTATAAACTGTAACTGAAAAAAGAGCCCCTCTTCATTAAAACCCGTTACGGTCCATATGACCCTAAGAGCCCCTTTGGCTAACACTGGCACTTTTGCGTGAATATACTGTAGGCAACACATGCAGGAATATTTAATTAAATTTACTGATTTGTTTGCATAATCTTATTCTTTTGGCAAAAACTGTTCTAGATTTCATCCTAAATATACACTAAGAATTTAAGTAAAGTTAAAGTTTTTTCATATTATGTTATTTTTAAATTGTGTTATGTAAATGGTGCCATGCCTGTGGAAAATATTGTTTGACTTTCCAAAATCTGCCAAAAACTGAAAGATTGACCATTTAAATGCATGTAGGCTGTAAACTGATTAATGTTTTGTGGTATCGTATGGCAATCCCACAGTAGAAGTGGGTGTTATAATCACCCAGGACTCTCACCCAGAGGGGCTGAGGGGTTCCAGGAAGCAAGTTATTTTACTGGGAAAGAGCTGACTTTGCAGTTCTTCCCAGGTGTTCTGGATTTGGCATGGGATCCTGGAACCGGGAGATTTCTGAGAGAATTGGGAGGGATGAAATCTCCATTCCTGGGCCCATCGTTTAGTAGTGGCCAGCATCTAATGATTGCACACCTGTGCACAGCCCTTATGGAAAGGGTGCTGGCTGATATTTGTGACTCCAGCTTGGAAAGAGGAACAGAAGGTGTTCAGGAGCCAGGAGGACTCCACCCAGAAGTCAGAGTGAGCCAGGAAGCTGTGTGTGCTGGAGGCACATCGAAGACATCCGAGGATGCTTAGAGAGCCAGTGACACACAAGTGATGTGTGTAGGAGTTATACAAGAGGTAGGGAAGCTAAGGAGAGATACTAACCAGTATTGAGCACGGCTTTGGACTGTGTATCTATTAAGGGAAAACCCTAACGTCCAGGGACTGGGACACATGGAGTATGTGTGACAACCTGCAGTCGGTGAGATTATGTGATACGTTCTATGGACCTTGTGTTATTACTGAAGAAAGCTGTATTTCTGTTCTGTTTTATGTTAAAGCGGCTTCGAGTCTTTGAGCTCTCACTATTTGTGCTAACTTCCCCAAACATCACATTTTGTTCTTTACTAAAAAATACACTGAAATTACCAATTTTAAGCTTTTTGATATGTATTCAATATGTGGAAAGTCTGAGAATTCTCTGTATTCTCTGTATTTAGGAACATGTAGCCTAAAAAGACACCTTCACAGATTGCAAAGTAGACTCATATATCAGCATGGGCCTGAATGTATAGCACTGAGCACTTTACACTGTAAACAAAACATTTGCACCCCTGACAAAGCCGTGCAATTGCAAAATGCGTAGGAAAGTAGGGTCTGTTTTTAATGGTGTGATGTTAGGATAATAAACATAGGAGACATAATAAAAAATATATTTTGTAGTACAACTTAAATATCAAAATAAAAGCTATGTTTTATTTAGTAGGGGTGAACACGCAGTAATGAACAATGTAAAGTATGTCATGTTTCTTTATGCTATTACTGATATGCTAATTCAGACTTTTCATCAAAAGTCAACATCTGAGCCATCATCTGTATCTCTAGCCACTTCTGCCCATCTCAGGCATTTGCAGAAAGCAGTGACACATATATGTCAAATACATGTTAAACACGTTTGGGGTTTTCTACCCACAGAAGCTTTTAGTTTAAATATGTTCTATTAAATGGTAAATATTAGGTAATAAGGAAAGATAAAATGCAATTCTGCAGTGCATTAAATTGAGCCTACTGATTTATAAATGTGTTAACACTTTAACACACCTATGTCTGATAAACTAAATTACCATCAGTGCCTTCATTTCAAAGCTTGATAAGTGACATGTTCTTTAGCTGGCTTATTATAGTTTAACAAATTGCAATGATGAACGATAAAAATAAAAGCAGGCAGGTACCATCATTGCCTAAATTAATTAGGTAACCTCAAACAACCTTACTTTGCCTCTAACTATTTAAGTGTACATCATATTTAAATGTACACCACTAATTACAACTTACTGACAACCCTCCCCCTCAGGGGAGTATAATGTGAACAGTGAAATGTCAATAGTAGATTTGTAAACGATTGATGTGATTCAAGACCTAATAGACATCAGGCCTGTCAGACAGCAAGACTTTGCTTTGCATTTAAAAGGATTTTAAGGAATTTATTGGATTTTGAGGATGTATAATCTCTATGCTTGTAGAAAATGGACAAGCAGAAGTATTGTGTTGCGTATAAAGTATTCCACTATTACTTTCCATAGGACTACCAATATTTCCTAAATGTTACTAGATAAAGTAAATAAAGTTTATTGCAAGATAAATAATGCTGATGAATAGTAATTCCACCCTTGTAGACATGAGGTGATGCCTTGTAAGTTATTTCTAAACATAGAGCTACTGTAGTCATTTCCAGTGGAAGGCATTTTGGTTCCCTTTAACATACCTCATCATAACTTTTTTTTTCTAAGCATAACTTTTCCACATGCATTATCTCATAGAAGCCATGGTTTCTATATGTTGTACTGCCTGGAGTAAGGAAATAGCTGTGAACACACTGGTTAATGCATATTTAGTGACCACACCATAAACAAATTCTTTGGGAAGAGAAGAAGTTCTAGTTTTGAGAAAGTAATGACATATTGTACTTGTTCTAAGAACGCAATGCTGTACTTTACTTCCAGTGAAGGACTTTTCTCTTTTTTTACAATGCCTCATTATGTAGTAACCTTACAGGTTATTCTGCAACCCTTCATATTCATCTAAGAGAAACAACATTCTATTGGTGGTACGAAAAATCTAATATTTCTAGATATTTTCACTTGTCTATTACCCTTCAAACCACTGATAACCATGTATTCTTTCTATTCCCAAACTATTACAATCTGCAAGATCTGGTATAGAGACTTGCTTAAAGCCAAAAAGCAAGTACTATGTGCAAACAGAGTACACCCTATGTTACAAACTATTTGATGCTCCCGGCTCAGAAGAATTAGATGTAGGTCTCTATCCACAGAGTAGAAAAGTTGGGTTAAAGATCAGGTTTGCCTTTACAGTATATCCAAAGCCAAAACTTTTTTTCCATTTTGGATAAAGTTTTACTGGGAAATGGTTAAAACCCCTGTCAGTTTTTTTTTTTGGCATCTGTGTACCATTCTAATCCTTTTACTTCCTGCTGACACAACATCTTGTAGGTGTGTAAGCATGCTGCACCAATGCTAGTGAAGGTTAAATAAAATAAATATAAGATTAAATACATTTTTCAAGACGGAGTTTAGTTTATTTTAGAGGTATGTAGCCAGTTCTGGGCACTAGGCTTCTGCCTCTCTAATCAGACAACCAGCTGTTTTTTTGCCATTAGGACACCCTAGAGTTGATCCAGCTTCAGTTCCAGGCTCTCTACATCATTTTATCCTGATTATATCACCAATCATTGTCCAAACTATGAAGAGTTTGGCCCCCCAAAACACACTGGCTATATTTGTTGTTTCTCAAAAATAAAGATTCAAAACAAATTTCAAGCAAGTTGGAAGTTTGTAGTAGGTGCTCCTAACCACACACCAAAATGTAGACACAACAGGAAAGGAGACCAAATATCTCCAAAGTGAGGTCAAGCTCCTGTTGTCGACAGATGCCACCATTGGAAGATTTCCCCCCCTATTCCAGTTCTGGTGACAGCTTAAAATGTTTAATTTTCCCCCCAATTTTAGTTCCATTGACCAGGTCACCAAGACAAATAGAGAGGGTGAATCTCCCTAGCAGGGGCACAGTCATCAGTAAAAACCTGACAGTGATTCTAATACTTCCACACTCTATCTGTTTTGAGCTTAGGTATATATTAAATGTACAGACCTAATGACACAGTTGCTGCTACAAAACAAATGTCCTTTTCCATTTGTTTTAGCCATTTGTATTTTCTGATATATCTTTCAAATTATGTCAAATTTGTGGCAAATTATTTCAAGCTTAGCTCAGAAAGTCAGTGTAGTCATTATTTCTCTAAATGGAAATTGTTTCACCATGCCCCTTATTACATGTATCTAGCAGTAAACTAGCTGACCTCATATTATTGCTACATCCAAAACACAGTTTTTTTTGAATTATTACTATGTGTTAGGGATGTTATTAAAAATGGTTACAACGTCCCCTTGGATCTTCCTAAGATCCGGTAAATATCTCAAAGGATATTAAAAAGGTCAAGACTATTAATATTCGTATATTTCCTGTCAGGCTTATGCAGACTTTGTAATTCTTGGGGAATAAATGGCCGGCAATGGACTGTCCAGGGGGAATGTGATCTAAGAAAACATTTATTATTTAACCCAGAAACAGACCTTTAAATGCACTAGTGTCCACCTTGTATTAAACTCTGATGCCTTTCATCTAAACCCCATAATAGCCAAGATTTCTGCACTAATGCACTCCAAGGCATTTTTGTTTAATTTTCACTGAGACAATGTTAAGCATCATGGTTACTTGGCTGCTTTTTAAAGAATAGGTCATTACTATATCAGTCTAGCTCCCGTTTCATTGTAATGATGGTCTATGCACATTTTTGATGGCCTACCTCATTACTGCTCCCATAGCTAGTGATGGGTTTTGCCTTCAAGCAACTTAATTGTGGCCCCTCAAACTGCCATATGGTGGCAAGTCCAAGGTAGACCCTGCCTGATTTTTGCAGCCAGTAGACAGAGTTTTGAACTAGTTCTAAGAACCTCAACAAGGGAGGCACAATTGCTGCAAAGCTAAGGTGGTTTCCACAGTTAACAAGGCATTTCAGGAATGCCTACAGTTTAGTTAGGGTTTTTATTTGTATAGTTATCTTTTAAAATGTTGAATCTGTCAAATCTTGCCATACAAGCATATCACAGTGTAGTTCTCATTTAGAGCACTACATTCTGTTTTTTTCACTTCATATTTTGTGTTATTTTACATTATTTCAAGTGTTGGCTGCTGGTTAGTTTATCTTCAGATAAAATTAGCATGGAAAATATATTAACACATACAAACATATGGCCAAATATGTAAATAATTGTGTCACTCAGTACCTCAGTAAATTCTGTGCTTCCAGGGTCCAATTAGAAAATCTAAATGTGGGTACATGCATGTAAACACACATAAACACTTGTAAACACATGCAAATGTGTTTTTTTTAACTTTTCAAAGTATTTTATTGGTTTTTGACATATAAAAAAAAAGAAGATGTAACAAAAAAAAAACAAAAAAAATTGTATACTTACCTATCGGTCATTTTCCTTTCCTGATGCCAGTACATGGCAGCATACAATGGGGTATGGCTCCTGTATGCTGCCATGTACGGTATCAGGAAAACGGAAAATTGTATAGGGGTATGGAGGACCAGAGCTACGAGACGAGGCTACTAAATTTAAACATGTTCACATTAGAGGTGAGGAGATTAAGGGGGGATATGATTTCCATGTACAAAATGTTTAATGGTGGTAGCAACATTAGCGATAAACTGTTTAAAATTAACTCCGTTACAAAAACTAGAGGCCATCACCTAAAATTGGTGGAAAAAAAATTCCAGCACAAGGGGCGAAAGGGGTTCTTCACAGTAAGATCAGTTAGGGTCTGGAACTCACTGCTACAGGCGGTGATTTCAGCAAATAATGTGGAATTGTTCAAGAAACTTTTGGACGATTTCTTAAGGGACCGTAATATACAGGGGTACGGGTACTCCTAGAATGAGATCCTAATAGGTTGGACTTGATGGACTAATGTCTTTATTCAACCTCAAATACTATGTAACTATGTAACTATGTAACTATGTATACTTACCTATCGGTAATTTTCCTTTCCTGATGCCCGTACATGGCAGCATACAGGAGCCATACCCCATTGTATGCTGCCATGTACGGTATCAGGAAATATATATATATACATTAATGTCTTATGCATCCCACAGGCTACTGTGGTGAGGTCCAAATATGATGTTGGTAAATCTGGAAAAACCTATCCTTAAAGGGTCAAAAGCTGTCGATCAAAGGATGCAAAGGATGGAGGGAGGAAGTGAGTAACCCAGGGGTCCCAAATTTTCTCAAATTTAGGCATGGAGTCCTGCTTGTGTGCAGAGAGCTTTTCATTATAGAATGTGCAATGTACTTTGTTCTTAACGTCTGCTAAGCTTAAGGATTTAGACATCCACGATCTGGCTATTGTTCGTTTAGCTGCCGACAGTACATGTAACATTAGTTTAAATTGTGGGTTAGTGAGACCCGATGGTTTGACATTAAGGAGAGCTTCCTGTGGGGTTGGTGAGATATGCTTACCCATGAGTACAGAAACAATCTGGAAGAGCTTGCGCCATAGTGCGGCCACAATCGGGCACGACCACTACATGTGAATATATGTACCACTTTCGCCACATCCTCTAGTACAGAGGCCATCACAATCTGGTACAAAGTGTACCGCCTGTGTAGGAACTATATACCAACGAAGAAGTACCTTTTAGTTGGCATCAAGGGTCATAGCATTTTTGGAACAAGACTTGGTACTATCCCAAATTTGAGACCAGGTGTCTTCGTCTACCGTGAAGTTGAGATCTGCCTGCCAGCGATCCATATACATGTGGTGGGGCGGGCCCGTACCGGTTAGTAGAGAAGAATATAATTGTGAGATCAGACCTGGGGCATGGGGTTCTTGGCTACACACTCTTTCATATGAAGTCATGTGCAATGTGGGAATTGGAAATTTTATTTGTGAATTAATTAAGTGTTTAATTTGGAGGCATCTAAATATTTCAATAGAGGGTAGGTTGCAAATGTGTTTTTTATTCCGATTTTATTTATGCTTTTTTTTTCATAACATTATACAATACCATAGAAACAAAGACAAAAAAACACAGTAACACAAACAAAGAAAAAAACACATTAACACGAAAAAGAAAAAAAAAAAACACTAGAACATTTTCCAGGGAGTCGTTACACAGGACTAATATTAACTATGTAACTCATAACCCCTAATAAACAAGCCACATTAATCCAAAAAATAACCAGAATAATAATTTTCTTAGTACAATATTAAATAGCTACGTAAAACAATCTTAACTAACCACAGAAGAAAAATGCATAACCTCTAACAATCGGGGCCATGTCAAATCAATTTTGCGCATATTCTGGCACAATCTATATGTGTATTTTTCAAAGAGAATATATTTATTTATTTCCACAATCCACTCATCTTTTGTTGGGGAATATGAAGAAACCCACTTCAGTGCTGTTAACCTCTTTGCATGGAACAGTGCTTTAGACAGGGCAGCTAATATGTATCCATCTATGTTCGGCCGACTCGAAGTGCAGAAGGAGTTCGACTCAGCCGATCCAACATCTGGATCGGCTAAGCCGAACCTCTGGCAGGCTACTCGCTGCTGTTCAGTCTATTCTCATAGATGCCGAACAACAGTGAGTAAATAGCCGAATGCCGCTGAGCGCCATTCGGGTCGGCTGTTCTGCTCGGTCCCTCTGTGGCACCGAGCTGAATAGCAAAATAGTTAAAAAAGTAGAAAAAAAACAATAGAAAATGATTGTGCGGAGCTAGCAGTGATAGCTAGCTCCGCCCAACTGTTTTCTATTGGCCGGGCGGTTCTGCTGCCGTCAAAAAAAAATTAACTTGGAAAATTGCAATAGCCAATAGCAAACTAGCTATTGCACCCACCCTCTGCTGCCGTCAATTACTAGAGGGGACCTGATGGAGAACTGCAGGTCCCCTCTGCTGATTGACAGCAGCAGTGGGCGGGTGCAATAGCTAGTTTGCTATTGGCTATTGCAAATTGAAATACCCAATAGGAATCAAGCTATGCAATCCTATGGTGAAATGTTTTTTTTTATTCTGACGGCAGCCAACGGCTCCATGTCAGAATAAAAAAAAAAGAAAGCAGGGAAAGGTTTACTCTGCTCGATCAAAAAAACTATGCCATTTTATGCCAAGAAAGCAGGGAAGGTTTACTCTGCTCGATCGAGCAGAGTAAACCTTTCTGGGAGAAAGTGTTTCTCTCCCGGGCGGCTGGGAGCCGCTATCTAATAGCGGGAGACTCCCGGAACACCCGGAAGAGTTGGGCTGCCTGGAGATCAGTGTCTGAGATGCTGAACTCTCTGCAAGTGGCCGGAGCCAGCCGTAAGATCATGGCTGGCTCCGTCCAGCTGTCAGAAGCAGGCTGTTTGTCAACTGAGCTGCCCAGACCACTTCGGGAGCTGTACGGGCTATAGTGAATAGCCCGTACAGTAGCCCTTCGGTTCTACTGAACCGAAGAGGTCCTGGGGCAGAAGCTAGCCGAAGGATAAGCCGGAGCTACGGCTAGATCCTTCGGCTGCTTCATGAATAGACCCCTGTATGTCCTATTCAATAGCCATACCACTTTGTGCCAGTATTGTCTTAATTTTGGGCTTCACCACGATAAATGAAAAAGTGAACCATTATTATGAGTACAATGACCACAATTAGGATCGGATCCAGTTACAATTTTATAAAGAAACTCTGGTATACGGTATACCTTATGCAATATACAAAGTTGTGTTAAGTCTATGAGACGGGGAAAGCGGTTTCGAAAGAGCCAATTTTAGTACCCTCTCCCACTCATTCTCAATAGAACCCATATCTACCTCCCATTTGGTCTGACAGGGCATGGGGTATTTTAATAAATCTTTACATAGCAGATGTGTATATATGTCACAGAGATTAAACCCATTGTAAGCTGAGCTTGTGATATTTGATCAAATAGAGGAGTAGGAGAAAAGAACAGCATTGCCCCCCTCAGTTGTGGCTGTAAAGCATATCTAAGCTGTAAATATTGAAAAACCAGGTACCCAACAAAGCAAATTCAGACTGCAATCGAGAAAAGCACTTAAGATCTCCCTCAGAGTAAAGTTGAAAAAGTGTAAAACCCACTGCTTTCTCCCATCTATGAAACCCCTGCTAAGCCGAACCTCTGGCAGGCTACTCGCTGCTGTTCAGTCTATTCTCATAGATGCCGAACAACAGTGAGTAAATAGCCGAATGCCGCTGAGGGCCATTCGGGTCGGCTGGTCTG
>NW_017306622.1:1335029-1341322 GCF_000935625.1 Nanorana parkeri | reverse complement strand
TTGCAATAGCCAATAGCAAACTAGCTATTGCACCCACCCTCTGCTGCCGTCAATTACTAGAGGGGACCTGATGGAGAACTGCAGGTCCCCTCTGCTGATTGACAGCAGCAGTGGGCGGGTGCAATAGCTAGTTTGCTATTGGCTATTGCAAATTGAAATACCCAATAGGAATCAAGCTATGCAATCCTATGGTGAAATGTTTTTTTTTATTCTGACGGCAGCCAACGGCTCCATGTCAGAATAAAAAAAAAAGAAAGCAGGGAAAGGTTTACTCTGCTCGATCAAAAAAACTATGCCATTTTATGCCAAGAAAGCAGGGAAGGTTTACTCTGCTCGATCGAGCAGAGTAAACCTTTCTGGGAGAAAGTGTTTCTCTCCCGGGCGGCTGGGAGCCGCTATCTAATAGCGGGAGACTCCCGGAACACCCGGAAGAGTTGGGCTGCCTGGAGATCAGTGTCTGAGATGCTGAACTCTCTGCAAGTGGCCGGAGCCAGCCGTAAGATCATGGCTGGCTCCGTCCAGCTGTCAGAAGCAGGCTGTTTGTCAACTGAGCTGCCCAGACCACTTCGGGAGCTGTACGGGCTTAAGAGTTGGGCTGCCTGGAGATCAGTGTCTGAGATGCTGAACTCTCTGCAAGTGGCCGGAGCCAGCCGTAAGATCATGGCTGGCTCCGTCCAGCTGTCAGAAGCAGGCTGTTTGTCAACTGAGCTGCCCAGACCACTTCGGGAGCTGTACGGGCTATAGTGAATAGCCCGTACAGTAGCCCTTCGGTTCTACTGAACCGAAGAGGTCCTGGGGCAGAAGCTAGCCGAAGGATAAGCCGGAGCTACGGCTAGATCCTTCGGCTGCTTCATGAATAGACCCCTGTATGTCCTATTCAATAGCCATACCACTTTGTGCCAGTATTGTCTTAATTTTGGGCTTCACCACGATAAATGAAAAAGTGAACCATTATTATGAGTACAATGACCACAATTAGGATCGGATCCAGTTACAATTTTATAAAGAAACTCTGGTATACGGTATACCTTATGCAATATACAAAGTTGTGTTAAGTCTATGAGACGGGGAAAGCGGTTTCGAAAGAGCCAATTTTAGTACCCTCTCCCACTCATTCTCAATAGAACCCATATCTACCTCCCATTTGGTCTGACAGGGCATGGGGTATTTTAATAAATCTTTACATAGCAGATGTGTATATATGTCACAGAGATTAAACCCATTGTAAGCTGAGCTTGTGATATTTGATCAAATAGAGGAGTAGGAGAAAAGAACAGCATTGCCCCCCTCAGTTGTGGCTGTAAAGCATATCTAAGCTGTAAATATTGAAAAACCAGGTACCCAACAAAGCAAATTCAGACTGCAATCGAGAAAAGCACTTAAGATCTCCCTCAGAGTAAAGTTGAAAAAGTGTAAAACCCACTGCTTTCTCCCATCTATGAAACCCCTCTAACGTTGGCACAGCTTACCACTGACAGTGGGAGCCGACACCAAATCCTAGATTGAGACCGTAATTTGGAGATCAGGGGAGAAAGATTCAGCGAAGGGTACTCAGTAATATTGCGAAAAATCAAAACTTCTGGATACTTAATATGAGACATTATCTTAATATGGGCTAAAGAGTGGATTAAGTGGGTCGGCATGGGGTCTAGAGGAAGCAACTGAGACTTGTCCCAGTTAATCCACAGCCCTGAATAGTCACCAAATTCTGACATTGCCCCTACAAGAGAGGAATTAGTGTCTGCAAGAAACAAAAGAATGTCATCCACATAGAGGACAACTTTCTCTTCCAGCAGCCCTCTCTGGAAACAAGTCACCTCCACAGATTGACGTAGAAAACAGGCTAAGGGCTCCATCGCCACTGCAAAAAGGAGCGGCAACAGAGGGCATACCTGCCTGCTGCCACGACCAAAAGATAGTGAATAATGTTTTTTAACACGAATCAAGGCAAGAGGACATGCATATAACAACTTTACCCACTTGCAAATTGTCCCTCCAAACCCAAATTTACTTAAGACAGCCCAAAGATATGCCCATTCAACACTACCAACTTCTTTAGATGCATCAAGGGCCAACAAAGCCCAACTGCCCATGGCTTCTGCTGGAACCTACATATTAAGGAATACTCTACTAATATTAATCGCAGTAGAGGAGTTTGGCATAAAGTCCATTTGATCTGCATGTATTATGGAAGAGATTATTCTTTTTAACCTATTAGCAAGGACATTTGCCAATATTTTCACATCCATAGTGAGCAGCAAAATAGATCTATAAGATTCAGGCAGCATAGGATCTTTTTCTTTCTTCAGAATCACGACCATTATGGCCTTATAATTGGACAAAGGAAGTTTGCCAGAGGCTAAAGATTCACTAAACACATCAAGAAGTGCTGGAAGTTACCTCTTTTAGGCAGACCATCAGTTCCAGGGGCTTTAGTATTAGAAAAGCTGGCTATCAAAATCAGAAAGGGCTGGCAGAACAATCTTATTTAAATATTGTAGGAGCTCTTCCTCTCTAAAACTCTATAAAAAAACATGTATAACCCTCTATCAAAAACATTAGTAATATATTCAGTACTTAAACATATCTGTCCCTTAGGGTCACAAAGTGCACTAACATGAGAAATAGCTGGCTGGGAGCGGACGAGATGGGACAAAAGTTTACCAGCTGCCTTTCCCTCTTCCCAGGAGGTACACTTCCCAAAAAAAATGTTTATTTTGCACCCTCTCAGAGAGCAAAGACTGATACCCATTCTCTATTAAAAACCTGACAACAACACAAAAACCAGTTCCTCACAGCAGAAAAGAGAGGGAAATCCATGAGCATTGCTATAACTATAATAGGATAAAGTACAACGGCCTCACCACACATCATTAGCGATAATGTAAGCCCAGCCACTGCACTGCGTCATCTGGTATGTCAAAATGTGTACAGATCCATTAGCTTGCACTCAGAGCTTGGCGGGATAAACCATTGAGTATGAAAGATGCAATGGCTGAAGATGCTTCTTAACATCTTGGAACGTTGCACATCATCGCTGTACTTCAGGGGAGAAATCTGGAAACAACATAACTTTATTGTCATTATATGAAATCTCTTGTATCTCCCTAGACCGATGTAAAATTGTCTAGGGAGAGGAGGATTACCAGGAAGAAGGGAGCAGGTAGGGACCCTATGTGCTCTTTCTACTGTAAAGCAGGGGGATAGCTACTCCTTCCCAAACATATCCGCAAGCTATTTCTCAACAAAATCAATTGGGTGGGTACCCTCAACTTTTTCAGGGAAGCCCACCAGTCTCACATTATTACATCTCAGGTGATTTTCCTAATCTTCAGATTTCTAAGTATTAGCTTTGGAACGTTGCAGCGCTAAACGCGCATCAGTCTTCATGGATTCACTCCATATCACTATCACTCCCTCGGTTTTCCAACACAGTATGCGCTCACAAATGTTCTGAATATCATGCCGAAGTAACCCTGAACCTGATCCACGAGCCCAGATATGGATGTATCACATTTTGATACAGCAACCAATATGTTGTTAATACTGGGGTCTAATATCTGTATATGTTGTGCAACTTCTCGTTGCTGTGTATACACAGAAGCTTTATCACTCACCTCTGGGGTCGTGTCCTCGTTCAGAGCTTCAGCTTCCCCTAATGGTAAGAAGGGTGGACCTGCAGACCCAAAGTCTATTTTAACTGCCACTGACTGTTCTGGTTTGGAAACCATTTATTCCAGGCGGTCAGGACCCTGTAAGCGGGCAAACGTCTCCAAATGAACGGCAGCTGAAGCAGCTTTCAAATCTTTAATTTTATCTTTAGGCATCTGGCCATGTGAGGTTGGTGTAACAGGACTGCTACCCTGAGCTGCGTAGGCAGCTGAGCTGGCTCCTTCATTCCTCTGCATCATACCAGAGGGGGAGTCAGCCACACCACAGTGAACAGAAGGATGAGGCAGAAAAGCAAGCAGGAGAATCAAATGCGGTGTGCTGTGGAGCCACTAGAAAAGCCCCAGTTCAGGAGAGAAACAGGATACCAGGTCAGAGCTCAGGTGAACATGTCTTCTCACATCACTGGCCAGCCACCCCCTCCCCCCAGAGTAGCATATTTTCACTTTTGCAGCCAAGTGGGGATAACACCTGCTTTATATTTGTCACGTTACCATTCACGTAGCAAAATAGTATAATGATACTTGAAAATCACAGCTTAATTTTTTGAAATGCTCTTTCTGGAAATTCCAGGACTGAAAAATCCTGCTTAGTTCTCACTGCTTGTGGAGACTGTGTGTGTGTGTGTGTTCTCCAATCTGGCTGCAAAAGTGGAAAGACACTTTTACACAGGAAAAATTGATCTGGGAAGCATAGAAGTTGTTTCTAGCCATATAGTTCAGAAAAACATAAGACCATCCCTTCTTTTTTTGTCCAGCTGTCTGTAAAGTTAAAATATAGTTCTGCATACAAAGCAGACCCCTGATACCTTCAAAAGTAGTGTTTATTACCAACATCATTATATGACACAGGTGGTGGAGACTGAGCAAATGCCAGTTATATATATATATCTATATATATACATATACTCTATATACTGTATGTTACAATGGGAACCTGTTGCGTTGTTCTTTTTTTTCTGTTTGTTGCTTTTTTCTTTTTTTTTACAATAGCAGGGCACTGTCACTTTTTAGATAACTGTTGAATAGTGGAAAGTACTAAAACTTAAAAACATAGTCAGAAGTTATTCTCTTAAGTCTTAAACTAGTTTCAACAAGGAACCCTACCATATATTAAAAATCATTGCGTAGTAATTTTGCACGGAATCGTCTGTTAATTGTAATTTGATTCTACAATCCTGGCTTTTCATGTTCAATTACATTCACTACGATCACAAATTACATTTTCAAATTGCTGTCTGATTTCAAGCTACTTGCGTTAAATATAAAATCACTTAAATTTTTTCCCAGCAAGAGAAAGTTTTTGTGCTGTAATGTGAATAAAATGAAACCCTATTATAATAGGCACCTTTCAAAATTACAATTGTAATCACCTAATAATTATCAATATCCTGGATGGCATGACCTTCATGTTTGTATGTGCACCGGGTATCAAGGAAGCAGAAAAAAAAAAGTAAAATGCAGTTACAGTATGCGTTTGCCTTTTCATATTTTCATAGAGGATATATTGAAACATTCAATGTGATTTACAGAAGAACTATTTTTCACTTAGTTCAGTGGAGCTGTATTCACTTCACTCATCTATTCATCTGCAAAGGGATTTCCTATTATTTAACCCCCATTGCACATAACTGAGTGTTCACAGAAAATATAGGTTCACTTGGCTAACTGAAAAATGTATTTCTTTAAATAAACCAGCACAAACATTTCCCAACATTTGTCCAGATTTTATTACAGTAATGTAGGGTCTGTGGTTCTAATAAAACATTTGCAGACATTTAGGAGATCCATATCTACATTCCACCATGACCAATTGTAAGAAACATATTAAACGCTGTAGTTTTCCCCTATCAAAACATTCACAGAAAAGAGTAAGCTCTGTCTATTTTTGCTTAAAATAAATCTTCTTTAGCAAAAGTAGCAATATGTAATTATAGGAAATCCTGCAAATATGGTATCTTATATATTTTACTTGTTTATCGTGGTGTTGAAGCATAATGTTTGTGCCATATTTTGTCATGTTCCTTACCCTGTACTGTGCTGTAGAGTGTTTGAATTGGTCTTACCAATACATTTACAGACAACTGTGAAAACATGGAGTTTATTTTGTTGCAAATTTGGTAATAGCTGGGTTGCTTCTGGTGTTGTTATTTTCTTTAAAGGAGAACTATGAGGTGAGTGCTTTTCACTCACCTCATAGTTCTAGCCGACCTGTGACAATGAGACTGTCACAGGTTGGCTCAGTAGATCCGTAGGTGAGCGAACACATACCGGCGTTCGCTCACCTCTCAGAGAGCCGTGACAGGGGAGGGGCTGGATTCCCCCCTCCCGCTCCTATCCGCCAGCGCTGACTGGTGGAATGGATGGGGGAGAGGGCGGGTACAGCTGGCTCTGCCTCTAGATAGGCAGAGCCAGCTGTCAGTCACGCAGCTGGGCGGATGCCGGAACAATTGTCGGGATCCGCTTCAGCTGCGGCGTCTCAGTATATCGCGAGCAGCACTGCGGCGTCTCAGTATACTGAGCCTAGGGTGACGCTAGTTTGTGTCCTCCCGTTACCCTAAGAAGAACTATGGGGAAAAGCCTTAACCCCATAGTTCTCCTTTAAATTTGTTTTTATTCATCTAA
>NW_017306622.1:1294313-1334871 GCF_000935625.1 Nanorana parkeri | reverse complement strand
TACATAATTCATTCCCACAGCTACCTCATGTATCATTTCCCCCTCCTCTTTTAGATTGTAAGCCCTCAGGGGCAGGGCCCTCCTTACCATCTTGTCTTGAATTGTATTGTAACTGTAATGTCTTCCTTATATTGTAAAGCGCTGCGCAAACTGTTGGCGCTATATAAATACTATGTAATAATAATAATAATGAACCTATATCATCATTCTGTGATCTATGCTAAGTGATAATTCATGTGAAAAGTCTATTGAGAGATTTTATTACACAATAAATAACCTTGACTGTATCAAAGAGGGAAAAGTATCCTACATTATAAGGGCATGACATTTCCATTGCAATTGTAAAGATACAAACCAGTACAAATTGACATTTAAACTTTGTAGTTTTGTTGTTACAGCTTTGTATGAGAATGCATAGCCATGGTTAACATTGAGATTATTGTGAGTTGAGTATTCATGTTATTAATATTGTATATGCTATCATATTATAAGTAGTATAGCTGGTTCATATACTGCCATCTTGTGGTCATTTTGGTTATTGAACCACTTTTGCTGTATTCCCTCCTCTTATGTGATGTACTTTTTCTCATTCAGCCATATTCCTGGCAACATGTTCACAAGGCCACATGTCCTTCTGGCCGCATGTTCAATGTGAAGGAAGGGATTACACTCTTTTGACCTGCAAATACCGTATTTTCAAACATCTGCTATATCCTGTTGTCTGCTGTAACCTGCCACATTCAATAAAGATCTTCAAGGATGAAAAATATATTTGGTGAGTTCAGCTATCGAATAAGGATTGTCCATGGTGATTGTATCTGCTTATACAGGCCAGGCATAGAGGTCCCAGGAAGGGATAAATCACTAATTCAACAATTGGAGTCAGAATAGTAATGCAAACAGGGAGCACAACCTACATGTTTGCTCATATTCAGCTGTATTGAACCAGCCAAAAGTGTTTTACTGTCTCCAATCAGACTCAAGCCTGCCTTACTGTGATTGATAATATAAGAAGCAGGCAGAGATGAGGTAACCCAGCACAGGCTTCAAGACATACATTGTTTCTTCTTATTATGTGGTAAATTACACAGTATTTAGATAAGGGTACTTTCTAAATTCAGTATAGTTGCTGTGTTTCCTGGATAGAATCAGTAGCTTGATGAATAATTTAACTTGCTGCCTAGAATTACACTTTATTGCCTGGTTTATGAATAACAATAAAGCTCAACATGAATGCTGTTTGTCTGGATATGACATATTAAAAAAAAAAACAATATTAGACATGGAAATGAACCCTGTAAACATAAAAAGAAATCCAATACAAGCAAACTAAAAAAAATGCTTAGGGGCTGAACTATACCACATGTGCATAGCGTATAGCTGTGCAAACAGAATTCACAGCATATTACTGCCACTAGATGGAGCCGAGGAACATCTCCATCTAGTAGAAGAAATGTGTTGCAAACACTGTTTTCACGGCTATATGCTATGAAACCGCGTTATGAGTCAGCCCCTTAATCTTTACACATTCCAGTAAGCAGGTTTGGAGCTACAGCTCCCTTTTCTGGATAAGGATGAATGAACACAGGTTTTCCATTGCACATTCAAAAGGCACAAGTTAAAAACAGAAGGTGCGTAGTTCCATTCGTCTTCTAAAGGTCTGAAGGTAAGGCTGTCCTTATATGTTGAGCTTTGTGATAATTGAATATGGGCTATTTAAATGTTGCTGCAATGTTAAAAATCTCCTACAATAAGTGGGATGTTGGGAAAACAGCTAAATGTACAGTTAACACACATATATGTTTTACCTGCCAATGTATTTGTAATTGTATTTATGTCGTTTTGTGATTCACATACCTCTGACACACTGCACAGCAAGGAAGAACACTCTACTTCTACTACTGCTTAACTGTTCCTGGGTCACCTATCTGCTAACTGGACAGATGTGATCAAGATGATTCATTGTCCAATGAGTGGGCTGGAGGTGAACAATGACACAGGGGGTTTGCAAAGCTGTAGCAGGAAAATAGCAGTGCCATCTCTTTGGCTTTGTAGTGTGGCAGAGGACTACCAATCAGGATATTGGCTAAAGCGTATTATAAAATATTTATCAGCTAAAATAGAAACATTTATGCATTTAAACAGTGTACTCTGATGTTTGCCTGGAGTTCCATTTTAAAAAGATCTGGACTCCTCCTTTTTACAGTTTTATGTTTAGGTTTAAAACTAAAGACTGACAACAATTCTTTAGATGCATGTGAACATCAGAATAAAGGTTTCCATGAGAACAAGAACATTTGAAATATCATAGTACTTAAAACTGGACAACAAACAATATACAATTCATTTAGGTAGTATCTGCTTTATTTCTGATCCTCAGTCTGCCCTAATAAGCAACAACCCTGGCAATGTTTAGTTGTGTTCCTTCAATTTAATGACAAAGCTCTGTCTCTGACAAAAGGGTCATCCAAAGCATGATTACCTTTTAAACCAAGTTGAATGATTGATGATCAGTGCAGTGTGATACTACTGTATTTACTCCTTGATAAAATATGTGCTGCAATGAGAACCAATGATACAACAACACTGCCATAACATCTATATTAGTGGTGCATTATAATTGATGGAACCTGTATAATTCTCCAACAAAATCAAGCAAAATCCTGTAGAGGTGATTTGATTAGTTGGATTAAAAACACTACACATGTAGTTTTCCTCATTAATTAGCCTGAGAGACACATGTGGGCTCATTGTTGCATATTAGTAAAACACATTTAAAAATAAAGGCATATAAACAAAATCAAACGGTTAAAATGCATTGTAAATTAAAAACTTTAACCACTTCCGGGCTGCAATAGGTCTATAGACGGCGGCCCGCAGAAGTGGTTAAAACATTGTTTTTAACAGCAGACGATTGCTGTTAATGTACAAGCAATCCGTCGTCTGTACAGCCGCCGGATTTTTTGTACCTTCCGACGCCCTCCCCCCATCTTTCATATTTTACCAAACAATTGGGTATTATGCTATACACACAAGGGAAATGGAGTGGCGTAACCGATTAAAGCAGGTAACGTCAGTTCCTGGGTTTGCAAAAGTATACTATATAAAATAATGCCCTTGAGCAAAAGGAAATCCCAAAAGTTGGAACTGTCTAATAAGTATTTGATCATATGTAAATTTCATCATAATAAATTTTTAATGAAGTAGAAAAAAGTATAAACCACACAGGACATACATTTAAAACTTTAAAAATACAAACAACTCCCCTACAACAGCTCGGTAATGAATGTAGCTAGTAGCATAGATATAATTACCCTCCGTGGGTGGTAGGCAGTCACTTAGTGAGTGAATCCAATTCTGAAGAGACAAGTCGGATACAAAAGTATCATTGTAATTAAAGTGGTTACTCACTTCTTATGTTGCTTCAGTGTAGCGATCTACACAGGTCCCAAAGTATGGCAGTCCACACGAATTGATGGTTTCTCAGCAATCACCCATAAACAGGGAGAGGAGAGATATCCATATAGGGATACAAGTTGAATGATCATGGAGGTCACTCTAGACCGTTCATCAAGATGAAGTTTACTCCACAGTGTTCCTGGGTGCACGTGCACAAGAAGGCTGTAATCTCACATGTATGTAATGCTGGAGATATCTCCTGTTCGTTCCATTGCACAGTGCGGCCAGATGGATGTTTCTCCGGATGACGGGGCTCTTAGCCTGCAGACACCAGATCCAGTTGCCGCTGTAGTGTGCGGATGACCCAGGCTTGGTTCACTCGATAGGGCTAGCGTGCTTCCGAATACCCTCACAGCTCTGACAAATCTGACATACTTTTAAACCCGTGGCGGGTTGGAGGCTTTGCTATCGAGTGAACCAAGCCTGTGTCATCCACACACTACAGCGGCAACTGGATCTGGTGTCTGCAGGCTAAGAGCCCCGTCATCCGGAGACACATCCATCTGCACCCAGGAACCCTGTGGAGTAAACTTCATCTTGATGAACGGTCTAGAGTGACCTCCATGATCATTCAACTTGAATCCCTCTATGGATATCTCTCCTCTCCCTGTTTATGGGTGATTGCTGAGAAAACCATCAATTCGTGTGGACTGCCATACTTTGGGACCTGTGTAGATCGCTACACTGAAGCAACATAAGGAGTGAATAACCACTTTAATTACAATCCTACTTTTGTATCCGACTTATCTCTTCAGAATTGGATTCACTCACTAAGTGACTGCCTACCACCCGCGGAGGGTAATTATATCTATGCTACTAGCTACATTCATTACCAAGCTTTTGTAGGGGAGTTGTTTGTATTTTTAAAGTTTTAAATGTATGTCCTGTGTGGTTTATACTTTTTTCTACTTCATAAAAAAATTTATTATGATGAAATTTACATGTCATTAAATACTTATTAGACAGTTCCAACTTTTGGGATTTCCTTTTGCTCAAGGGAATTATTTTATATAGTATACAATTGGGTATTATATTATGTTTCTGTGCACTAAATTTTTATTTCGTTTATTTTTTACTAAAAATACTGGTTTGATAAACATTTGTGCAAAAACAACTGCAACTAGCATTTTTTTTATTTTACAGAGCCTCTGCTTTCAGCTTCAAACCCCCATTGTTTGGGGGTTTGAAGCTGTTTTCTAGCCAAACATTTATATTTTATCATGTGTGCACAAATAGTAAGAAAATGCCCCGGACAGCAAGTGGTTAATCACCATATTGGTATCTAGCAGTCATTAAAAGTAAAGTTTATAGCTACCTGATCACAAATATTTCATATCTGTTAAGCAGCCTATGGTCAATTTTTGACAGGTTAGAGCTACCCCAAACAGGATTCCAGTGATTTCCAAGAAATTTGTGCAAAGCCATGTTAAAGCAGCAGCCTACACTGCTATAAGGCCCCATTCACACCTATGCGTATTGTAATATGCGCGTCTGTCGCGCGACCGTCACGCGGTTTTTTTACCGCGATTCGCGGTAAAAAAGTCGCGCGATTCCAAAGGCTACTTGGCAGTATACAAATGGAAAACGCCCTACAAAACGGACCAATACGCAGCAAAAAATGCTCCGGGACCTTTTCATGCGTGGGCCGTTTTGTAGTGCGTTCGGGACGGGCGGAAATACGGACAGGTGGGAACGATACCATTGACTACAATGCAATTTATTTTTTTGACCGTTTTGTAGAGCGTTCATCGAGCGTAGGACGCGCTACAAAACGGTCAGGTGTGAATGGGGCCTTAGTGTCACACAACTACCTGTATTGGTATATAAGCCACAGTTCATTTATATTACAACCAGTGTTAAAGAACACACAGGGGGTGAATAGACTGCTCATTTTGCAAGGGAAATTGCATTTTGCAGGAGAAATTTCCCTAAGCTCAGTGAATACAATGAAATTTCACTTTGTAAAGAACACCAGACTCCAACAGGGTTATTCACAAAAGGGTGAAGAGTTTAGAGAAGTCAGAAGTGAACAATCTAGGACAACATAGCTGAACTTGAAAGTGAGCTGAATTGGAGAATTTTTCCAAATCAGCTATGTTGTCCTAGATTGTTCACTCCTCCTGCTTTCTACAAACTCTTCACCCTTTTGTGAATAACCCTGCAAGTTTTGACATCTATGTACACCTTGCCTTACTATGCATCTTTTGCTTCTTTCTATCAGATAATAGTATTACCTGCATTTCAACAAACCATGCATGCAAAGTTCCATAAAGCTTGTTTCTCACTTATGTATCTTGGGAAATCTAAACCTCTCAACACGACTATGAGTATTTTTATAAACTTCCCACCGAAGCAAGAAAGGAAATTCAATACATTTTGACTATATAATCATATTTTATTTTGTCATAATTTATTGATTTCTTTCTTTAATGGGGCTGTTTCCTGGTATTACAATATATACTATGCTTCCTCTTTATATTTAAGGGTTTAATTGACTTGCCTTTCTACTACTCAGATGAATCTTTGACCAAATAAAATATTCATCAGCAATATTTATTTGCAGTCTCCTAGTCCTCTAGTAGAAATTACCTGCTGGGCTTCGACCTCTGGCCTGGCAATTTCTAGAATCTCTGCTCCATGTAATGAGACACCGGGGACAGACATTTGCTGAAGGGAGTTTTAACAAGGTGAAGATGCATTCAAGAATCCCTTGCAATGGTCTTGTTAGGAAGTTCACCTGGAACAAGCACAGTAATTTCTCAAACTTCAACCTCACTTTCTTTTTTCCTGTGCACTATTGATTATCTTACATATTTACTGAGCCATTTACTATAAGGCATTGCTTTTGAACTGACTGATATTGTATTACTTACGTATTTACTGTGCCTGTTTTATTTATCTCTGGAACACGAATGTGATATCTATGGGAACCAGTAAGAAGTGCTTTTCATTGTTTTAGGTCAAATCCAAAAATGAAAATTGAAACCTAAAAAGGTATCATATAAGAAACAGCCCTATTTTCCATATTATTGGTATATGCACTAGAACCTTTATGTTATATTCCAAATTGGCTTAAATAATTAATGGTAATTGTATAAATAAATATAAAAAGCCTGTCCATAGCCTGTCAACCTGTTGTTGACCAGTTTACAGTCATTGATGGCTATAATAAAAACTACTGACATTATCCAGTGAATGGTTTAGAAAGGACTTTTGTCTTATAACATTATCTAGCAGGAATTCCTGATTAGTTAGGGAAAATGGTGACTAAACACTCAATAAAAAAAGAAATGCTGAACAGTTAAGAAATTCTCCTGCCCAGACAAAAGACTGTAAAGCTGGCCATACACCTTACACATATCTGCAGATTTTCTGTGGTCAGATGGAAAAGGTGCAACAGATTCCTCCATCTACACTTAACTGTGTGGATGGGGTAATCTCCACCTGGACCAATCTGTTGCACTTTTTCCATCTGACCACAGAAAATCTGCAGATAATTGTAAGGTGTATGGGCACCTTAAGACTTGCTTTGCAATTGTATGTCTTTCTAATGCCTTTGACCATTGAGCACCTGTTGCCTTGAACTGAACCATTCACAATATCACTGGTATGTGTAGATGTGGCTGCTGAATAGTCTAGCATTAATTTTTTAATTCTCTATTTTTTTTCAAAGTCTACTAGATACAACCTTTTAGTGCCTTAGTAGTTGATTAGGTAATGCATAGTCTCTTATTTAAATAGGATTTTACTGCATGTTTGCACTATTGAATCTCTTGTGAATACAAATGATGAAATTGTTGGGTTACAGAAGTTGAAATGCTGCACTACTGGTTAGTTTCCTTTGCACTTACTGTACTGCAGTAAACTAGTTTTATTAGCAAAGAGAGTATTGCAGAAAGACGGTCTGTATCTTGAATTCAAACTCTGTGCAGGCTTTTGGGAGAGTGAGTGGGCCATTTGCAGGACTATGGGAAAGGATTCTGAAACCTAATGCTACATATACAAAAAAAAGAAAATGGAGTGTTTTGACAAATAATCATCATCAACCCATCATGCAAATATACAAGCCTGGAACACCAGGAATATGTGCAAATATCCTCATTGGTGGTGGCTGACAAGCCAACAGGATGCACACCCTGCTGATGCCACACAATTACCTCTGTCATGGCTCTTATGTGTTATATTATTATTGTGGACAAAGATGCATTCTAAAGGCGGATCATTGTATTAACTGGACAATAGGATCATAGGAAATTCCCATTGTGCAGTGCACATGCTTCTAAAAGGTAATTCATTACTTCATTAAAAAATATTGTAGTTATAGTGAAGAGTTAACACTGACTGAACAGACCAATTAGGTATGACAGTTTGGGAACTGGGCCATTGGGACTTACCTCAGGGTCAAACCTTGTGAATCCATTCACTCACCTCTGGCCATTTTTAAAAGTGTTACATTTCAAAATGTCTTATGTAGCAACTACATGTTATCTACAAAATCAGAGGTTTTCGTTAAACTGTTGGATTTATCTGCCGCGTTCACATTTTAGCTGCTTCAGCATGATGATTAATTGCACACAGTGCACAGTGCTTCAAATTATAATATGTTTTGTAAACATTCCTTCTACAAATGAGCAGACTGATAAACTATAATCAATGGAAAGAATCTCTGCAACACATTGTAAATAAAGTGCCTACAACAGACCACGTAATGGTGTTAGTTTGTAAGATTAACTGTTTCTATACATTTATAGGATGTTTCGAAGAAATCCCATATTATATTCCAGCCTTATTGAAGTCATAGCTCTTCCCTGTCATCATAGCTTTGTCACTTGGGACTGGAGCATGACTTATAAAAGAGAGTTTCTTTTGGCAATATTTTTTTTTAGTTGGGCTGAAAAAGGTATGCTGCCATCAATTTATTATCGTCACTGATGTCTGAAAAAATCCATATAATTTTGTATTAAGTAAAATAATTAAAACTAATATTTAAGCAGTAAAAAGTATGTATGAGGGGTTTGTGAATTTGTCATTCCCTGAATACTGAAATTACCAAGGAAACAAGCCTACGTATCAAGCACGTGCTACATACCAGGAATAAATGTAGACATTTATAGTATTTGGAATGTGTGTGTTATAAGCTGGTCAATGCTGTAATCACTCTTCACTTCCAATGCCTTGTCAGTTATTCACTGTCTTCCTGAGCACACAAAACAGGGTGATGCAGCAATCCTTTATTAGTCAAAGTTATGTGGAAATGATTGACTGATTATAAGAGCAACAGGGAGACTTCCGGTTCCGGCGCCTGATGTAGTGGAAGCAGAGGAAAGAGCTCCCGCGTGGCCAGGGCCATATTCTAGATTACAACGATCGCCTGGCGATCCTTCAAGCCTTTTGAGCCAAAAAAGGCCTCCACCTTGATGATCATCGCCTCCTCATCTTTGCCGATTACTCGGCTGAGGTCACAAGAAAAAGGAAGGCGTTTGCCAAACCTTGCTCCCTTCTATACAATCGGAAGGTTCGGTTCACCCTAGCCTACCCAGCCACCCTGCGCTTTCAATCGGCAGACGGCAAACAACGCTCTTTTCAGGATCCGATGGAAGCCATGCACTTTCTGGAACAAGTTGCCGACCAACCGTTAGCCTCGGAGGGATCCGGATCTCCTAAACCCCCGCGTCACGCCACCCCGGCGAGAAGAACCGCGACCCGTCTCCCGATGACCCCTTCGGATTCTCCATGATCCTGTCCTCACACACCCTCTCCTGCTGGAAGTCTCCGGCGCACACTCCACCTTATTTTTGGGCCGCTACCCGCCATCTCGGACGAAGGAGTGAGTAGTTGACCTCCTACGGGGTCGTTTTCATTTCATTTCCAAGCCGAATCCTTGACCGCCCTACAGCAACTGATGTGTGAGCCATGGAGTCCGTGAGTAATCCGACTTGTCTCTTCTTCACACTCACTAACCCTACATCCTCCCGTCATTCTGCAGGGGGGAGCACAAGTTTCCTAGCTCCCATACATGCAGCTATAGCTCCACCGATAGTTGTCAACCTCATGTCTACTTCCTTATTCTGTTTTCGATATGGAATTATAAGCCCTCCCTTTTATATGTTTTTTACGTTCTATATGCTTTAATGTTGGACACTTGTGCGGGGCTCTGGATTTCTTGTGCCTGACTGTCACCGTCCTAGGCCCTGGTCTAGCGGAGCGCCCAGGAATGCTCTGCCACGCTTTTCAGGAAAAAAGCGAAGTCACGTATTGTTTGCTCATGGTTTTTGGTTTGGTTTTCTTTTTTGTTTTTCACTGTTAAGTTTTGCTTCCTTACACTCTTTGGCCCAGTTGGCCATACAAATATCACTACCGATCCTAAGCTCCTTGTGCTGGTTTTGAGACTTGCCTCTCCTCCATGGGGTAGTCCCATCGCGCTGTGCCCACTCATCTTCCCTCTAAGGTGTCTTTGCTATGTGAATGCTCGGTCGACTCTACATGTTTTTCACATCTCTAGGAATTCTTTTGAACCCCTGTTAATTTTATATGTAACCGGCTATGCCACTCTGACGATAAAAATGTATACTCACTATAAGAGATTTGATATGACCTTATGTCTCGGGATATACGTGTGATCTCCTGGAATGTCAATGGCCTGCGCTCCCCTGCTAAGCGCATGATGGTGCTCCGGCACCTTAAAAATTCAAACCAGATGTAGTTCTCCTACAGGAGACACATCTCCCTCTAACGGAAGCTCAGCGCCTAGGCAAACTGTGGGTAGGAGAGGTGTTGAGCTCCCCAGCGGTAGGAAGGAAAGGAGGGGTGGCCGTCTTATTCCACAAATCCCTTGACTACTCTATACTACACACCGAGACGGACCCTGACGGCCGTAAACTACGGGTGACGGTCAAATTGCAAGATAAAACCATTTCTCTATATAATCTGTACTTCCCCAATGCACCTACGGCCTCTTACTTTCAGGAGATTACCACTTGGATCCTACAAGACGGAAACCCACACAAACTCTTGGGAGGCGATTTCAATTCAGTAATGGTGTTGAGCGAAGACAGGTCGGAACCGACCCGTACACAGTCGGATTACACCAAAATTCCTCCCACGACTTTGTTCCAGATGGCGAAAGCGTTGAACCTTGTAGATACCTGGAGAGTCCGCAATCCTCTGGAAAAGGAATTCACTCACTTCTCTGACGTACATAAATCTTTCGCCAGGATAGATTATTTCCTCGCATCCAGTCCCTTAGACAACATGGTTGGAGAGGCCCCACCTTCTGCCCATTGCCATATCAGATCATGCTCCCCTGCTACTCCAACTACACTCCTCCATACCAAGAGGAGACGCGTTTTTATGGCGCTTCCCCTCCCACTTGGCCAATGACACAGCTCTCCACTCAACCCTATTGGAAGCCTGGAGGGAGTACCAGTCCTTCAATGCGCAACACACTGCCAGCCCAAATCTTTTCTGGGAGGCGGCAAAGGTGGTTCTCAGGGGCACGATTATGTCTTATGTAGGGGCCAAAAAGAGACATACTAAGACACAATTCCTCAAGGCTAGCTTCTCCCTTAGACAAGCCCAATTGACTTACTCATCACATCCCTCGCCCGCACATAGTACCCTGTGAGCAACAGGGAAATTGTCAGGATTTTGTGATATGCCTCTCCTCTCCTCCAGTTTTGCTATGTAAGCAGTTAAGAGCTTCTTCCTCAACACACAGACCAGACAAAGAATACAGAAATGAAAGTGTCCACAGGGAAAGCTTCCTGAGAACTCTCATATATTCCAGTCTTATCCTAGGGCAAACTCCCAAGGAACTCTATAGAACTAGGCTCCCAAATTTGTTTAACTTTCCAGCCCAACCTCCTGGAATGATGTCAGGAGTAATTGGTTAAAATATATGTGTGGCAAAAACATTTTCTTTTGGTTTTGGATAGAGTGGGGGTTTGTTAAAACCCTTCCCAGGTTATTTTGTCTGTATACCATTGGGGAAATTCCCCTTCACTTTTTGTCCCAGAAATGCAGCAGGGATTTTGTGTAAATCTTCCAAAGTATGGGAAATTCCCTGCTTAGACACAAGTGTCTCTATTAGATTATCCCTCACCTACTGTTCTGGGGACAACTCTAAACTTTGGATTCCCCATATGTTCTGTTTCAGTGACAGTGGTGACCAATACAAATAGAGGGGTGAATCTTCCCAAAAAGGACCCATCCCCCAAGCTATACTGCAACCCCCTTCTCCATCACAGCTGCCATGGCTTTTTAGAATTTCATAATGTCATCTATCCACCATAATCCTTCTCATTGGATAGTGAATTAGCATCATCACCTCTGCAAGGAGCTAAGCCAGAAATCAGTCATGATAATCCAGAAATCATAAAGTGATTGTACTGTCTTCAGGATCATAGATATAAATGCAGTCACATCGGCATGCAGCATAAAATACGCCTTTATATGCGACTCCCGGGAGCACCAGCTGCTGCAATTTTGTTCCCATACAATGTACTGACAAAATACATTGTAAGAGAGTATACGCATGTAAATGGTATTTTCATCTACAAATGCACATGCATGGGTATACATTTCGGAATGCATCTGCATGTAAAGTACAGGTGTTTACGTGCGTATACTTAGTGACAGTGTATTTTGTCAATACATTCCTATGGGCATGCCCATGCTCCTATATTTATGTCTAAGAGCATGAGCCCTTAGAGAAGTATGGGTATAACAAGAATGACTGGCAAAATAAAAAGATTGTTTAGCAAGTAAAACATTAGATGTGTATGTATATGAAACCTGTGTACAGTTGTTTTCCTTGAGTTCCACTTTATGTAAACCCCTACAAGATTGTAAGATCTCATGAGCAGGGCCCTCCTAACCCTCAAGTATTGAAATTGTATTGTTAATGTACTGCCCCCCCCCCTCCATTTTGTAAAGTGCTTCGCAAACTGTTGGTGCTATATAAATCTACTGTCATTTGTAAGAATATGGATCATCTAAGTTCCTTTTTTTTTTGCATTAGTCTTTAATATTTTTTTCATAATCAATATATACAAACTGCTTTTTTCAATTGATTACTTATTTACAATATACCTTCCCAAATAGGCTATTAAAATGTGGCAATATTTGACAATATTTATTAATTTCAACTAGGGGGGTTATTCACAAAGCTAGCCAAAGGATCAGCCATTGCTCTGGCTGATCCTTTGGCTAGCTTTGGCTGCCAGAGCCCTTCAGTTCAGTAGAACCGAAGGGCTGCTGTACGGGCTATTCACTATACCCAGTACAGCTCCCGAAGTTGGCCGAGCGGGGCTCGGTCAAGCTGAAGGCATATGCTTTGGCTTGACTGAGCCGAGCTGAAAGCGGAAGCGGACCAAACGGCCGGCCATTGGCTAGCCAAAAGCCTGCTACTAGCAGCTGGGCGGAGCCAGCTGTGAGATGACGGCTGCCGCGTCAACTATGTTCCAAACTCATATGGTAAAAAAAAAAAATTCTACCTAGGCTTCACTGTTGTTGGTAGATCTATGTTCAAGATATTTGTACTGAGCTTTGTCCTCTTGATTAAAAAAAATATCAAATTGTGTGAAAGCGAGGGAAGGAAATTGTAACAGACTTACCCGTCCTCGGTCCAGCGCTGCCTGGCGGGGCCGAGCACGGCCAGCTCGGCAGCCAGCTCCTCCCCTTCAGGGCCGTCCAGCTCGGCAGCTAGCTCCTCCCCGTCAGGGCCGTCCAGGACGGCAATCAGCTCCGCCCCCTCACATCCGTCATGTACAGGACCCAGCTCCTCCCCTCCGCGCTCAGCGAGGAGGGATTTAAGGGAGCTGAATTGTTTGTTCAGCGTCCGACCGTTGTGAACGGTGCACGCCGAACAAGACGAGGAGTTGGCTATTGCAGCACATGCACCAAAGGACCCAGCAGCGATCCCTCTAAAGCGCAAGTAGCCTGAAGGCATATTTGACAGCATCTACAGGGTTGCTGACTTATGCCATAATACTAATTCTGGAGTTAAATGGATTGTGAAGTGCTGTTGTGAACGTAAACACTGTGAAGGGGTGGATAACATAGTCTGTGCCTCAGCTCTCATATTCCTTCAATAGACTGTTAACCTGCTCACTACTGATTGTCTCCTGCTGGAGCTATACTTATATACTGTCATTTCCTTCAGTAGTCTACTATCAATAAGCATTGCTGAACCTCTGCCGATACTAAACTCATAGTTGCCCAAGTGGCAGGGAATGATGGGAAGTGATTCCAAACCCTCCATCAAACACTAAATGGAGTGTGAAGGAAGGAATCAAAACTGAACCCTGTCATTACACCAGTAACTCCGCAGTTGAGCGTCCAGTTATAGCCTCACGGGTCATTACAGAAATTGGGATGAGCGCTACATAGGAATATATTGAGGGGAATTTATGAATATTGGAGCAGACAGAACCTGGAGCAGTTGCCCATGGCAACCAATTAGCTTACAGGTTTCAATTTGAACTGCTCCAGATTGTGAAGTCTGATCCAGTTTTAAAAAATTTCCCCCAATTTATGTAAAGTATTTGACATTACTTGTTTCCATGCCAACACCTTACCATCACACATTACAATTAAAGTAATGTTGATATCTTATGTGTGTAAGGGTCGTATGATAACTCAGGTGCTGTCTCTTCTGTTGAAATGCACTTCATTTAAAGCCGTAACCTTTCAGGTGCCCCTTCATTGCAATGTCTAGTACTTAGAAGCACTTAGGACTGACATGTTGTAATATAGTTTCTAGGTGAAGTGGTTATTCTGCAGCAGAAAGGAAGGCTAGGAGTAGTAAGTTATAGTGCTATCCTGAGGGCAGAAAAACAGTCCACACAGCTGCAGAAGCATACATACTGAGAGTAGATAAGATTCAAGAAAGGGTTAATGCATCCTGGCATCAGTACTACTGGGAGAGACAAGATCATAGGAGGAAATGCCAGGGGTCATTACCAAGAGTTAGAAGATAAACCTTACAGTCAAAAGAATGGACAGAGTTGAGGTTTAGAAGTCACAGTGATATCAGGGCAGAAACAATGTTAAGACCAAGACAAGCAGGATCAACAATTAGATGAATCTGGCACATCTAGTTAAATTGTACCCATAAGCCAACTAAATGCTACAATGGACAACTAGAGCATGCCTTTTTAAGGAGAAAAGGTTCAGTTAGAAGGTGCACCGATACCTATGAGCATGTATTCTTGCTTCCTCCCATGCACAGTTTGCCTAAGAGTGTAAAGAGAAAGCGATGGCATGCCATGCGACCGAGGAGGAAGTGGGCTCACCCTTCATCGGTCGACCATTACACTACGACAAGCAGGTTCTTGTGTTTTGTGCCAGAAACATTGCACAAAAATCATCTTTTTACAAGCATTTGGGAACAGAAAAGGTTGCAACAGATTTCTGTAGTTCCTCTATTCTTGCCTGCAGTTGTATGGTGGTCTTAATTATAAATAGAGATTTCTTTTGAGCACCTGGTGGAGTCCCTTGGGGGCCCTAGGGTCACCCATTCGGCAATGGTTTTAACAGCTAATTTTGGAATGAGTTGGCATGCATCCTGCACATGTTATCACCAAAAAATTATCTTGATGAAGCTGTATTTTCCACGAAACATGTAGAGAACATCCCGCTTGAGAATACTTTTGGTATTTAGTCAGCGCAAGACTTCACACAGTATAGAAATGTTTAAATCCACATTTAAAAACTTACACAGGATATAGGTGATGTGCATAGGACCAACAATGAATATTATTATGATGTACATGTGTTTTAAAGTTTATTGATTCTATGCAAGTATATTTGTAACAGACAATAAAGAGAAATGTGTTTTATATAAAGGCATTTTGTGTGAGTAGGTACCTTAAAAGTCCAACATTTTTGCAGTGTTTACATTTTCATGGATATCTTCACTTGTTGTGCTTAAATAGTCCACATACTTCTGCAGTCTTGTATATGCATTGTGAACTAGCAAGTGACCAAATACTGATTATTACTGTCATCTGTTCAGCAGGCAGCCATATGCGAACATTTTAAACCTTTCTTGCAGGGAACTTGCACAGTGCAAACTGTCTGTTCTTTTAATACTGTGATCAATCTATTTGATTATATCAAAAGTCCGAAGTAAAACTGCAGGCATTTGTTAACTCTGTTAGAAACCACATATCTATCTGTTTAAATGAATTAGCATTTCCCACAAAGTTGTTTTCCAGCTTAGAACAATAAAATACACAATTACAGCTACTAATCTTGGTGCACTGACTTAAGGGACAATATTTTACAAAGTAGTTTGTTGATTTACAATAAATAGTTTAATGTGCAGGTCAGAGAATTAGCCATAAACATATTTGTTCCCCATCTCGTTTACTAGTAAAATACATTTCCATCTCTCATATTAACAGAAAAATGCATCCACATATGTTATGTGCATGCATGTTTATGTTTCCCCTAGATGTAACTGTTGTCAGTGATTCTCCAGCAAAGGCTGTTGGACGGGGAGGACTGAGAACTTTATCATGGGGGGCAACAAACAACCAAGTGGCCCATTTATGCAAAGGACAGTTTTTTTGGGACTAAAGAAATTGTGCGCTGCAAAGTGTGATTTGGTGCGACAGTTATTGGTTGTCATGGGAAAAGGTAGGTGTTCCCATAGGACATGGTTTATACTCACCATGACATTCCTTAGCCACAAATGAAAAGTCCGTCCTGAAAGATTTCCCTTAGGCAGCAGAGGGAACAGGTAGCTATGTTATATAATGACCATTATTCAACACTGACCACAGATGCTGCTATAAACAATGTCTGAATCTCCACTCAGGGCGATCAGCTCAACCTATGTTATTAGTTCTGGACAAAGTGGCAAATGTCGCCACCCCCCTCGCCCCCAGCACAGACTTCCTCTGCTGTCAGCTAAAAATGTGTACTTCATTAAAGGTCTTATGTGGACTACAGATAGCAGTGGAACACTTCTGTGTTACTGATGTACTCGTGGATACTCATTAGTATTACATTCATCATCCATGATATCAGCCAACAATCATCCAGGACATAATTTAAAGGCATTTTAAAGTATGTGTTCCCAAGACAATGTTTATCCCCCTGTCTTATCTATGCAACTGCATCTGCTGCTCTTCACCATGATAGCAATACTTGTATTATTGAGAAGGGTCAAAGCAGGATAGACCGATGGGCTTTGACATCCACAATGTGATACTGTCTAAATCAAATACACATTACATTTAAAACCTGTAGAACCAGCACATAATGATCTTCCAAAGAAAATCAAACTTTATTCCACATGCATCTACATAAAAGACAACCACTGACGCCTTTCTGCTCAAAGCTATGACTAAGGCCGAGTAAGGCAGAAAAAGGCGCCAGCACTTGTCTTTTAAAAAGATGCATGTGGAATAAAGTTTGATTTTCTTTGGAAGATCATTGTGTGCTGGTTCTATAGTTTTTGAGCCTTTCAACACAGAAGAGAGTCATCCGTGCACAGAATGTGGATTACAAGGATGCACATCAGGGTTGAGCTGTGCGCTTTGTGTTTTACATTACCTTTAAATATCACTTCTTCCGAAAGTAATTGGGCTTTGCTTATTTCTGCAAAAATGATTTGGAAAAGGACACATAGGCCTATGTAATAAGTTAATACAAGTAGAAAAGGGAAATGCCTACTTAGGACTGATTTGAATGAATTGTATGTAAAGTGTGGCATGAATTGGTAGTGCCATAATCTGAGTGGCCAGATTATTATGACCACCTGATGTTTGTAGGCAAATTAGCTATGATTAGCTATAATTTCGTGCTGAAGTTGCTAGAGGGCCAGACCATTATAAATAGGGAAGCAGGTTGTTTACCACGACAGTAGAAGTGATTTTTTTCTGAAGCTATGGGTAAACAATGCGATTTAACAGCATGTGAATGTGGGATGGTTGTTGGATCTCGGAGCCATGGAGCGAGTATCAGCAAAACAGCAGAATTCGTAAATGTTCAAGAGCAGCTGTTGTTAAAGTGTTTAAAGACTGGACTGTCAGCCGAAAATCTGTGTCTGAACGTGCGAATTGTGGCCGTCAGTGACTAGTCAATGTTAGGGCAGAACGGAGAGTGGCAAGACTGGTACAAGACAACAGAAGGGCAACAGTGCAGTGTCAGATTCCTCTCATCACCTTTCAACATCTCGTGGAGTCACGAGGTGGCCCAACTAAGTCATCTCGTGGAGTAATCTCGTGGCCCCACGAAGTACTGATGGGGTGGTCATAATAATCTGGCCACTCAGTGTACATGCCTGTAATAAATAATGAATAAATAAGTTGAGCTTTTACAGGGTATTTGTAGTAAATGTACACTCTAAAGTGCACCAGATAAAAATTACACACATATGCAGAGTTAATGCTTGTTGAAATATATAAGTACATATTATAAAGTTCAAAAATACAGCTCTGGGATGAGGGTACAGTTGAAATGATAAAACTCCAAAGCAAAATCTCATATTCAATATCCTGTAAATAAAGATAATTTCATCCAGAATTAACTTGAACTATAGATAAATATTAATGAGTGCCAACCTTCTATACCTTTTATGAATTCTTAAAGCAAGAGCTTTACTCTTGCATTTATTGTATGTATGTTTTCCATTCACTGAACACCAACATAACTTGCTGCCCTGTATATACATACTCTAATGTGCAGTTCAGGGTCATTGTAACACACATACTGTATATCAGTAATGCAAGGCAAAAGTGCTGATAGTTAATACACATTGCTCATGATGATTGCAGATGAAGATAGGAAGCTCCTTAATAGGATTTAACTCCAGTGATTTTGCCAAAGGTGCCTACAAGAAACTAAAGAAAAAACACTGTCAGCCCACCAGTGTCCAATAATAATAGAAATATCACTTTCAGTGGACCGACCCATTAAGTAATTAAAAATCAGTAAAGGGACATGTGATTATACACCTGTGGCTGTTAAAATTATGTTTCACAAATGAGTACTGTGAACCTCTTCTATAAGTGAGATTTAGAAACACTGCCCTTTGTTTTAAATCACATTTTCACTGACTAAAGATGAAGAATTAAAAAGCTTTACTGATTGTGACTTGACTGGAATACAAAGTATAGGTAGGGATTTGTGCAATGCTTCATGGAAAATGTATACAAATAACTCTTTCCAAGAGGAGAAAGGACTCGGATGCAGATGCAGATTTATGCCTGTAACTACTCTACCTAATGAAAACAGTACTGTCCAAAAGTATGCACCTGTAAACTGGCAAAGTGATCTAATGTTACTGTAGAATACATTAAAAGAAATACATTTTGTCGAGAGAAAGACAACTTTTAACAAAGACATGAGTTATTTAATGGTTAGGGTGATTAAGCTATAGAAATTTCCACTGTGTGGTAATACCAGATCATTTTATTACAGTTAATAGTATGTTCAGGTAGTAATACTAAATTATACTATGAAATATTTCGATCTCGAGAATTGATCCTACTGTCATTGTTAGAATGACCCTACTTTGCAAGCAAAACCTTTCTTTTGCATATTGTACACAGTTATATCAATATCCTTCAAGCTATACAGCTGTTTTAACCAAAACCATAAAACCTATTGCAGGTCTTACCATGCTGTATGTAGTCTGTGCCTACCACTTAAAATATGTTGGGACTCCTGCCTGAACTCTGTACACTGTCTAGACTTACATGAAATTTTAGTAGGTAATGATAAGAAACAATACAGCTAATTGCACAAAGTACTATATAGAAGTACAAAAATATGTGTGAATCGAAACAGAGAAAATTATCATTCATGTCCAATCTACTTTTTACAACAGATCCTAATCCAAAAAACGTAAATACATTCATAGAACATTAACCCCTTTAGCTCTTGTACCTGTTTACTCCTTATGAACCAGAGTCATTTTTACATTTCAACTATGGGCCGGTTTATTTGCTGATAATGTTCTCATTGCTTAAGTTGGCCATACACTATTATATTTTCTTTTGTTCAAACTGCGGGCTGAATTAAGATTTCGAACAGTTTCCTTCATCAACGTTTACAAGCAAGAATAGAGGAATCCCCCACTGTTTTTATTGTATTCTGATGGTGGTCGACAGCTGTTGTCAGAATGCCAATCATCTGCAAGCTCTATTTGGCCAAAGATTTTCCATTTGGCTGCTTCAATCTTCTGATTGAGGTATGCTGGCTGGAAGGGTGCCAACAGCAGCACCCACTGGGAGAATTGGGTATAGCATAGTGTATGGGCAGCTTTAGGGTAACAAAGTAATACATATACTTTTTGGGAAACACTAGGCATACTTTTAGAAATATTGTTTTGCTAAAACTATTTTTTTTCGTTGGAAGCTATAAAAATATGTATACAAATATGGCCAGTTTTAGTGAAACATAAGTAATTTTACTATAAAAAAAAGATACTTTTTGACCAGTGACACAAAAATTGTGTTTCTAGTACATAGTATGGTAAAGGTATTTCCAGTAGAAAACAAAGCTTTTTTTGTAAATTGCACAAAAAATGACATAAAAGGAATTAAAATGAAAAAAGAATATTAATGTTAAAAAACAATTAAAAACATAAAAAAAGGTTTTAATTAGGACTAGAGTTAACAGAGGAATAATAAGGGGTTAAACAGAAACACTTTAAAAAAAAATCTTGTAATGATTAAACATTGCAAAGCTCAAACCTTTGATCTACATATGAATAAAGATGATCTACGGGGTTTGGGTTGAACATGAGTTGGACCCAAGCTCAGCCTGTCTACAGTACGGAAAACAGGCAAACAAACTGGCCATACTTGGACAGTTTGACTGCCTGAACCTTTGGCTGATGTTTGTAAACAATGAGGGGAATTTATCAAAACTGGAGCAGTCAAAATCTGGAGCAGTTGCCCTTAGTAACCAATCAATTTCATTTTCAGAGCTTAACAGAACAAACTGAAGAAAGAAGCTAATTCGCTACTATGGGCAATGCTCTAGAATGTAATTCCCCTTAATGTGTTTTATGTACGGTATACTCTTGGAATGTAAACAGAAGGGCGGGCATCCTGGGGGACATTGTTGACTACATATAGTCACAACTATACAGGTGAAACTCGAATAATTAGAATATCGTGCAAAGTTCATTTATTTCACTAATGCAACTTAAAATATGAAACTAATATATGAGATAGACTCATTACATGCAAAGCAAGATAATTCAAGCCGTGATTTGTCATAATTGTGATGATTATGGCTTACAGCTCATGAAAACCCCAAGAACCCCAAATCCACAACCTCAAAAAAGTAGATTATTACATGCAATCAATAAAACAAGGATTGTACATAGAACAATATCGGACCTCTGAAAAGTACAAGCATGCATATGTACTCAGTACTTGGTTTGGGCCCCTTCTGCAGCACTTACTGCAATTACTTTTGCATGATATTCTAATCATTCGAGTTTCACCTGTATGTAGTCAATGACATCACCCAGGATTCTTACCACTGTGTTTACAGTCCAGCAGCACCAGGAAGCTCTTATTTGTGACCTATGTAGTAGCTTTTTAGTGCCACAGCAAGTCACCATTGTGACTGGTTAACATCATCGTACATCGCTCATCATGATTTGCATGAATCTAGATCACTAGAAGGTGTGTTGGGGTTAGGTCCAGGGGTATTTATTTTATGGTGTGGTTATTTTTAGTTAGTTGGGGTAAATGAGTAACAGAGTAGTTTGTACACTGCACTCATTCACATGGTGGGGAAGATGTCTGGGAGGGGTGCCATTATTCTAAATAAGGCTTCCACATTCTAATAACCCCCCCATACCCCCTGCAGACTCACACATCCATTTTGAGGGATAGGATGTGGTTATGAGGCACTGTTATGGTTCAGAAGGAGGGGGCACATGTGTTGCAGTCTCTTTTATGAATATTTAGGGGAACCCTATGCCTTTTTTAAATGGTGTATTGGCTCTTTAACCACTCTATGACTGGCTATTGTAATTAAATAGCCAGTCAGGATACCTTCAATTCTAATAGGACATATAAAAAGTCCTTGTTGGCAACACACCTGTGATTGCACTGTCATTAAACAGCACAGATCACAGGCAAAATCAAAACAACCATTTAAAGTGGCTCTCTCAACCAATTACAGACATCACAAGTAGTAAACACTTCAGTAGCCCTTCCCTTCCTCCTGCTGATAAAATCTCTTGCCACTATCAATTTTAGGAATTCTTGAACTGTGCTACCACTAATAATGACCTGACCCTGTGTGAGGGCTTAGCAAAGCCCTAAAGCAGTGCAAACACAAGTATGCATTATCAGGGCCAGATTAACATTGAGGTGGGGGGGAGCAGCAGCTCTAGGCCCGCCCCTACAAATAGGCCCGGCTGACCCAGATTGCCTCAGTATGCCCGATGGCAATCTGGGCCGATGACGGCTGCAATCAGGCAGCGGTGGCCCTCTATTCAGGCATATTAGAGGGCCGCTTGCTCCTCACTAGGGCCCAGAGAGGCCTCAGCCCTCTAATATGCCTTAATAAAGGGCCACCGTTGCTTGATTGAGGCCGGGCACCACCTGAATAGGGATCCGCACCTGTCAGTGTCACTTTGCATACCAGTTGAGAGCCTGCGCTGACCACCTAGAGCCCACACCAACCACCTGGGGCCTGCACTGACCACCTAGAGCCAGCACTGACAACTTGGAGCCTGTGCTGACCCCCCAGAGACTGCACTGACCACCTAGAGCTGGCACTGACCACCCAGAGCCCGCACTGACAACCCCAAGCCCGCGCTGACCACCTGGAGCCTGCACTGACCACCTAGAACCCGCAATGACACCTAGAGCCCGCACTGACTGCCAGAGAGCTGCACTGCCCCCCTGAGACTCGACACTGTAAATCATCACATTCTATACACCGTGTATAGATCTGAGAAGGCTGAGGAACATTTCAATGCTGTAACATAAGAGGAGACAGGCTTCAGAGACCGGAGAAGCGGGGAGCTGGCTCAGTAGTTGGGGTGAGTATAACTTTTTTAGCAACTAGACAACAACAAGCACCTAACCATTGCAGTGTGGGGGTAGCCCCACTGCAAGGGTTAATACAAGTTTTGCCTAGGTACTTCTATAAAGTACTCCCCCATCATGTCATTTAAATTATTCTTGTATGTTTAATGTTGCCCTTAAATACCACATTAAAAGATGGTATTTTTAAACAAATATTTTTGCATTGGTACATGTCAGTGCCCAGCTACCCATGCCCTTTTTTATGAAAAAATTGCAAACTGTTTTTGAAAAAAGGCCAGAAATAATAAGATCTGACCCCCATACAGTTCAGTGGGGTTCAGTGCTAGGTTTGGATTTTTTCCCAGGGTTAACAGATAATTTCAAGTAAAAGTGACAGGAGCAGTGGTGTTAGGGGGAGAGGAGCATAAAGTTTTTTAAGATGTAACTTTTACATTAAAAATCCTCAAGGGGCTAAAGTCTGCCCTCCAAATTACTGTGCATTGACGAGATGGATAAAAAAATAGATAGAATAGTAACCATGGAGTAGTACATTTGCAATATATGGACTGAGCAGAAGGGAGTTTTATTATAAACACTTGTTTAGAATTCTTCTTTTAGAGTGTTGTGTACCAATATACTTTATTATATATTATACACATACATTAAATGATCTGATACATCTAAACAAAGTATATGTTGCGGGAAAATTGTAACAAATATTCCATACTTAAAGTGAACCTGATCATAAGCTCTAAAGTATTTACATATTCTGAACAATCAGTAAACTTACTAAACATTGAACATTTATCTCTGTATCGATAAGCAAGTGAAGAAATTCGTTTACACCACAGGCAGTGGGTTTTTCTATGAAAACAGAATCTTGGCAGTTTGCCAGCACATTAATATAAACAGCCAGCAAGTATTCCTTTAATTTAATCCTTTAATATAAACAGCCAGCTCGTTAGAAATGCACTAAAACCTCACTTTTTGGAGGATTTCTGAGAATTAATTACTTCAAATTAAAAACAGCTAAAAAGGTGAGGGAAAGCTTATTTTAAAGTTAAAATACTTAAAAGGTTTTATTAAATTAATGTAAAATTTAAAAATCTAAATCTAACTACCCTCACTTTAACAGAACTGGTTAGTTCAATTCAATATGTTAATATTAAGCAATCAATATATTTACATGTTCTATATCTACCCTTCGAAGACTAATAGATACAAGGCAAATTACCATCACCAACAATAAAACAGGTATAGAACATTCATACGTCTTTCTGCTTAATGACATAGTAAATTAGATTCTGAATTTCTTCCCCAGGAGCTCAATAAAGCAGATGTTTAGATTTTATTCCAACAACTTTCACAAACTTTTTGCAAATAAACCATAAGGCAATTTATTTAAAGCACTGCACAGTGCATTGCATATTAAACAAAGCTTTTATTTTTATGCTATAAAGACTCTTCAATAATATAAATTTATACATATACGTTCTATTATTTTATGTAAACTTACATATACTATATATATATATATTTACAGTTGTATGTTAAATAGCGGGAAAACTCATCTGGTGAGATTAAGATAAAAATAATAAGCATTACAAGAATGTGAGTATGATTGCTGCACTTATGTATGTTCAAGATGTTCATTATTATTCAGACTAGGAAGGAAAACAATTAAACAGAAACAAATTTGAATGAATTAAGCTTGTTTGTGTTTCTGGTACTTGTGTGTGTTTGTTGTATTTTCCTCTCTGCGCCTTTAGCGGTCCTGAATGCCTAATTATGGGAAACATTACTAAACTGTATTTTAATAAACTGCAGCACCTTAGACATTAACATGAGATAATATATTTGACAAAGTTTCACTTAGACAAAGAAACATCTGATAAAGGTGATAAGGCATACAGTGTTTAATTATTCTTTCTAAAATGCATTTTTTTTTAATTCAATAATTTTTATTGAGAACAAGAAATTTTCCAAGATTGGTACAATACAGGTAGGCTCATTACACGTTATGCGGCATTTAAACACATGTAACATATATCTTCTACACGCTCATGGCCTAGCGTGTCAATATTAGTTCGCCTTTGTTCTCTATAACAATATATATTGTTGAACAAGCAGAAAAAAAGAATCATAGGGGGGGATAAAGAGAGTAAGAAAGGGTAGAAAAGGATAAGGGAAGCCAAGTGTTTAGAGGATGCATCACATATAGACCATTGCATGAAATTTTGTAGAACTGTTTACGGATTCCAAAGAGACCAGTCTCTGTGGAATCGCTTAGTGGAGCCATCTTGGAGCGACATTATCCTCTCATGTTGGTAGTGTAGGTTCACTATAGCTACAGTGTCGGAAATATTTGTTGCAGTTCAACTCTTCCAATGGCGCATTATGGTTAACCTTGCCGCTAGAGAATGTGGGACACTAGAATCCGATATTGTGGCGGGATATTTTTCAATACCTATGGATAAGACCGCTAATTCGGGTGAGGGCCGTATGAAAAAGCCCGTGGTGTGTGATATCTTCTGGAAGACTTGGCGCCAGAAGCTCTTCAGACACCTACAGGTCCATAAGATATGAAGCAAGCTCCCTAGTTGGCGACATTGTCTCCAGCAGTCCGCTGAGACGGATGGATACTTTTTTTAAGTTTAAGAGGTGTAAAAGTACCACTGTAGGGCCATCTTGTGGCCTAGGGTCCATAGATCTACACACTTCGTGGACTTATGAGTATACGAGAAAGCTGCAGTCCATTGTTAGGGTGAGAAGGAGGACTGGAGGTCCCTCTCCCATTGTCTGATTGGGCTTGTTTTAGTGAACACTAGTTTGTTTTGCAGAGCGCCATAGAACAATGATATCCCTCTATTATGGGCGGGGCTGGAGAAATAGACCTTCCCGGCTGAACTCGGGATCTTGCATTCCCTGAGAGATACAGTCCATAAGAAATGTGTTAACTGGTGGTATGTGAGCAGGTCTCCCGTCGGTATCCCAAACTCCACACAAAGAGCATGGAAGGATTTTAGGGAATCCCTGTCGAACAGGTCTTGGACCGAAGTCAAAGCCCCGTTCAAGCCACCTGAACAGGTTGCTAAAGGGAAGAAGGATTTTGAGCACTCCTAGGGGGACATCCAGAGCAATCCAGGGCTCTGTAATTGTGTCCCTGTTATAAGAGGGTGAGATCGGATTGATTCGGCTAAGGGTTCTATGGCACGATCGAAGGGTGCGGAAAAGGCGTCCATAGTAAAGACCCGGGCTGAGGGCGCATATTACAGTGTGCCCCTGACGCATGGTGCCCATTTTCTTGAGCACCCTACGTAAAAATCTATCCTGGTGACTGTTAGGAGCATACAGGCATACAATAGTATACAGAACAGAATCAATATTACATATCAACACAATGTATCTGCCGTTGGGATCTACACTGAGTGGCCAGTTTATTATGACCACCTGACGTTTGTAGGCAAATTAGCTATAATCCTATATAATGTTGCGCTGAAGTTGCTAGAGGGCAAGCCCATTATAAATAGGGAAGCAGGTTGTTTACCACGACAGGAGAAGTGATTTTTTTCTGAAGATATGGGTAAACAACGCGATTTAACAGCCTTTGAACGTGGGATGATTGTTGGCGCGAGCCATGGAGCGAGTATCAGCAAAACAGCAGAATTCGTTAAATGTTCAAGAGGGGCTCATTGTTAAAGTGTTTAAAGACTGGACTGTCAGCCGCAAAATCTGGGTCTGAACGTGCGAATTGTGGCCGTCAGCGACTAGTCAATGTTAGGGCAGAACAGAGAGTGGCAAGACTGGTACAAGACAACAGAAGGGCAACAGTGCAGTGTCAGATTCCTCACATTACCTTTCAACATCTCGTGGAGTCACGAGGTGGCCCAACGAAGTCATCTCGTGGAGTTCTCGTGGCCCAACGAAGTACTGATGCGGTGGTCATAATAATCTGGCCACTCAGTGTATATAGGAATCGACAGCGGCAAAAGACACCGAGTCCCTCACTGCTATCAGGACTCCCCGTGTCTTTTTCGGAGCGTTAGCAAAAAATGTATGTGGGAAGTTTTTATGAGAACATTTTGGGGCATGTTGGAGCGAAAAGTGGGTCTCTTGGACGCACAATATGTCCGCCGATAGGGACCGTGCCTCTTTCCACATCTGGGACCTTTTAGCGGGGTGATTAAGTCCCTTAGCATTCAGGGAGATGATATTCACAGGCATTGTGGCTGTGGGGTAGTGAAAAGCAGTAGAGGCTCCATACTCACGCCCAGGTAGACAGAAACGTAGGTCATCGGTGGCACAGCAACACGTAGTAGTAACTCAGGCCATGTCCTGGCAGGGAGTCCTGCAGAGGTAGTAATGGTCAGTCTCGCACTCGGCACATAGAAGGAAAAAGAAACCAGAAAAATAAGAAGAACACAGAACTTGGGGATAAAAAAAAGGTCCCACCTGGGGACCAACTTGCAGTGGCTGGCACTGCTCACGGCATTGGGGGTATCACACATGGTGAACAGTGTGGCCTAGCAGGGCCAGGCGGCTTGCAAACAGCAGGTAGTAGTGCAGGCCAGGTTCAGTCTGGGTCTTTCGTCGTCTTGGAACCCCTCTTGCGATTGGACATCCGCCACCCGGAGTCCATCTTGCTAGGAGATGCGGCTGGACGATGTTAATGGTCGTGGGCCGGGGGGATCTTCCACCTCTCTAGGAGCGTTAGACCGTGTTCAAGGGAGAACAGCGTGTAGGTTTCATCATCTTTGGACACTATGAGTTTAGCCATCGGTACTGGATTCTGTGGTCACGCAGCGCCTTGGTGACCGGCACAAGCCTCTTCCAGAACAACATAGTATTTTGGGATAGATCTAAGTGGGAGTAGCTTTCAGGGAGTTTGGATGGATCTCTCACTGCCCTGAGAAAGGTTTTCTTTTACGTAGAAAAATTGTACTCGCATTAACACATCTCTGGGTAGCTTCTCCGGTAGGTTTGGCGGTTTAGGTAGGCGGTGGATGCGGTCCAGGACCAGTTCCGCCATGGGAGTTTCTGGCATTATGTCATACATAAGGTCGCAAACATAAGACATCAGGTTGGATTGGGAGACCGATTCAGGGATGCCACGCACTTTCACATTATTGCACCGAGACCTATCCTCTAGGTCTGCTAGTTTGGCCTTCTACCACTCATAGTCATCCTCCCTGATGTTGTGGGAATCGACTAGGTCATTGAACGTAGTAGCAAATTCCCCCATCTTATCTTCTATATGTGACACTCTATCGCCCACTTGCTGTAAATCGGACCTGAATTGGATGATTAGAGACTGCATATTTGAGTTTAGTGAACTCCTTAGGGATACCAGCATGTCCTTAAGTGTGGAATCTGAGATGGTCTGGTGTGATATGGGAAAGGCATCAACAGGTGCAATCAACTCCCTTGTGTCATCTAGGGATGTATTGAGCAGGCATACCTCCCTCTGGCCATCTCCTGGGGGTGTCATCCTTAGCCTAGTCTTTTCTGTGCTTCAGTCTGCAGGAGAGTCGGGCTGGGATGAGCCAGAAAAGGAGCCCGATGTCGCCTGTGTCCCCATAAAAGCACCGCCAGATGTATGCCCTGTAGATGGGGCCTGCCATTGATCCGGCGCTGAGGAGCAGACGCCATCTTGACCACGCCGCCGCACTGAAGGGCCGAAGAAATCTGTTAGCCTTTGCGGCCGTTTCCCCTCCGTTTCTGCTGCCGTTTCATGCCCGGGGACCGGAGGAGGCAGAGGGAAGACCCGATAGTAGCTTTTAATAGCCTCGAGGCCCGTCACCGCACGGAGCTCTAAATGAAAGCTCCGGATAGAAAATCGAAGGTGCCGGATAGAAAATCAAAGGTGCCGGATAGAAAATTTAGTTGCTAAGGAGATTTATTAGTGTGCACCAAGCAACCAACATTTTATATTGTGCATCAAGCCTCCTGCAAAAAAAAAAAACAAGGACATACATTGTCCTTGATTTTTTTTTTTTTATCAGTTGCTTAAGAGTGCCAGTTACTTGGAGGCTGGATAATGGGGAGTTTACTGTATACATTTTTTGTTTGGTACAGCATCCATTTTAGATGTGTATTTAGTTGTTTGCCTGGGGTCCAACTTTAATGTCAATTTAAGGAAAGTGTGTTCCATTTAATGACACTTGTTTGTAGTAAATACCCTTACTATCTCGTAATGTATTATGTTTATTCCATATACATTAAATATGGTTGAGCATATTTTGACAGCAGATCCATGTAAGACTAAATCTGCCACATTGTACCTGAATAATAGGCATCTAAATTGCATGTGAAACAAAATACTGAATTAGCATGAAGGACTAATCAATAAGTGACCAATCCATTTAGAATTGAAGGGACCTTGCAGAATTAAAGGTCATGTTTGATAGCGATGCAATAGCATTAATGTTTCTAGTGATTCATTTGACATGACATTAGTGTACTGCCTAAATGACACATTTAAACTGATAGCACGTATTGTTAAAGTTTAAAAGGTTAGATAACCTGTGCATGGAAGAAAACAATAAATGCTTATTTTCTTTCAAAGTGGCATATAGCAGATTTTTATGGTGTACAAATGGCTTGTCGTTGTTATCACTGTGTAGGCAATTAAATAGAACAGAAGAAAACTTTGAAAGGGCTAATGTGTAGTTCAACAGGAAAAAATAATACACAAACTATTCTGACTTTTTATACAGTATACCTTATTTCAATATATTAGAGATACAACAATGAAAGGTACATGTCACACACAATATCACAAGAAAATGTTACAGAGTAAAGGGAGGACCCAGGGCTTCATTTAGACCCTTGGTTCTCAACTGGTGGGTTGTGACCCAAAAGTAAGACGCGACTCTGTGTTCAGAGGGTCACCAAGTGTCAGCTTGGGGTGGGGTATGGACGTGAGGGAGCTCCATCCATACATGCATTGTTTACAGCTCCCTTATGTGCCCTGTAGAGGTGCCTGGACCAGAGTTATGTCACATTCTGGCTCCCGGCACCTCTGCAGGGTGCCCAATGGAGCTGTACAAGCAAATCATATATGGCTGAAGCTCCAGCACAGCAGCCCACACTGGACCCCAGGCTGAGGATTCACCCAAGGAGACTGGGTGGACCTTAAAAAAAAAAGAAAGATTGTGTCTGTGGTTGTGTATGTATGTCAGTGTTTTTGAGTGCACCTACCATGCATTCTGGTGTGGAAGGTGTGTTGGGTTTCCATATTTTTGAATGACACCCCAAATGCAGCTCCCACTCACAGTTTGTACGCCTGCACCGGAATGTGGGGTACCCTAATACCGTGCATTCCATTGCAGTGTGACTTAGGTTGCAACGTAATGACTAAGGACAAATGTGGGTCCTGAGGTTCCACAGTTTAAGAACCACTAATTTTGACAATACAGTGCCCTAGGCACACCTGAATAATAACACATGATAACACACACCTGTACAAACATCAACCCTCTTATCTTGCAGTTATTATAGTAAAAGCTGTTGCTAGAATGCACCAATTGAGGAAGCATGCTGTCTATTTATATTTACAGCACAATGTAAATCTAATTTTATGTGCATCATCCAGTGATGTAGATCTATTATGAATCACCAAAAATGCTGCCCTGCCAACCCACCAACAGAAACTCATTGACTACACAGAGGAACCTACTCTTGTCACTAACTCATCTTAATTGGGAGTCGGGGATGCTAGCTGATGTCTTTGTTTAAATATGGTCATGACCACACTTAGTAAATTACATCAGCAAAGATTCCCCAACACTGCTAATATTCCAGCAGCACCAGAGAAATGTCAGTTGTGGTGAGTGAGCAATGGAAGCAGGCATGTCAGTGCGGTCATCGTGTTGACATTAGATTTACATTATGGGATATTATTGTCTATAGAAGACTTTTTTAAATATGTGGTGTGTTTATTTAGTTTACCAGACCCTTACCCATGCATTCAGTCTGGCTGCCTAGGAAAGGGAGGGGGGGCTACCAGGCAGCCCCTCCTTCTAAACCATAGCAGGTCAGTTGCCTTCAACACAGAGAGGGTACCTTGCCAGGGGAATCCCCCTATCAAGACGTCATGTCCCCATGTTGATGGGCACAGATGCCTTATCCGCACATCCATTCCCCAAGAGGATATGGGGGTCTTCAAGGGAGGACTAATCAGACTCTTGAGGCCCCTTTTGAGATAAAGGGGACCCAGATATCCACCATCCCCACAGGAATGACTAAAGCAAGCTACCGAGGATATTATCTGGTAATACTGGGCCCCAATCACACTGAAATAATAGGGGCTGGTACTGAAACCTACAGAACTTTGGAAGCACACAGTGATATGGGGAGGCAGGATCTCAGGTTATACATTTGTGGATTTGTGGAACAGGCACAAGACACTGCTGCTAAAGGAGATAAACAGGTGAGGCTAGGTTTAAGGTTTAAACCAGATATTATTTATACATATATGTATATATTTTATATAAAATAATAGTACATTAAATACACCAACAGTAAAGACTGATAGGCTTTTTGCAAATTTAGAGTATAATGATAAAGCAGCAGGACAAGGCATGTCCAGGACAACATTCACATGCATATTGCAATCAGATGTTGCTTCGAGGTGCACTGTAATCACTGTTCCAGGTTTCAGCAAACTGCACTGAATAATCATGAGATAAGTCTCATAGGACATTCTGCCTGAAGCTAGAACTAAATGATATAATGCCCAACGGTTGGCACGCACTAAGTGTTTCATGCACTCAGGTTTGTGAAGTCAGACATTCCATGACAAAAATGTTTCAGATCACTTCTCAGAAGATTCTTTCACAATTTGCACAAATATTTATAATGAAAGTTAATCTGCCATTCATTTAAAGAAAGTACTGCTCTTAAAAGTAGTTTAAGTGAGTGTATTAAGTAATGATATTTTAACCCTTTTGCTGCCTGATACATTTTTGGATACCAAACATGTTGAGTCTTAAAATTGAAACAGCAACAAACTTTGGTACCCACAATTTTTCATAAGCGACACTTTAAATGTCTTTTCAGGTCATCAGTTTAGAGTTAACCATGAATAATGACCCTAGACCCTAGAATAATTCCACTCATTCCAGCTTGTGCGGTGATACCTAACATGTGTGGTGCAATCGTCCTTTTTGCATGCAGATGGACCCAATGTAGTGTTTAGGGACATATGTCCATGTACACTGGGACCGGGGGACCTTTAAAACGTTTTGTTGTTTTTTTTTCAGTTATTTTAATTTTTTAAGTTTATTATTATGGTTACATGTTCTTTTTATGGAGACATTAGGGGTGCAGCCATGGCCTGGTAGGAAATAAATAGCTCAACACTCATTATATAATAAATAAGTGCTTTATTTAAGATTTCAGCTAATTACCAGATTTAACAAAGTTAATATTATCTGAAAGGAAGCACACCATTTGTGTTGTTGGTGTGTAGAAAAGATACTTTCCTCATTTAAGAGACAATAGAAAGATAAAAATTATATGTAAGCCATTGGTTTGATTACTTACATAGTTACATAGTATTTGAGGTTGAATAAAGACATTAGTCCATCAAGTCCAACCTATAGGATCTCATTCTTAGGAGTACTTGTACCGCTGTATATTACGGTCCCTTAGGAAATCGTCCAAAAGTTTCTTGAACAATTCCACATTCTTAGCTGAAATCACTGCCTGTGGGGGTGAGTTCCAGACCCTAATTGCTCTAACTGTGAAGAACCCCCTTCGCCCCTTGTGCTGGAATTTTTTCCCACCAATTTTAGGTGGTGGCCTCTAGTTTTTGTAATGGAGTTAATTTTAAATAGTTTGTTGCTAATGTTGCTGCCACCATTGAACATCTTGTACATTGAAATCTAGTTAACTAAGATAGAGCAAATCGGTTTAACATATCACAAGGTAACATGATATTATTATGTCCTTCAATGTCTAATCACAGTGCTTCAAATATTCTGAAAACTCCTAAATGATGAGGAACCTGTTCCTTGTAAGTCAAACAGATTTACTGCAAAACATAATGCACACCAGTTCCCTGGATCTGTGTTCCACCTGAATCCCAAACTTATGGCAGACACATTTGCATCAGAAATTAGCAACAGCCAGCAATGCACTGCTTAGCATTTGCCCCTGGTCAGCTAAGTCACAAGAACCAATAATATGAAGAAATAAATATCCCACCCAGGGCCATCCTTATAATGTTATAACGATTGCTTAATGCTACATCTCATTGGGGAGCAGTCGAGAGGTGATGAGGGGGGCAGCAGGGGGGCGGCCACAGTGTCCCAGGTTGCTCTTTGCTCTTAGCAACCTGTGACACTCTGTGTTCTCCTGCCCAGCTCATTGACATCACCGGTTGCCAGGAGATGAGCGGGGACACTCTGGTTTGCGTCCTGTCTAGCTCCTGGCAACCAATGATGTCAGTGAGCTGAGCGGGTCACCAGACAGAGCCACTGACAGTGTGTTCCAGCGTCTGCCACTGCCTTGTTTGAACAAATCAGCTGTGCACGCCACTACCCCACCACTAACCATTCCCTGACAGCTTGCTCCTTTCCAAAAGAACATCGCCTCAATTGCAATATACCTAGGCATAGCCCTGATCCCAGCACCCTAACTATAAAAGGGTGGGCTCATAGCAGCCATATTGACAGTGTTTTGGAGTCTTTTATAGGGAGAACTGACAGTTTGTGCATGGATAGCGTAGGGAGAGATACTGTGCTATAAAGTGTTGTTGATTTCATTGTGGGCTTGATATCCATGTGTACCTTGCCCCATTCACAGTTCTATCCAAAGTCCCAAAAGTATTTTAAGGAATACTTTTTCTCTATCAAGTGTTATTGCTTTGTGTCCATTAGGCACACCCACACCCAGCACCTCAATGCCAGCTTGATGCTGCTTTTTTTTAATGACTACCATACTAGCTGGTAGAAACAGTCCCTTCTGCCAGCTCATGGTCTGTGCTGTCCTACTGTGGCAGGTACCTAGCCACCTTTGCTTTTCCCAGAAGACTTTCCCTGCCCTTTACCTTCAAGTGGAGCAAAATGATATACGGTACACATGACTAGGGATGAGCCGAACACCCCCGTGTTTGGTTCGTATTCGAACCGTCAAAATGTTCGAGCACGAACTCGAACTGTATGGGGGTCGAATGTTCGACCCCCATACAGCTGCCGGTACATGTGGCTGCAGCGGTCTGTGTCCCTTCAAATCCCCGCTGTTCTCCCCGCCTGTGTTGGCGGAGGCAGCGGGGACAAAGACTGCTGCATTGCTCCGCTGCCCCCGTGCCTCTGCTGCTGTCTTCCCCTGGTCCGCCGGCTTTTCCGTTCCCCAGTCCGGCCGTGGCACCTCTGCCCGCCCCCCTGCCTCCTCTTCATTGCAGGCTGGGAGCCATACCCAGCCTGCTATTGGATATTGTAAAATGCAATAGTCAATAGCAAGCTGACAATTGCACCCGCCCACTGCCTGCTGTCAATCAGCATGGGGGGGCCTGATAGAGAACTTTCTCCTTCAGGCCCCTCCTCCGCTGAGCCCTGATTGGGCAAAGTCTTGCACCTGACCTGTGGTCAGGTGCAAGACTTTAACAAATCAGAGCTTCAGAGGGCATTTTGTATTATGGAATGTCCGCGGTCGAACAAACCGTCCCATAATAAACATCCCATAAAGTTCGGCGAGCGCTCGAACTGCCGATGTTCGATTCGAACTCATGTTCGAATTGAACACTCTGCCAATTCCTGCACATGATACTTGGTCCAGTAAGCATTGGCAGATAAAACATATTGTTCAGTGTACACTGGGTGAACCTTATGGTGTCTGCAAAAGATGCATACCATACTCAACTTTATGATGCCACATTGTTTGATGTAAGATTGTGACAGCTGTGTGACCTCAACTCCTTCCTCCTCATTGGTCTAATTTTCTGAGTCTTAAGTATCAAGATCACCGGGCCCTCAATCGCCCTAAAGATACTTGCACTGTTCAAATCTTAGTACCACTTACTAAAAAAACATGTGTCACTGCTAAAACTACATGAAAAGGCCTTGTTTTAAACTCAAGTGTTTTAGATTAGGGACCTACTGCTGTATGTAAGCCAAGCTAATTGTGCCGGAATAACAATTCCGCAGCTGTATTTGCAGTGTGAGAGTGAGCCTGTCCATGAACAATGTTAAGGCATGCCCACAGCCTGTAATTTAAAAGATTTGCCCTTGAAGCTATATGAAAATGCACTTACCCCACTGTAGGGTAGGGTACAAAATGTGACAATAGCTTGCTTGCTAGCCCTACAAATGTCCAGAATAGAATAAAAGGATTCTCCCCTTATAGAATTCAAAGGGGTTCAGGGCAAGGCTTTGAGCATGATTCATTAACCACTTGCTGACCGGGGTGTTGAACCCCCTTCCTGCCAAGGCCATTTTTCAGTATTCAGCGCTGCGGTACTTTGACTGACATTTATTCAGTCATGCAACGCTGTGGTGGAATTAATTTTATACCATTTTTTGTGGACACATAGAGCTTTCTTTTGAAGGTATTTAATCGCCACTGGGGTTTTTATTTTTTACTATATAACAAAAGAAGTTCAGAACATTTTGAAAAAAACAACCTGTTTTGCCTGATATGTTATAAAACATTTATCAGTACCCAATTTTTTGGTAAAACATAAAAGACAGGGTCACGTCGAGTAAATAGACCCCAAACATGTTAATCTTTAACCCCTTCGTGACTGACGACGTACAGTGTACGTCGCCAGCATCGGGGCTGTTTAAACAGACTCCCGGCGGCAAAAGCTTGTAAAGCCGACTGTCGGCTTTACAACATTTACAACAGAAGCGATTCTGGCGACTTACCTGTCACCAGATCACTTCTGTGTCCCGTAGAAGGGGCCACCCCCCCTGGCTGGGGAGGAGATCGACAAACTTCCATTCATTGATCCCCTCCCCGTTCTATGGGACCGGGAGCGATGCACATTGCATCACTTCTGGTCCCTGGGCTGTCACTTCAATAGCTTATTTGCAGTGTAAAGGTGACACTGGGGGTCTTTTGGATTAAGAACGTTTTTTGACAATGGACAGAAGGCAAGAGGTTAAACAGCCTGCAAATTGAACCTAGGCGGGTTCAGTGTCCATTATGTTTAATCTTGCAACACCATTCAGAGGGGTTTTGTTCCTGTTATTCCACAGCAAATCTGCTACTCTCTGTCCTCTTAATTTATCTCTGCATCTTATCTGTTGGAATTACTGAGCAGCGAAGTGCCATTACAGGCTCTGGTGAAAAACAGCTTTTCCCTAGACAATGCTCCATAGGGAGTCCACATTATCCAGTGTTCTTAATATAAAAGCTGTAAGCCGATTGAGAGACCCTCCGCACTCCTCACAGCAGTCCCGGCCAGATGAGAAAAGGTGGTGCTCGCAGTGATGTATTACGACGGATGGCGCCATGCAAACACTGGAAAAGCAGGAAATCACCAGCACTCAGGAATAAAGATAAATATGTCCCTTTTATTGGACAATAAGCGTCACAGACATTTTAAAAAACGACGTTTCGGGGCCGCGCAGGGTCCCTTCCTCAAGGCAGAAAAGATGTGACCAAGTCACATTTATCTTTATTAAGTCACATCTTTCTGCCTTGAGGAAGGGACCCTGCGCGGCCCCGAAACGTCGTTTTTTAAAATGTCTGTGACGCTTATTGTCCAATAAAAGGGACATATTTATCTTTAAGTGCTGGTGGTTTACTGCTTTTCCTTAATATAAAAGCTTCTCAGACCGTGTTAAAAAGTGACTTTCATATAACCAGGCTTTGCACAGTTCTGAACTGGGTAATTCAATGTACCAATACTTTAACTAAAATCCCATAGATTTGCATGTTTTTGTTTCCACACATGTAAGAACAATAATATGAAAGTAGAATATTTATAAATAAGGATGTGTCAGGATATCATGAGAAGGCAGTCCACACCTAAAATGGGTACGGGGTCTAGAAGACTTAAAAAATTTAGAAGACTTCAAAAAATATTCCACATGAACTAGATATATTAGAGGACATAACTAAATAATATTATACATCTCTGTATGTAGACCAGTGGTCGTCACATTACTTAATATAGCATATCTCAAGGGGACCCCTAAATTTACCATGACATTCAGTGTAACTGAAAAAGGCTGTAGAAGGCTGAAGACATATTAATGTAGATGGACAGAAACTTTGGAGATGCTACAGGTAATAGATGTGATTGACTTTAAAGTGGTTGGAGATTGGATACCCTGGAGTAGACAGTCAGACATGGTCATGCAAATTAATGTTCCCACATTTGTGCTCACATCACAAATGATATTCCTCTCCAAGATCCACTGAGACTAATAAATAAAAAACTAAAAGAAAAAGGAATGGAAATCACAGAAAAGGTAAGAAAGTATAAAAGAAAGGAACAAGCCATGTAACTAGCAACAGACTGTCTAATTAATATTTTCTGTTTTTCCTATTTTCTTTCTTTAGTACTGAGGAAACACCAAGGCAGAGACATCTCTCATTACTGAGGCCTGACTGCTGACTTCAGGTGGCCTGAGGGTACAATAAAAGCTTAAGAGCCACATGCAGCCCCCAAGCTGAACGTTAGGGAGGTAAAAAGTGTTGATGACTATAGTTTACTCCTAAATGCTTTTAACAGTAGGGGCCATTGCACATAGACCCCCTTGTGTACTCTGTTATTTAGTTAGACCTGTTAGAAAATAGTCTATTAGCAAGTAGTCAAACAAGCATTCTAAAGGTAGAGGGGGAATTGGGGTTCAGTGGGGGTAAACAGGGGGAGGGGGCATTGGTGCTCAGTAGAGGAAAGGGTGATATTGGTGCTCATGGGAGGAGAGAATGGACACAGGTACTCTGTGGAGGCAGATGGGGGCAATGGTGCTCTGTGTAGGGAGAGGGGTACTGGTACTGGTAATACTGCATATATATATATACAGTATTACCAGTATTACGCCTCTGGTTACAACCCATCCCATTATGACATCATGACATACCCCTATTCATTTAAAGCTTTCTAGATCAACCCCCCTCCACCGAGCAGGTTGAGGTGGAGCCCTACCTGAGATTTTAGCACATTTCAGCTGTCCTGCAACTACTGTGTATTGCTGCAATGGCAACAACTACATCTCCCAGCATGCTCTGTGGCCCATGATGTCTTCCTATTAATCCCTGAAGCTGCATATCTGCTGCCCTGGTGCATGGTGCTCTAATCTCTTTCTCTCTCAGAATGAAAGGGTTCATATGCAGCATTTCTTACTTTCACAGCTTCTTTGGTTGTCCAGCAGAGTAGGAAGGGCAATCTAGTCTGTCATGGGGAACAATAGATTTCTCACTGCAGGCAGCTTGTGTGCAGGAAGGGCCAGTAGAGGGATACAGCCTGGATCTGTGGGACACCTGCAATTTAGCTACAACTCTGGAACAGTCCCACAGACTCTGGGACTATTTTGAGGTATGCAGGAAGTAGATGCTGACTCTGAATAGTGCCTGGACAATCATGGCTCTATCTTTCTATCCCTCTGATGAAAATAAAAGATGATGAAGGTGATCTTTGAGAGATGATACTCAGTAATAAGTATGTGTACATGAATTTAGCATGACATTTTTTTTTTAATGCCAAGTTTTCTAACAAATAAAGAGTTGCTTTATAAAGCTGCAAAAAAAGTAGATGGTTTTAGTATCGTATTATTCTATTAGGAATGATCAGACCCTATAACATTATTATTTTTTTCCTGAAATCAGACTAGACACTGTTTATCAGATGGGTTCCCAACAGAGCACTAAAAGGAGTGTTGAATTCATTTACTTATTAGGCAGAGATCAAAGAAATGTTTACCATGTCCATACAAGGTATGGTAAATGTTTACCATGCCCACAGATGGTATTTGTCTGCTACAATTTCTTTCTATTAAACAAAATTAGATTGTTACACCGCTGGGTCAGAATCATTTAGATTGTGTGACAAGTGAACACTGCCTATTACTACATTTATTCATACTAACCCATCAAAATCAAACTGTTATTTTACTGAAGACAAGAATATATAAGGCAAGCTTTGATTGGTGACATTGGAAAATGCAGACACTTTCCCTTGTGGTTTGTATAAACTGGCCTAAATCTAAGCAACATAACAAAAACTGTCAAACATGACTTGGTTGGCAAGCACTGCTATCCAGTAAAGATTCTGTTACAAAGAAGGTCCCTCGTGCCCCTGGTAAAGGGAGCCTTGACTGATGGAAGCATGGCTTAGTAAGTAACTGTTAACACAAGAAAGTTTAAAGTAGCTCCGTTGTGATTGCCTACTGTCACACGAGGCTGTCTTCTTGTCATCTTTGGGCAAGGTTACATATTATACAGTATTGTTGTCTAGGCCTCAGCATCTATTAATCTTGCAGTACAACGTAATACAACAAATAAAACAAGTATTATCTGACATACTTCAGTTATCCACATTTTTTTATTGTATAGGAAAACATGCAGACTGCAAAAGATGCCACAAGGAAGGAAGATAACTCTCCTCAGCCTGAGATGCCCTCTATTTCAGACTATTGAATGTCTGTAAGAGAGATTTCACATTTTGTTTATTTACAGCAAAACCAGCATTCAGTTTAACCCCTTCATGACTGAGCTTTTTTTTCAGTTCACTGAAGCACTTTTTACATTTTTTTTCTGCGTGATTCTTCCACGGCAGTAATATACAGGTGAAACTTGAATAATTAGAATATCGTGCAAAAGTAATTGCAGTGGGTGCTGCAAAAGGGGCCCAAACCAAGTACTGAGTACATATGCACGCTTGTACTTTTCAGAGGTCCGATATTGTTCTATGTACAATCCTTGTTTTATTGATTGCATGTAATAATCTACTTTTTTGAGGTTGTGGATTTGGGGTTCTTGGTGTTTTCATGAGCTGTAAGCCATAATCATCACAATTATGACAAATCACGGCTTGAATTATCTTGCTTTGCATGTAATGAGTCTATCTCATATATTAGTTTCACCTTTTAAGTTGCATTAGTGAAATAAATGAACTTTGCACGATATTCTAATTATTCGAGTTTCACCTGTACTTTCTCACTAAGTGCACCCACACATAATATATATCATTTTTTTAGAAGACAAATAGGGAAATGTGATTATATCACATACAGTATGTATGCCTAACACATTAAAATACATTTGTTTATTTGTCCTTTATTTTGAAACACCTCATATCCTTAGAATTTGAGATTTGTTTTGTACTTTTGGGCCTAAAAACAAAAAGCGAACTTTTTTTTCTCTAAAAACTAATAGTGGTTAGGTGGCCTACAATGTCACTGGAGCTAAGTATCAATAACTGTCACACTTAGTGACATACTTTGAACAATGCCATCATGAAGGGGTTAAATAGAAAAATTAACCTCTTAGGGTGAAAAACAAATCTTTAGCTCAGCTGCAGATTTTCATTGTAAGGGGTTAATCTTTTTGTGTGTTTTTTATTTTGTTTTATATACTTTTACACTTTGTCACTGTATATCAAGCAGTCATTATTAGGCTGCCCCAAACCTAGGAAAGAACAATATTAGCCTTAGTCACACTGATTCCTGTCGGGCTGATTTTGCAGCATTTCAGGATTAGATGTCACTAAAGACTTCTGATTGTTCCTAGAACGATCAGAAGTCTGATACAATGTTTTAAAATTGTGCTACAAGTTTCTATGCAAAAAAAGCCAGTACACAGGCTCTGTACAGAACTGCCACAACTGTGATAGGTGAGTGGTTCACGCCGCTCTGTTATCACGGACAGTGATCAGGTATCTAAAAACTTTTTATTTTCATTAATGGATGGTAAGCACTGTCAGCCGTTACAGGCTTTTGACAGCTTCACATAGCTGATCGTGTACAGTGTACATTATCAGTCATTTGGGCACTTCGTGATGGGGACGTACACTGTATGTCTCCGGTCATGGAGGGGTTACACAATGATTGCCATCAATCAACCCAGAAAACAATTAGACCTTGAGGAGTGGATTCGTCTCTGGAAATGTTTGAGGAGAAGGTGAGTATTGG
>NW_017306622.1:1291898-1293896 GCF_000935625.1 Nanorana parkeri | reverse complement strand
TACAGGTGAAACTCGAATAATTAGAATATCGTGCAAAAGTAATTGCAGTAAGTGCTGCAAAAGGGGCCCAAACCAAGTACTGAGTACATATGCATGCTTGTACTTTTCAGAGGTCCGATATTGTTCTATGTACAATCCTTGTTTTATTGATTGCATGTAATAATCTACTTTTTTGAGGTTGTGGATTTGGGGTTCTTGGGGTTTTCATGAGCTGTAAGCCATAATCATCACAATTATGACAAATCACGGCTTGAATTATCTTGCTTTGCATGTAATGAGTCTATCTCATATATTAGTTTCACCTTTTAAGTTGCATTAGTGAAATAAATGAACTTTGCACGATATTCTAATTATTCGAGTTTCACCTGTACTTTCTCACTAAGTGCACCCACACATAATATATATCATTTTTTTAGAAGACAAATAGGGAAATGTGATTATATCACATACAGTATGTATGCCTAACACATTAAAATACATTTGTTTATTTGTCCTTTATTTTGAAACACCTCATATCCTTAGAATTTGAGATTTGTTTTGTACTTTTGGGCCTAAAAACAAAAAGCGAACTTTTTTTTCTCTAAAAACTAATAGTGGTTAGGTGGCCTACAATGTCACTGGAGCTAAGTATCAATAACTGTCACACTTAGTGACATACTTTGAACAATGCCATCATGAAGGGGTTAAATAGAAAAATTAACCTCTTAGGGTGAAAAACAAATCTTTAGCTCAGCTGCAGATTTTCATTGTAAGGGGTTAATCTTTGTAATTATTACAGAATAAAATATATTTATATATATATAATTTTTATTTTGTTAAATTATTATTATACTTTACACTTTTTCCCCCACTTTTCTGTCTTTTAAGCAGCCACTATGACTGCTTGATAATTTCATTATTTTTTTTAAATGTTTGGTTATTATTAGGCTGCTTAAAACTTAGGAACAGCCAATAATAATCTTAGTGACTGAATCTGCAGCATGTCAGATTCAGATGTCACTAAAGAAATGAAACATTGTATCATTGCACACATCAAGATCTGTACAGAGCTATTAAAACAGATCCCGATCTGTGCAGACATGTTAAAACAGTGTTATACCAGGGCCGTTCACACGGGTCTGTTGTCACTTGCAGATATTCAATACTCAATCGCTTTTACAAAAGCTTAATTCCTTTAATAATGGATGCCTCAATACTGAGGCATCCATTAATGAACGGTAACCACTGATCTCAGCGGTTACCAGCTTTTAAAAGCTTCAAATAGCTGATCACACACAGTGTACGTGGTTAGTCATTTGGGCACTTCATGCTGGGGATGTACAGTGTACGTCTCCAGTCATGAAGGGGTTAAATAATTCCAGGTGTATCAAGCAAAACAAAAGGGGTGCAAATTCTTACAGTTCAGTTTCTTTAAAAAAGCAGCCAATGCGTAGAACAAAAGGTGGTCATACAGTTTGTTTTCTTTAGAAAACAGCCACAGTAGAAAAACATTTGCCCTGCTTGCATGCTGTAGAGAAGGACGATTGTTCTGTGTAAAAGCATGTGGTCTCTATACAGAGATCTGACACACCCCTTGTTGCTTCAGACCTAGAGCTCTCCAATCAGCAGGGAACATACATTGTGCTAATGGCAGAGCTATAGGTCTAACACAGCAGAAGGAGTGTTGAACCTCTACAGAGAAACCACTGCTTACGCACAGAGAGCAAGGGTCCTTCTCTACAGCATACTGGCAGAGGGTAGGCTTTTCTGTCTGGTGCTTTTCCCCCCGTTTTGATTTGATGCACTTACAATGTACAGTATTTTGCTGATTTAATCTGAAAGCTCAGTTGGGCTTCAATAATACCAAATACAATAAACAGCGATGAAGAAATCAATGTGCTAATCATGTGAATTAGCAAACCAAAAATTCCATTCCATTCCAGATTTGCAGCTGGTAATTGCAATTTGAAATAGCCAATAGCAGGCTGCCTTTTGCCCCCCCCCCACCCCCCCAAGCTA
>NW_017306622.1:1282178-1291685 GCF_000935625.1 Nanorana parkeri | reverse complement strand
CATGTACATTCTGCTGTGGCAAGTAAATAAATTTAGTCGCTACATTTTTTAGTGTTCCCATGTCTATCAAGCAACCACAAAAAAAAATGGAGGACATATTTGCTTGAGAGTGCCGGTTGTTTGAATGCAGGATAATGGGGAATTTACTACACTGCCTGGATTCCTGAATTGCCTGATGCTCCAGGCAACAAAAAAAATCTGAATGTATACATTTGTAAATTGTTGATTCTCCTGATTCAGTCAACATATTTCTATATAATCTCATAGTCAGATTCAATAGAACAAACCATGCTACAAGCTGGAACTCACAAACAAATGATCCTTTAAATCAGCGGTTTGCCCCATTGTATTTATAGCTTCTATAAATAGGTTTTGTTTTGTTTACATAAACCCAAAGTAGCAAAGGGAAACAGGAAAATAAAACCACACTGCTTCATTTATGCATCCTGTTCCAGCATTTACTGCTCTGCAGTTTATGCATTTTTATGCCATAAAAAGCTAATACTGTAGAAAGTAGATTGACAAATATTAGAAATGTATTTTCTGTCTAAACCTCCCTTGTTAGTTTCAATTACAGTACATTCTGTCCCCAGATGAATTACTTTCACTCTGGGATTCATTATATAAATGACTCTACAGTCCTTGAGCTTCGGGCCTTAGAGAATTTGCTGCTGGATAAGTAATTTTACATAATAAAATAGATGAGGCACCAAGAATGCCTGCTTCCAGTTGCTAAAACAAAGAATAATATATGTTCATTTTTACCACAACGTAGAGGTCAGAACAAAGAATAAATATTATTAAAATCCTGCCTGCAGTTCAGAGTAAGATAAGAAACATACAATTACATTTAAAATGGAACAGTTTAAAAACAGCAATGTGCTCCACTCAGATTTTTTATAATTTAAATGGTACCTGGTAATAACAACTGGAAATAGTTTTGCTAATGCTTATTTTATGACATTAAAAGATAATTCAGTGTCATTATCTCTGCTCGACTCGGGCTGGGGACCTCCCATTGAGACGACTAACAGACTTTGAAAAAATGTGTGAGAAGGCAGAGCCTGTGAGACACATGCTGTCTCACTTGGTCGAGTGCCTACGAAGTCCCCCAGACCTCCCTCCTCCTTACTTTGTCAGGCAATGGGCCGCAGACCTGGGAGTGGAGTTCAGCCACGACCAGATAGACCGCATGTTACATTCTGCAATTAAAGCGTCGGTGTCGACAAAATATCAGGAGGCCGGATATAAATTGTTGACCAAATGGTATAGAGTCCTGAAAGCCCTACATGAGATGTATCCATCTGTATCAGATGCATGTTGGCGATGTGAGGAGGAGGTAGGTTCCATATTACACATCTTCTGGGACTGTCCTAAAGTTGTACCCTTTTGGTCTCAAATGGCCACTCTAGCCCAAAGGATCACAGGCCTGACACTGTCATTCACTCCGTTGGTGTATCTCCTCCGCCTGACACCACTATCGAGAAAAGCATACAAACGCTTGCTGTTGATACACCTGCTGAACACGGCGAGGGCGTGCATTTCAGCAATATGGAGACAATCTCGAGCACCCTCGGTGGATATGTGGGTGCGGAGAGTGGAGGAGATCAAACTGATGGAGGATTTTACATCCGCAATACATAAAACCCAGCATAAGTTTGTTTGCACTTGGGCTGCCTGGTATCAGTTTCTGGACTCGGCTGAGTTCCCTCAGGTCAATCCGGAGTAGCGCTTCGGCAGTGGTCTCCCCTTTAGGAGTGCCAACATGGCCAGGTGGGAGAAATTCTATGAGTGGCTAGGAAGCTGCGCCCGGGAACTGGGACCTATTGTCTACCCCACCCCCCTGATGTCGTCTTGTTATGTCTTTTTGTTTTCCTCCTCTCTCTTTCCTGCTGCAGCTATTCTTTTATTCTCTCTGAGCTGACATGGAACTATCCGCTCAAATTGAGGGATAGTCTCTGTTATTTCTTAGTTCAATTTAGGATCACTGTTGAAAATGTGAAAATGCATATTGAGCTCTAGTGCAGATTAATGATTTCACCGTGATATGTGTGGATGATAGGGCATGGCCAGGCGTGGCTCTATGGCTCACAAAGTGGACTTCTATATATGGTTGCTTTTGACAGGCCATGAGGCCCTGATGTTTCACATGTCTGTACTGTGTTCATATGCGTGTACAAATAAAGAATTTAAAAAAAGAAGATAATTCAGCATATCTCTAAATAAGTTAGTGTTAGGTGGAATTTAGTATGTAAAAGGATAGTCTATTTCAGATAAAAAGTGGGCCTGGACTCTGGATCATATAATATAGCTAATCCGACTTACCTGCTTTGTGACCACTCGCACTTACAACCGTCTTCCGATCGACCTCCGACCTTGTGCGTCAGGGCAATGTGTCATCGGCGGAAGTGATGTCCTCCGTTCTTCACTGCGGGTCCCGGTAAGTATTTAATTGCCCGATGTACAGTACACTGTTCAGTACTGTACATCTGCAATGCTATATAGTACTGTACTAATGCAGTACAGTACTGTATAGAGTTCCTCACTTAACGACCAATTCGTTTACCGACCTGGTCGTAGGAACGGAACTCGGTCGTTAAGTGAGGAATACCTGTATACTGAGGAGGTGGACATATGCTACATATTCAGATACAATCATACCTGGGATCATGTAAATCAGAGGGCCTGAGAATGAGAGTGGGAAAGTCAGGGATCAGGGGCTGGGTTAAAAGTGGTGCGCATAGTATGATTCAACAAAACTTGTGTAACAGTTGTGGCATGCACCCGACAAGGCACCTTTCTGGCAATGAACGCAGCTTAGCCTTTTGTTATTTATGATCATGTAATACGTCACATGACAAGGGTAAAAAGTAAGAAGGGCAGTCCACCCTCACTCCCTAGCAGGCACCTGTACTGAGAAGAAGACCTTTTTTCAGCAGGCACTCACTCTTCTGGCCACAATCGACTGCCATTGGTGGGAGGAGAGTGCAGAATCCCCCCTCCAACAGCTATCCCAGTCCCTGCTATGCCTGACAGGGGTGAAGATGATTGCATTTTTGTCAGAATCAACAGCTATTTTTCTGTACCTACAAATCCCTGACACCACTCTGAGGTCCTGTGCCTCTTTTCTGTTTCAACCACTGATTTATGTATTTGAACATACAGTACATTCTGAGACTATTCTGTATGGATAGTATGAAACCTACTGAGGTATAAAATGTCCACAGGGAGGGTCCAACTCACTCAGAAAACTCAGAAAGGAATCAAGTATAGTTTTTTCAGACTTGACAATACAAAGGATGTGATTCCTTATCATTCTTAGAGGTGGAAAGACATTTCTACCTAGAAGCCTTGTAACACAATGTATAGAACCCTCTTACCTCACTGAGGGAGAAGACAAAAATAAATTAGAGAAGAGAGGCTGAGAGTGTCTACTATATGACTATACCAATTTGCACAAAACAGTAAGGGTGAGTAAGTGAAAAATTCCAAAGTATGGAGAAATTAAGCTGCAGTAATGCTAATTTACCACTAGTTGTCAGGAACATACCATAGCATAATAATATGCAATTAATACATAGTAGTGTGATAGAAATAACAGACAATAACATTGGCTGTGGCAGCACAGCCTCACTCCATATTGAGGTTCCATAAAAACTCTGGGCACCATCCCGCGTGGAACAAATAACCCCTTTTTCCTCTGCATAAAAACATTATTGTACCCATTCATTCCTCTGCTGCATTTTGCCCCCTACTGTAATTGTAGAGTCCTATGGACCTACATTCCTGAAAGTGATAATAGTGTACTATGCCTGAGAAATGTGTTAGTGTGTAAATAGCTAATTTATTCTATGTATAAACATTAAAATCTCCATAGAAATGTTGCTATGTATCGAGCATTAAATTGCACTTTCTCATGAAGTAATCAATGCTAGAAAGAGTCATTTAAGGGCTCACAATGCAAAAATGGCTCTACAGAGGAATAGAAGAGCTATTTATATACTGATATTTAAAAAAGAACTCCAGGAAAATGTTTTCTTAACCCTTTGCAGTGTGGCTACATGAAGCATCAGGTGAGTATAACTTTTTTTAACCTAGACACAAACGAGCAGTTAACCCCTGTCACAACCTGCTCTTGAATGAGGGAGTTTGTGGATCACAACTGCGGAGGCTTCTCAGTCTCGAAACCCTGGTTTCACTCTCAGGCTTAATGGAGAGTTAGGGTCTCTAGCATCACAGCCAAAACAATAAACAATAAGTGGTGTAGTCAGGGTTATTTCCTCATACCCTGTACCTAAGGCAGCAATGTTGGCTATATGGGGATAGCGAGGAGCGTATTCAGAGTGTGAACATCAAGTAGTAACTAATGAAACAGATAAACCCCAGCAAGTGTGAGATGAGCTTTCACAGTAAAGTCCAATAAGCATACAGTCTTTGTGGCAGAGAGTGCAATAACACTGAGTACTTGCGCTTTGTAGTATTGCGGAGCGGTAGGAGCTGGGGTCCTAGGTTGTCTGGTCCTTTGGAGAGTGCTGGCAATAAGGCTGGAGGTGCTGCAGGGTCCCAGGAGACAGCAGGCGTTCTGGCTCAATAGTGGAACGCCATGCTGTCTCGTCCGGCCGTTTAAATAGTGCTAGAGGGAGAGGGGGAGGAGCCGCCGCATGACAGGCGCACTTCCGCGTTCCAAGGTGGAAAGCAGCCGGCTTCCGAACCCGGAAGTGACGAGCGTGCGCTCCATCATGGGACGCAAGCGGCCGGTACAATGAGCGGCTGAGTGCTGTGGCTCCCGACGTCCAGCTACGGATGACGGCGGCGGCCGTTACAACCCCACTGCAAAGGTTACCAAAAAATGTGCTAGAGTTCTTCTTTAGGACCTTGTTATGGTCACCTTTTTTGGATTCTCTTATGCTTAGGAATCCCAAAGCAGCTTAAGTTGATGTATTCACAAAGCCATTGAAAGAAGGTGTGCACTTCTCCTTGGCATGGCTGCTTGTAGTCACCACCAGGTGTACTTATCACAGGGTGACAATGCAGGAGCAGTTTGGAGATAGTTGTCACTCCATAACAAGTAGGTACTATTTTAATAAAAGCTACAGGTTTAAAAAGATTGAAAACATGTTGACATAACATTAAAATGTTAAAGCTTATATGGGAATATAGTGGTTTGGTTTAGGTCTTTTTTGATGGTAGACAAGCGAGCACCTCACTGATAGACCTAACCAGCTCAGACTGCTGGTCCAGTTTGTTTTTTCAGAAATTCATGGGGGTCATGACTTAGGTATCATCTGACCATTTTCTCGATAGGATGTAGTTACAATTATCCCCAGGATCTGTGTGTGCACAGCCAGGGGCATGACCTCTCCTGCTCATCTGTCAAGTGTCATGTGAGCGTGTGTCTCAGCTAATGGCCCTTTGGTTATTATTAGTAAAATAAAGGACTGTCTCAAACATACAAGCAGACCTGAATGCACTGTTTGATTGGCCAATTACATGGCAAATTATGTTTAATGTTGATACATATTAGACTGGTGCATTTGTTTTTGTCCGAAATCAAATTTGGACAAAAATCAGCAAATTCCAGAATTCGGATGCATTAAAATTTCTGAATAGGAAAAATTACAAATTAGAACGTATCCAAATTTTTTCTAAATGTCATTCAAATAAACTAATATGTTGTTAATTGTGAAAACCATGAAAAAAAAACAGTGTGGGCCCCCCCAATTTCATATCAGACCCTTTAGGTCTGATAGGAATTTTAGTGGGGACCCTGTGCAAAAAAAAACAAAACATGGGGTCCCCCCGAAATCCCTCACCAGACCATTGATCTGAGCAGCAGCCTGGCAGAGCAGGAAAGGGGGATGACCATTTCCTCCCAAGTGAATGAGTAAGGTGTAGTTGTTATCCCTACTCATTCACCAAATAAACATTAGATAATAAATAAAACACATCACACAGTTTTGACAAGTCCTTTATTTAAGAAAAAGTCCCACAATGTAAATCCATCGTTAACCCGACAAAAGAAAAAATCGCAGTTGTCCACTGTCTCGTCCGCACTCACCAAACACTTGCCGCTAATGACAGCTCCACTCCTGAATGTAAACAAAGGGGCTTAGCAAGTCCATGATGTCACCGTGACCCCCACAACCACTGAGCCAGGGTTCTTGGGAAGAGGCCCCTGTCCTCATCAACATCGGATTTTCATCAGTAAGGGATTTTGGAGGCACCCCCAGCTTTTGTTTGGCATGGGTCTTCCTAAAATCCCCTCGAGACCTAAAGGGCATGGTATGAATTTGGAAAACCCTACGCTGTTTTTTTTTATTTTCAACATACTAAACTTTATGCACATTTTCTGAAAACTTCGGATCAATACAAATTCCGAATTCCTTTCAGGAAAACGTTCCAATGGTTTAAAAGCATGGTTATCCAGTAGCAACACCTTTTCTAATATTAATAATATGCTTGTTACGCCGCATGGCAGCTTGCTTCAGTGTCATTCTCTGGAAACCTTCTTCATCATCACGATCACCAATGACAATTGTGCTAGACATCATTCCTTAGGTGAAGAGTTGGCAGTATTGCCCCTCCAGTATAAGAAAAGTTCAGCAAAGCTTTATCCTACTTATTTAATGTCACTTATTTCTGTGCGTTGCTCTCACACAAGTGTCCCTAACATCATCACAGCAGCATTTCTTACCTTGATATTCTGCTTTTTTCTTATAAGATGATTTAGGAAGTAACATTATACAAATTGTCCACAGTATCATATTTTGTCACCTCTTAGAAGATCTTTAATAGGCAGCATGCATGCCTCATCATCTGCCATTGGCCTGACTCAAAAAAGCACCTGATTTGCTGCTGTGGTGCATAATGTAATTGTTCAAGCATTTAAAGTGTGAAATTATATCACACTGCTATGCTGATGATCAACTTATGTAAGGGAAGATATGTTTTGTCTTTCTAAGGACCAAAAAAGCAATTATGATCTGGGCAAGAAGCTACAAACCATGGCAATGCCCTAAACCAGGGTTTTTCAACTAGGATTCCACAAGAGGTTCTCAGGGGTTTTGTCACATACACCTTTAAGTAGATTCCTATCCTCCCAATAGTGGCTTTGATATCACTTCCGCAGTGTGCCAGAAAGCAGGTGTTAGGAGCAGGGGGCAGGGGGATGAGCGAGGAGGAGTTGGCTGTGTGTTTTCAACTGTGTTCACAAAAGTTCATGCCATGGAAAGAACTCATACTGTCAACAATGCAGGGCAGTAAAATATTTCAGCGATGAGGATGAAGAGGGAGCAGAATGGGAAAGAAGTTGTACTTACAGGATTTTGTCCTGCGGGTGGGAGCAATCTTAGGTTGCTAACACAGTCGGAAAGAAGGAAAAAAAGAGCAATGGGAAAAGCGATACTGTAATGACATAAGTTTGCTTCTAGGAATTTGGGAGGATAGAAAGAATAGCACATTTGGGAGGATATAATGAATAAGAGAGGAACAAAATCAGTAGAAGAGGAGTTGGAATTTAGAGGTAGAAGAGTGTATGTTAACTACCTTACGTCCATGGCCGTTTGTGAACGGCCAGATGGACGTCTGCTCAGAGCGGGAGGGCGTCTTAAGACGTCCTGCCCCTCCCCCCTCTCGTGTCCGCGCTGAGCGCCGCACACGAGAGGTCAGTGAAGGAACACTGTTGATATAATAAATATATTTTCTGCTGAGCACTAATGCACTGCTAACATTTCTCCTTAGTAGCAATGCACTATTTGTATTTGTGTAAATGTTTTATTTTATGCTTTTGTTTATTATTATATCTACAACTCACTGATCATACTAAAGTCCCGTGAGCTTTAGATCAGAATATTATTTCAGGGGTTTTCTGAGACCTGAACATATATGCAAGCATTCCTCAAGCACAAAATGGCTGCCCTAAACCTTTCCCAGACCTGGGTAATTTTAAAAGCATTTTGTACTACTAAAACATTTATGCAAGCAAAGCATGGAGCATGTGGCTATTTGCTTACGTACATCAGCGAGGCAATCTTCTGGGTGTAATATGCAGCAAGTTCCAAAAGGTAAACTTAGAGGGCTATTCACAAAGCTGCCGATGGATCTAGCCATAGCTTCGGCTGATCCTTCGGCTAGCTTTGGCCCCAGGCTATTCACTGTAGCCCGTACAGCTCCCGGAGTTGGCTGAGCGGCTCGGTCGAGCCGAAGGTATATGCTTCGGCTCGAATGAGCTGAGGGGAAATCCGAAGCTGGCTGATCGGCCGGCCATTGGCCGGCTGAAAGCCTGCTACTGACAGCTGGGCATAGCCAGCCATCATCTCACGGCTGGCTCCGGCCACTTGCATTGACAGATCAGCGTCCCCTGGTTACCAGGTAACCAGGGGGCGCTGATCTGTCATTACAATGAGAACTCGGCAGAGGCGCCGTGATATCACGGCGTCTTGGCCGAGTTCTCAGTGTGTAATGACAGTTCAGCGTCCCCTGGTTACCTAGTGACCAGGGGATGCTGAACTGTCATGAGAGCTTAGCGGGGCCCGCGATGATATGAAAGCCGGCTCTGCTAAGCTCTCATCGTAATGACAGACCAGTGTCCCCTGGTTACTAGGTAATCAGGGGACGCTGATCTGTCATTACAATGAGAACCTATTGGAGCCAGCTTTGATATCACCGCCGGCCCCGCTAAGCTCTCATTGTAATGACAGCTGGTCCCGGCAAATAGAGAACAGTTGGGCGGAGCTAGCTGTCACTGCTAGCTCCGCCCAATCATTTTCTATTTTTTAACTGGTTTTCAATTCTGCTCGGCACCACAGAGGTACCGAGCAGAATAGCTGAGCCGAATGCCGCTGGTGTTCGGCATCTATGAGAATAGGGCGAACAGCAGCGAGTAGCCGACCGGAGGTGCGGCTGAGATGTTGGATCGGCTGAGTCGAACTCCATCTGCACTTCGGGTCGGCCGAACATGCTGAACATGTTTGGCCGACCCGAAGCCAGCCGCAGCAAGCCAATGTATGGCTGATTTCAGTCGGTGTATGGCTAAAACCAGCCGTACAAGCCTGAAGTGAATAGCCGAACAGCGTTCGGCTCACTTCACTTCAGGTCGGTTATTCACACGGCTGCCTTTAATCTGTCTCATGTTCCTGTTATTCTAAATGTGACTTTTTTTCTTCCAATAAGCTATTTCTACTCCACGAGTTTACAATTCTTCTGGCCCTGTCTAGCACATACTTAGTATACCACAGAGTCAATAATGTTGCTACTAATGTCTTCTATTCTTCAAGAAGGACTAGCTTTTTAGAGATAAAATGGGTAAACTCACCTACCAGAATTAATATGACAGTGTGCAATGGGTGGCAACTTTTAGCATGTATAAAAATATTACCATAGCATGGCCTACAGATTTGTGAATATGAATAATGTTTGAATTAACACATTTTATGGAAATTGACTGAAAACTGTAAATTACACAAGTTTTGGTACAAGTATGGGAAAAAGGAAGGTATAAAATACACA
>NW_017306622.1:1272409-1281934 GCF_000935625.1 Nanorana parkeri | reverse complement strand
TAAATAATAAGTAACTCATCAGTATAATAGACCTGTGCAATTCGTTTCGGAAAGATTCGCTATTCAGACAAATTTTCATTATAATACTATTCATATGACACCTTGGCTCACAGACCTGAATAGTATTCGGGAGTTCACGAATGCTATTGTGTTATTTGACAGCTGAGAATGTAATTTTATGTCAAGTCTTCGTTGGGTTCGGATGGGTCGTTGGGCGATGGGACTTTTTTATTTTGGCGAGTCAGCGGGCGTCATTCATCGTGACTGAGGCTGGATTACATCGATGGAGCCATTTTTTAAAAAAATAAAGGAATTGTCAAACATGTACTCTTTGTTTTTTTTTTCAATTAAAAGATTTTTTCTAAAAGTGTGGTGTGTTTATTTACATTTTAGTTTAACCCTTTAGTGAATGAGTAGGGGTACAGGTACCCCTTACTCATTCACAAGGGGGTGGCATCCTGGGGCGGCATTTAAAGGGGTACCCCAATGCAAATAAACACCTCCAGGTTAGGGCTGTGGGGAGGAGGCCCTTGTTCCCATCGGCATGGGGACACCCTCCCAATACCGAGGGCACATGGCTTGGTAAGGCACAGGGAGGGGGCGCTCGATCACTCCCCCCTTTCCTGCCCTGCCAGGCCCTTACTCAGATCAAGGGCCTGGTAGGAATTTTATGGGGACCCCACATGTTTCACCCTTTTTTTTCGTACATATTATCGCTGCTGAATTTTGTCCAAATCCCGAAACAAATTGACTTTTGAACTTCAATCCCTTGAAATCATGAAAAATCAGAATGAAAATGAAACAAAACACATTATTTGCCAGTGCACATGTCTACAGTATAATGATCGTACCAATGTACATAGGCAGAAAGGTTGTGTCTTACAAAGATGTTAATCTCCTCTCACCATATCATATACATGTTGGCTAAAGATTGGAAAAACTTACAGGGTTATTTATAAAAGGGTGAAGAGTTTGGAGAAGGCAGGAGAGGTGGACAATATAGCCAAAAATAGCTGATATATATAATAGCTGGAAAAATTCTACAATTCAGCTCACTTTCCAGTTCAGCTATGTTGTCCTAGATTGTTCACTTCTCCTGCCTTCTCCAAACTCTTCCCCCTTATGTGAATAACCCTTTTAGTCCTTATAGAAGCTCCACATTTTGCAAATAGAAAACCTTTCCTTGTTTAGCATTATTTATTCAGCTATAGTGTGGCTATATATGTTCCTTTAATGTTATATGTTCCTTGTATTTACCATTTCAGGGTTTGTTTTGTACTATGAGAACGTGTATATAAAGTCTATGTAAGCTTTTGTGTATTTCTTCAGAAAGAGCCGTCTTAGTGCGGAACACATAGCATTATTGTGTTTCTTTTAAAGTTGCCCCAATAAAGTACAGATTCTTACAGTATCCATCAAAAGCAGCAAATTACCTGTTTTTCTGTGTGTCTAAAACATACATTTACATAAAAATAAATTAAAGTGTTTTAATTAATGCATAACTAAATTAAATTATATATATACAGTATATATATATACATACACTTAGGGTACACAATATATTTGAAAGGCCTGGATTGGCATCTTTGAGTATGATACCTAATTGCAACTATTTACAATATCAAATCTGTCAAAAAGATAAAACTACACTTTAACATGTTAGATTCCACTCACTGCTTCTTCAGTGTTGTGTGGAACTAGCATCTTATAGACTTTAAAAGGCAGTACAGAGTAGACTAAGGGCAAAGATTTCAGTTTGATAAATTCTATAAATTCAGTAAAATATAATAAATCAGTCTAATAAAATCAGTAAAATATGCATTTTGATATTTTGTAATGGATTACGGTGCTTTATATGCACTATTTTTACTCCTTTATTGAAAAAGCCCATACAGGCTATGAATATATTTTTTTTCTATTTTGCTATTGTTTAATTCTTTTTGTGATTTATAACAAAATAACAGAATATTCTTGAAGTGTGATTATATGAAATTCCTATCAATGACCTGAAAAGACACAGCTACGCTATTTATCTGCAGGTATTGAAGCCAAAGCTCCCTATGGGGTTGTAATGCATGTTCTATGCCTGTGTGAATCTGACTAGTAAGATAGCTATGCTAGATGCAACTGTAAAAAAGTCAGAATAAATGTGTGTTATTGTTTTCTTATCTGAAGAGACACATTAGTATATAACAGTTTCAGTGCAATTTGCAGTTATTCTTGTAAAATAATACTTGAACAAAAGATGAAAAAAAGGAAAAAACAGAGAAAATAAATAAAACGCAGCATATAATTTTTCCTAAAAAAATGTAAGTGCTTTTCTGTGCTGTTCATACTGGCAATGTTCTATAACCTAAAGAGGTTAGCATTAATATGTTCTAGTGCTTAAAGGTGCTTCACATTTGTCAAGATGAAATGTATCTGGACTAAAGCTATAGCACTGTTAGTCTGAGTTAGGATTGTTAATAACACATCTTGTACTGGTAACCACTTCCTCCAAGTAAACTACTAATAGTTTATTGTACGATGCAAGATTGAATGTGTACTGTAGCTGTAGGATAGAAAAGACTGCTTTTTATACATTTTTTGTAAGTGAAGAAGCAGCAAGTCATAGATACTGTAGGAAGAAAGAATGTAAAGTGATACTTAAGGCTGCAAGAAAACAGCTAAATACACAGATAAAATACACGTCAGTCACTTAACGTGGCAAAGGACTTATAATTTGTCTAGCATGAGTTTTACATGGACCATTTACACAGCATAACCCTATCTAGCAGAGAAACATGGAATTTTTCTACTGAAGCACAGTGTGCTTAAGCACACTGATGAGCTCATGTCTCTCTCACTCTGCTCTCTTCTCCTATCAGCATGTTCCTGGTTAGTGCATAAGCATTGCAGCACTTTGGACTGGATCCTTGTTCTGTGTCTCCATCTCTCAGTCTTAGCTGTTTAGGGACTGTGAAAGGCTGATAACTCAATTCAGATACATACACTTCATGCATTAGAAAATATAATTGACTGAGGCATTTCAGAGGTAGCCTGACCATTTTAACAGCCACTGCTGGCCCCCAACCCTGACTCCCCCCAATTTACCCTACACCTCAGAATACAATCAGACATGAGTGTGAATTCAATTGGCCACAGCAGCCCTTTATTAATATTTATAAAATAACAATGAACAATAATACAACCATAGAAAAACTAGAGTTTCAAGGTCTTTGGTGGCACCATTAATGACAAAACCTTAAACCCTGTGTCTGCGGCATCAGTCACCTATGTTAGGTCCCCAGCCTCAATACACCACCTGGGATGATATCTGTTGACTAAAGACACAATACTACCCAGTCACATCCAGTTGACCGTAGAACCAAGAGGGTGCCACACCTAAGATAGTCCCCCAATCATTTACCAATAACACCAGCCTAAAACCACCTTAAAGGACCCAAAACCACACACCTGCTGCCATGGCATACACCAGATAATCCGAAGGTGAACTGTAGCTCTCTCAATGTCTGCAGCTCTCCAACTAGATTCTTCCTTCTCCTTACCATGGACCACCTATAAGAGCCCCTCCCCATAGAGCAATTACGCTGGCTTACATATGAGTTGTACATGGCTTATAAATCCAATAAATCTTGTTTCTGGACCTTTATACTACTCCTAAAACTATATTTTTTTCCTGTTAAAAATATACTGTGTATGCTATTTAACTTGTTATGTACATGCCAACGTAATATATTATTATTGTAATCATAATTATTGGATCACTGTCACAATATTACCTGTTTTGAGGGGTTGGCCCATGAAAACCAGAGAAAGAAAATAAAAAAACACAAAGGGGGCTGTTACCAACGGCAAGCCATTAGATTTAGACTTTTAGTTTAAGGAAAATAAAACAAGAATTTAGATTAGTCAATATGACAACAATTCATTATGGCACTAGTTAAAATACCTTTTTTTCAGTGATTTGACCACCTTTTGTTATTATCTCTATCTGCCTGACATGTGACATCCTGAGAGACTAAGCTAAAAGTGCAAAGTTTTGTAAATTAAATGTTTTTTTTTCTTTTTGAAACCACACCTCTTAAAATCCATTATAGCAGTGTGCAGGTTACCCAAGGCTAATATGTGTTCTGTTTGGCTTCTAAACCTATAGGAAGCAAGCCATTTGTGAGGACCGCTCTATACTATGGGGTCTATTCACCACGCTGCCGTAGGCAGCCGAGTGACTAACTGACCCGAAGCGAAGTGAGCCGAACAATGTTCGGCTATTCACTTCAGGCTGGTACGGCTGATTCCAGCCGTATATCAGCTGAAATCAGCCGTAAAAATAACAGAGCAGGGAAAGGTTTACTCTGCTCGATTGTGCAGAGTAAACCTTTCTGGCAGAAAGTGTTTCTCCCCTGGGCGGCCGGGAGCCGCTATCTAATAGCAGAAGACTTCCGAAACGCCCGGGAGTGTTGGCCTGTCTGGAGATCAGTGTCCCTGGTTAGCTGGTAACCAGGGAAGCTGATCTGTCTGTGCAAGTGGCCGCAGCCAGCCGTTACTAGCAGCCAATGGCCGGCCGTTTGGCCAGGTTCCGCTTTCATCTCGGCTTAGTCGAGCCGAAGCATATGCCTTCGGCTTGACTGAGCTGCTCGGCTGACTTCGGGAGCTGTACGGGCTATAGTGAATAGCCCGTACAGCAGCCCTTCGGTTCTACTGAACCGAAGGGGTCCTGGGGCCGAGGCTAGACGAAGGATCAGTCAAAGCTATGGCTAGATCCTTCGGCAGCTTAGTGAATAGACCCCTATGTAAAACATAGTAACAACTTAGGCCAAAACAACATCAAAAACAAAAAAGTATACAATTTCAAATGTGGTTATCTACAACATTACATACAAAATGCAGGAACACCCTAATGTATCTAAACATGCCATGATTCTCAACTTCTGCAGCATACGTCCCAAAAAACACAGCTCTTCTAAAACGTTTTAATAGGCTATTAAACAACATTCAATAAATTATATTTGTTGAATTAGGAACGACCACATACTGGAATATATTGGGCATGCAATCTCATTTTGTTGTGTGTATGGGTAAATGCACATCATTGCGGTAACTATCCCTTGCTCGCCACAATACGGAGGAATATAAATATAATAAAGTTCTTAAAGTGTAAGTATAAACATTAATGGTTATTTAAGCATCTTAAATAGCCTTGCTATTGCTATAAAGTGGCATACTAGTGCTTTAGAAATCAAAAGAACATAATTGAATTGATCTATTAAATAATTATAGTACTAATGTATTTGTATGTAAGTATGCAGCACAGTTAAAAGGAAATCATGATAAATATAATGTATCCAGTGATTCTAAGATAGCTAATTTTCGCAGGTACTTAGGAAGAGAATATCTGTTTAGATCAATATTCAATTAAAAGCTTGGCTATTTTTATTCTTCTGTTAGACTTCTCATCAAATTACAAAAGCTAAAGCCATTAGTAAATCTTATTAGTTTCATGCTGGTCCCTTGAGATCTGTCCCCACCTTACTACGCAGTGCGTTTGAAAAGATAATTCAAATCACAGTGTGATCTACATTTTTTTTTCATTTGCAGTGTTGAGTGCTCAGATGAAAGGACAGTACCTGAAATGCAATCAATTTTAGATGGCTGGCTAGTGTTGAGCGTCTAACAGTGAGTAGTCAGTGATAGTATTTTAAGCTATGATGGTGTAAGAAACAACTTTCAACAACAATGTAGCAAACATATATTTAATTGAATAGCAAGGTTCTGAGGAAATAAAATGAAGACTGGCTTCTAGGTGAGAAGTTTGGTAATGTGTCACTTTGGCAAACAGTGCTTTGCTGATGTATTGCATGTACAGTACATGATTAGAGAGGAATCAAACCTCATGGGAATTACTTTAGGGTTCTCCATCATTTCAAGACCTTTGGCAGTGGCCGGTTTACTTTTGTACCCAAACTTTGTTGACTTAATAGACTAAGGGCTCAAATACACAGGTGCTGGAATGAATAAAGGTATCTTCGACTTGTTGGACGAATAAATAGTAGAAAATCCACTCTTCTGTTCAGTAAGTGAAGCATGGGGCCCCGTTATTTGACTCTGCCTGGTGAACATATTATTCAACCAGTGAAATTAGCAAACTTGTAAATAGTGGTCCAAAAGAAAACTTACTAGTTCAATATTTTGTTCACATTTACAAATGTATGAGCACTACTATAATCAGTTGGTCCTTTCAAATACACATGGTGCTCAGCAAAGCTAACTTTTTGCTACTTTTTTGAGTGTACTAACATTTTCATTTAAACACATTATGCATACAAAATTTGTCAAGAAATTTAAACCTGTATCTATGTATACTAGATGCTTGGCAATTTGGTCATTAATTTGGAGTTTTCCAACATCTTTTAATCACGGCAATCTAATATTGAGCTTTAGTCAGTTCCATGATTTAAGTGATCAAATAAAAGAAACAGGTGTGGAAATGTTTTTAATTGATTGGCACTCTTAGCACTTTAAATTTGGTTGGTCAAAACTAGGAAGTGATTATAATGCAAAGCAACAGAGCTGAAAAGAAAATAACATGTGTATGGTCACATGACTAAGTTTTTTAATGCTACTTGATAATTAGACATGTGCGATTCGGTTCGTTCCGAAATTCGTTTCGGACGAATCTTCGGAAATTCAGAGATTCGGATGCATCCGAATTCCGAATTACAGCTAAGACGAATGCAAACGAATCTGAAATTCCCGATTTCCCGAAATTAATTATTGGACGAATTTCATTGCAGCAAAATGACATCTTTGCTTAAAGTACAGAGGTTATAGTGTAGAGGTTAAAGCACAGGCTTGCCTTGCCGTTGCTAATGTCCCAGGTTCAAATCCCGGGCAAGTCAACTAATATTTAAAGTTTGTTTTTTTTTCCTTTGCTTTTGAATTGGCATTCTCCTAACATTCCTACCAGACCTAAAGGGTCTGGTATGAATTGGGGGGAACCTCAGGCTTTTTTTTTTCATCTTCTGCAGACTGTAAAAAAAAAAAGTCATTTTTGTTCCCCTTAATGTGATTTTGACGCAACGAAATTCGTTATTGGACAAATTCTATAATCACTTCCACTAAAGGCATCAGAAAAATACACAGTACTGAGTCACTAGCAAACCTGAAAAGGCAATACAATAGCTCTTTGATTAGAAATTATATATCATAACTCACACTTACTAATATGATTTCAGCTATATACTAAACTTTACTTACAGTATCTACAGTATATGGATACCACTACATCCTTATAAAATGCAAATACCAGGTGACCATAGCAAATTACTAACCCCAAAGTAGGTTAACCTAGCATAAATCCTGTGCAAAGGATTTTGACAATTCCTTTATTGTATAAAAAAAATGGATCCACCGACGTAATCCAGGGTCACGACATCCAGCGTTGTCCACAACGATGAGAACTCAATGAAATAAAAAATAAAACAAGAAAAAATAAATAGAAATAATTTTTATAAAACAACGCCCATCGACCCGTCTGCTAGCGACAAACTACCGCCGTAGAATGACATTCTGATAGATGCTGGCAAAATATAAAGCGGAGCTAGCATGACAGCTAGCTAGCTCTGCCCAACTGTTTACATTTGAATGTCACCTTACAGGTGAGCCATGATTGGGAAAAGTCATCATTACTTTGCCCAAGCTCTTCAGTGCAATGTGCTGTGATTGGGTAAGGTTTTGCACCTGATCTGTGGTCAGGTGCAAAGCTTTAGCCAATCAGGGCTTCACAAGGCTCTGTGCAGTGCCTTGTGGGGTGCTCAACAGGCTATTCGGTGAACACACAAACTAGCGATGTACGAGACAAACTCTTGTTCGACTCGAACATCGAGCCCAACACTAGTCATTACAATGCTTTTTGCTGTTCTCCTTGCTGAAGAGAAAATTGCAGGTCTTCCAGGTTCTGCTTTACCCATTCTTTGGATCTGAGCTTCCTAAACTTTTCCTGCTGCTTTTTGAAGTCATTAGATCACCAGAGAAAGTGCAGAAAAAAGCATGATAAGTAAGCCATGGGAAAACATTGGCTGCATAGACACCATAAGCAATACTGATTACTTGTCCTTTTCTCTCAGCTTGTCTTTTTTGGATACAGCTTCCATAGATTAGATCCTCCTTATCATGTGTTCCCTAATAATGCCTTGGATTACGAGGCTGGCCTTACTACATTTTCTAATGACACAAAGATCATAAAACTTTCTCCTATTACTCTATAGGAGTAATGGCTCAGGTTCCCTCTTCCCGTGAGTTTAAGATGTGCTGTCCCAGCAAATGTTTATGCTGAGAAGGGTGAAGAGAAAGAGGACCCAGTGTATCATGTGATCAGCCGCAATACTTTGGTAATGGTAAGTAGAAAAAAGGCAAACATTAGGGGGTGGGGGGGGCTACAAGGGAGAAGGAGTATTGGGACCAGGAGGAGGAGCTCAGAATTACAGAATCTATCCCCAGGCAAATTGCAGTGTTATTCTTTTTTTTTGTTTGCTTCCCCTACTTTTTCCCTGTTGATCCTGACAGTTTTCAAAAGGCCAAATAATTTCCTATGGAGGACTAACCATGCTTTGACAATGCTGCTCAATTTGTAGCAGACGAGTATTGTCACCCTCTCCACACTATTTCTCACTTTAGGTGGTACTTAACTGAAGGTGGGCATCTCCTCCCATGTCATATACACTGAGTGCCTGCCCAATAGGACTAGTTTTAAAGTGTATATACTGCTCGTTCAGAATATGTAAATATTTTAGCTTGTGTAGTCTGGGCAAAGGTTGATTTTAAGGGAATTATTTACCAAAGGAATTGAGAACATTTATTCTATAAAATGCATGTTCAGTTACCTTAGTAAAAAAGGTGAAGTTGTGTTCAATTTCAATACTCAATCATGTAAAGGAAATTCATACAAAAGAAAAAAGAAAAATTATTTTTACTTGCATATACCTTATTTTAAGGACTGAAGTAAGCCCAGCTTCACCTTTTTCACTAAGCTAAGTGAACGTTCCATTCTTAGGTTACATGGGTCTTCCAAGGAAAGCAGGATGCTATTGCAATGCCTTTAAACCAGGGTTCTAAAACTCAATTCACTCGGGGGCTACTGGACAATTGTTTTCTCCCATGCGTGTCGCTTGTCAAATTTCATATTTCGAAATAAAATCTAACTATATACATTACCAGTGTTAATGTCTGCGTGTGTTTCTAATGTCAGCATGTATTTCTGATGGTTTCTTTGTATGCAATGTCAGTATATTTTTTATGATGGTTTGTGTATTGTCAGGATTTCTGTGAGTGATGTCAGTATGTGTGTTAATGTTTCTTTGTGTCTCGTATCACCATGTATACATGTGTATGTGTGTGCAGTTTCAGTATATGTGTGGTTTTTCCTCACAGGTCTTAATTTTAATCATAGAGGACCAACAGATTCCCACATTCACTCACACATAAACAGAAATACACACACATAGAAATATGCACCCCCCCCCCCCC
>NW_017306622.1:1245241-1272349 GCF_000935625.1 Nanorana parkeri | reverse complement strand
CACCCCCAAATAACAGAAATGCAGACTGTTTAGCTGCTTCTGCAAGTCGGGTACACGGCCTGTGACCACGTACCTGACTTGTACCTGACTTGTCAATTGGCCCGCGAGCAGGTACTTTGAGACCCCTGCTTTATATGATACAGATATTGCAGCGTGAAGTATAAAGTATTACTAGTTTAACATGCATACTGCAGTTGGCTTTTCAGACTGTAGTTTACATTTATTTTATGTTTGGCCTCAGTTAAAGCAGTTATGTATAAATATTGTTTAAAGCCTATAGATATTGCATCTCAAAATGAGATCGGATTTCCAAAATCCAAGGATTTGGAAAAAATTTTAAGAAGCAATCATTGAGTTGTCACCTCCAATTTACTTGAGGGATGCTCATGATTTATTGCACATTAAAAGCATCATACAATATTGAATGTAATACTAAATACAATTTTCATATCATAGCGCGCTGCCTAAATCCATATAATCCATCATTGTAGCATTTGCTATTTGATTTCCCCCTACTTAAAGTGTACTTGAACTTAAGAACTGAAGATGTACTATCTTATGGAGCATCTAGAAAGGTATTTACTTGGCCTCCAAATTCTCCAGATCTCAATCCAATCAAGCATCTATGGGATGTGTTAGAAAAACAAGTCCGATCCAAAGATCACCTACTTCGCAACTTACAGGACATAAAGGATCTGTTAATGACAGTTTGGTGCCAGATACCACAACATGCCTTGATGGGTCAGGTCTGTTTTAGAGGCAAAAGGGAGACCTCAATGTAGTGGTGAAATGGTTGGTGTATAAATATATAAATAAATATTTATGTGCATTGTGAAAATTGGATCTTTAGGAAATATCCAGGCAACCTCAGTCTTTTTCCAGAGAGTAGCATGTAATTGGATTGAAAAAACAGATGAACAGAAACAGTCCAAAAGAGTAATAATCAAAATAAAATATTTAGACCTCAGATGACAAAGGTTCCATGATGACCCATTCTATCTACCCAGCATATACAGTATTTCTAATCTATATATGCACCTATGTGCCTCTCTTCATGACTCTGATATCCTAGCCACTTTAGGCTCTGAATTCATATACAGTTTAGTGCCATTCACTAACACTGAAAGGATTTCTGATTGGGTGGTTTAATTACCCATTTGATGTTAGCTGATGTTATTGATTTTTTTTAAATTAGGAAATAGATTAGGGGTTTTTGCATATGATTGGCACAACCTCTTTGGGTCTCATTGTACTGATCACATATAATACACATGATGGGATTATATAGGGACATCCAAGATGTATGTATGTGTGTATGTATAAATATGTATGTATGTGTGTATGTATAAATATGTATGTATGTGTGTATATATTTATACACACACCACACACACACACACACACACACACACACACACACACACACACATATATATATATTATATAGATAACTATACCAGATAAATAGAATAAATAAAAAATCAATAATCATATTATAGATCTTCAGGATACGCTGCTTAGTGTGCCCCTATGGTTCCGCCACTGTGATTCTGAGAGAAGTTGGACTTCCATCCTCCTGTCTTGGAGTTAGTGTCGCGGTTGATCCCAGATCCTTAGGTAAGTGTGGGGGGATTGAGACTTGGTGTATGTGCCACAATAAACAAAATATACAATAATTAAATTGATGTTAACATGAAAATATTATTAAAAATGAAATTTGTATGTTTACAATCATATTCTTGCTATAAAATTCCCTGAAGAAGCATACATGCGAAACACATTGGTAGGCTATTGTTTATTGCATCAATCTTATGGAAAGAACATATGAATTTATTCAGGGTGACATGTATAAATAAATGCTGAATTGTACAATGTGCAATTTACCTAAATTTTGCAAGAATCAGGAAAATAACTGCCATGAAGTTTTTTATGCATTTTTAATCCTAAAAATAAATTTGTGAAAATTGTAATTTAAGTCTGACACTTCTTAAAGCCCCATCACTACTATATGTAGTTGTTTGAAAGTAATACTTCTTTATTTTTAAATAAACTAGCCTTCCCCACCAGAATTATGCTGATTTGGCACCCAAACTTGAGAAAACCTCACTATGTTTGATACGTGTAGGGATGCACTGATACCAAGTACAGTACTCAGTACAAGTACAGATCTTTTTCGAGCTCCAAGACTAGATTAGCGAAAAATTCAAAAGTTAGGAGGCAGCTGTCATTTGTAAGGAGCATACAGGGCTCCTGGTATTTGTGCATCCCTGTTTTAATGTATGATTTTGTTTTTATAAATATATATAAGTGATGCACCAATACCATTTTTGCAAGTACAAGAACTGATACTCGCGCAAGTACTAATGCATTTTTCTTTATTGTCATGTGACAGCTTTTCTAAAACGATACAGACTAATGATTTCAGGACAGTGGTGGAGCGCCAGAGCCAGGTCCCAGCTGCAACCGCTGCAACCCTGGTAATTCTCATGAAAATGCCAAGTATCGGCACTGGTATCTGAAAAGTATTGGTGCATTACGTGTTCCCATGCGCACAGCATACCTAAAAATATTTTTGTTTAAAATAGTTCCTACATTTTAAGTGTCTGTATAGCAGGCCTTTCCAAACTTCGCTCTCAATTTCCAAGTGATATGAAACCCTGTCTCAATAAAAAGACTAAAGACAGACTGAGCTTCCCCAATTAACATACACTGCTTACAGAGCTTTAACACTTTGTTAGGACATACATTGTTCAAATCTAGCTTACAACTGATATTGAGATCCGACAGCACAGTACAGACCGGGTTAATTATGTTAACGTTAACCTGGCCAACCCTGCTTGCTTTCCAGAGCAAAACTAAGTACAGAGAACAACTTTCCTTTCAGAATAGAGCATTTGAAAATGTAAGCAGCAATTAAAGAAAATGAAGTCATGCTAAGTGAATGATAAACATGTAACAAATATAAAAAAGTTGTTATCCCAATTCGGCTGAAAAAGTGGAAATTCACTTTTAGGGTTGCTGAGAGTGAGTCCTCAAGAATGGGATACCTTATATAAAGTGTTGTTGTTGACCATTGCTGACTGGCATCAACCACGTTAGCTCCATTTTTCCCAGTGTGTGGTATTGGCTTGGGGTTTTATGTGCAACATAGCTGTCCCTAACCATTGGGGCATGTAGGCTGCCATAGACTCCCTAAAGGACTGGATCCTCAGACCTACTACCTATTTAGCAGCATCCTTATGTAGATAGTTAAAAACATTTACAGAGGTACAGAGCGGCATTCATCTCGACTTTTTTGCTTGGTACCTCTGAGGTAGCAAGCAGAATAGAAAAAAATGTAAATGAAAGAAAAAGAAAGTTGAACAATTATTTTAAAAAAATAGGAAAAATTGTAAAAAAATTAATAAAATATGTTAAAGAAAATAAAATAAATAGAAAAATAAAATGATGCGATTTAAAAGAGTAACTTTCCATAATACCCTCTTGTGCCTTGCTCGTTAATGAAATATTCAAAAATTCTGATTTTGATATGTTTATATGGAAATTACTCAGATCGCCATACTCCTTTACTTCCTTAAGTATATTGGGTATTGTTATCAATGGAGAAGTTATAAAAAAAGAATGTCATCAGCATATAGTGCCATTTTATGATGTTGTGTTGGGGAGGTCATACCCATAATCGATGAGTTTTGTCTGATTGTGACCGCTAGTTGTTCCATCACTATGACATATAATAAGGGTGACAATGGGCATCCCTGTCTTGTTCCATTGAGGATGGAAAAGGGGGCAGACAAGTCCCCATTCACCCTTACCTTAGCGGTTGGGTGAGTGTATAGTGCCATCACCTTAGAAACAAATATTTCTCCCAATCCTGCCTTGAAAGGACCAACTTACCCTGTCAAATGTTTTCTCAGCATCTATTGACAGAAGGCATAGAGGTTTATTTTCTTTCTGTGCTAATCCTATTAGGTTTATAACCCTTGTAGTACTATATCTGGCCTCTCGTCCCTGGACAAAACATGTTTGATCGTTGTGTATGATTATAGGAAGGACCCTTTTTAATCTATATGCCAATAAATTGGCATATAATTTCAAATCAATGTTTATCAAAGAAATAGGCCGAAAATGGCCACATTCCGTTAGATCCTTCCCTGGTTTTGGAAGCACTGATATATGTGCCTCCATTGTCTGTGTGGGGAAGGGGCATGCCTCAGTAACTGAATTACATATCTTTGTGAAGAAAGGTCTCAATTTGTTCCTCAAACTGTTTATATTAATGGGCTGTAAAGCCATCCGGGCCTGGGGCTTTATTAATCTGTAGAGAGGATATTACATCTTTAATTTCCTTCTCTGAGAATGTCAAATTCAACCGATCTCCCTCTTCGATATTTAGTGCTGGTACTTTTGCGTCTTTTATATACTTCCGAATTTTTTATATATAGTTTGCTGGTTGCATATCAGCATATTTGCCACGTATAGAATATAAGGAAGCATAGTATTTTCCAAAGCTATCTACTATCGCAGAGGGAGAATGTTGTAGTTTGCCATTCCCATCTTTAATTCGTGATATATTTCTATTAGGGGGCCTTGGGTGGATTTTCCTGGCCAATAATTTTCCACATTTATCGCCTTCTTTATAATAATATTTTGTATTCTTATCTCTAGAGATTAAAGTTTGTTGGTCCAGAATATTGGGAATTTCCTTTCTCAACTCGTATAATTGGGTAGAGTATTTTATTATTGTATTTGCCTTATTCTTAACCTCCAACTCATTCAATCTCTGAAATAGAGCCTTCAACTTTCTTGCCCTCTCTTTCTTTAGTATGGATCCGTGTTTAACTAGGATTCCCCTTACTACACATTTTAGGGCCTCCCATTGGATGGGTCTTGGTGTGGTATCATTCTGATGGTCTATTATAAAATTATTTATTGTAGATTTTACCTCTTCTTGACAGTCTATATTTTTTTATAAATTGTCATTAAGTCTCCATGTTCCCATACAATTTTTTCTATTTTTCGTTTGAATTATTAGTGACACAGGAGCATGGTCTGACCAAAGTATCGGCCCCACCTCAATCTCTGGGTCACAATCTAATAGTCGCTGATTCATCCATATATGGTCAATCCGGCTATATGATTTGTGGACCATAGAATAATAGGTATAGTCTCTTTTTGTGGGATATAGTATGCGCCAGCCATCTACCAGTCTCATATTGTCCATTTTAATTTTAAGTCTTTTTATAAGTCTTTTCATGGCTGCACCTATAGGAGGGGGGGTTGCCTGTCGTGTCTAAAACAGTGTCAAAAATTAAATTCATATCTCCCATCACCAAGTGTGTACCTCCCCCATATTTCTCCAATCTACTTAATACCCAGTTACAAAATGTATGTTGTCCCTTATTTGGTGCATAAATATTCGCTAGTGTATACATTTGTTCAAAGTGAGTAAATCTGAGAAACATATATCTCCCTTTTTCATCTATAATTGTGTCTATTACCTCGATTTCTGTGTTTTTATGGAATGCTATTGATACTCCCTTTGGTTTTTTTTCTGGATTAGTGCTGTGATACCATTTCGTGTAATATTTGTCTCTTATAGTGGGGTTAGCCCCCCTCTTAAAGTGCGTTTCCTGTAGACATAGAATATCTATTCTTTTTTTATGGAGATGGTATAAAATCTGTGAGCGTTTTTCTGGTATATTGAAACCATTAACATTAAAAGTAACAAATGTCAACCTATTCATTTCTTGACTATAAATCCTTCAAAACACATTTTGCTTTGTGCATAAGACCATTTCACCTCTCCTATATTATAGCAACATTTAGAAATCAACAACTTATACAGCTTCCTTTGCTTCCCATTCCATTCATTCATCCCACTTTTATACAACTTCACTCCCATTGACTTCCCACCACATATACATTTGCAATATTCTTGTATGTAGGACATCTTTCTTTTTCCAATATCCCACATATATCACGCAAGAAAAGCTCTTAAAAAATAGGGCTCTATTGAGGATTGTAATGGCCAAGTGCTCGTCCGTCCAATGCACCACGCCTCACAAGACTCGCCCTTTAGTCATATTTTCGATAGCCTAGTTCTATTTTCCTATATTTCTATACATATATATTTTAACTCAAGTTTATCTCTTCCCATCCTCTGTATTGCCCTCCCCCCCCCAACTGTAGGGACAGATGGGGGAAGACCCCGGGATAGTATGCTATAATTCCAACAGTATTTCCCCTCCCTCCCCCTTTTTCATTATCATTGCATGCCAACATAGGTAACTCATTTTTTATTTGATCCTGGTTTTACTGTTATCCAGTCCTGCCTTTGTGTTTCTCCTGCTTTAATTAGTTCGATTGGCCATTCTGATAGTTGTATTGGGGGTAATTGCATGGTATCTAGGAATTCTGGGAGGTCTTCTAGGGACTTAAATTTTGCTGTTTTCCCATCTCTATACGCTAATAATTGGAAGGGAAACCCCCATCTGTATTTTATTGATCTTTCCTGTAACTTCTCCAATAGGGGCCTCAGTGCTCTTCTGAGCATCAGTGTTTGTCTTGAAAGATCCGGGAAAATTGTCACGTTATATCCATCATAGGTTATTGATTTCCTAGATCGCATTGCTGTAAATATTGCTTCTCTTTCAGCATAATAAAGTAGGCGGCATATCACGTCCCTAGGTCTTGTAGATTCTTTTCTGATGAAACCAGGAACTCTATGTACAGTATCAATCACCAATTCGGGGTCAGGTGCTTTTCATATTATATCATTCAATATGGCTTTAACTGTGGACAAAAGGGCATGTGACTCTATTGTCTCAGGTATACCCCGCATCCGTAAGTTATTAATTTGTTCCTGTTTTCAATGTCGTCTATTTTATATGTCAGTTCTTGAATCATGTTAGTCTGTTTTTTAATGATTTTCTGTTGCATATCGAGCCTGGATGAGCTTATTTCCATATCCTCCTCCAGTCCATTTACCCGGGTTCCTAGGTTTGTGATATCGATTTTTGATGTCTGTATTTCTTCCTTGTATTTGTTCTCCAGTCTAGCAATATACCCCTCCATGTCCTCTTTGTTTGGAAGCATTCGTAGGTATACCCCTATATCCTGTTGCTCCAACCTGTCTTGCTCCAACAATTCAGTGGTCTTTGGGCTCGGTGTGTGCTGCACCAGGCCCCCAGACGACTCCTCTCTCCCTCTTTGGGGTACCTTTGCACCTGCCTGAGGGTGCATCATATGGGAACCCATATGGTGTATAGGATCATCCTGCACATCCCCCCTGGACACCATTACCACCATGCTCCCGTGTTTGTTTGTCCTTCTTCTTGCTGTTGCCCCCCATCTGCAATCCGTGGTCGTTTTTTCAGGGCTGCTGGTTGCTAGAATGCTGGGTGTATGCTGTTAACTGCACCTGCAGAATGTATTTCGTCTAGTGCTCAGGAATATTCAGAAAAGTCCATCTGGGTATCTGTGTGTTAGTGTCGGTTTCACACAAATCGATATAATCCTTATAGACCACACAGATATTTTCAAGACTAATATATATCACAATCCCCTGAAGCCTTGTATGGGTTAACCGAAGGTAGACTGGAGGGAACCCGGTAGCTTGCAAGTGCAAGTTGCAAGGAGGTCATATGGAAATTACCGGAAGCAATGAGAGTCCAGGAGTCCAGTGATCGGCGCTTAAGGATCATCTTAGGGTCGGCTTAAAGTCGGCCTAATATCTCCATGTAGCAGGGGGGTGGGTCACGGGTCACCGCTGTTCAAGCTTCTCCCATAGCATTGCTGCTTAGCGGCGAGTCTCAAGCACGGACGTCGCGCCGGAACTACGTCATCGGCGCATCACTCTCACTCCTCCTTAGACAGGAGTATCTTATAACACGAAATTGTACACAAAGAGAAATACACAAATAGGGTAGGGAACACAATGATGACATAAGAATAGAGTGAAGACACATATATGGGATAAGACGGAGAGAATTTTGGAACAAAACGGATGAGGAAATCACAAACACATATAAAGCAGTCCCCCCCTCCCTGATAAGGATATGAGCTAGGGACAGAAGGTGAGAAGAAAGTAGAAGTGGGAAGATGAGTATGAGTGAGGAAGGGAAAATGCGTAGGAATGGGTAATGTTTGTAATTGAAAGTAATGTTTTAGAAGTTTGTTAACTAGAATGTGTCGGTTTTTTTATGTCACGAAATAACAAACAGATGTTTATAAGTTTTACGAAAATGGTATAACTGTGTTGATATGAAATAATAATAGTAATAAAAATATATTAAACAAACAAAAAAAAACTTCTTTATAAAGCAATGTATACTATTTTCAAGAAGATGTTGTCAATGAAATTCCCCTTTAATATAATAATAAAAACAAATGCCTTAAATCTCCTATAGCAATATGCATGAAGCACACTGTTAAATAATGGTTGCACATAATTGAATGAACTAATGTCTGAGGATTTGACACTTTACTATAAATCTGATAAAACAATAAATCATTAATGATTAGCAGTCCTTGTATATAATAATTTTTATTTTACAATTTGTACTTGCAAGAGATGATTTAATGAAAAGCCTGGAGACAAATACACAGTACCATCCATTATATCTCCTTTTCCTATGACTTTTTTTAGCTATTGCTTTAACTTTATTCAGTTTTTAATTTATGTTTTATCAACTTTATTAAAACAAGATGAAATTGCAAAATAAAGGGGAGAAAATACAATCTGTGACACTCATGCAGTAAAATAAGACATAGATAAAAGATCATAAGAGAAGTAACCATGGGAAGAACAATACTATGTAACACAGTGGAGCTCATTTATAAATATGACTTGCATTGTCTCACAACATCTAATTAGATTAAAATGTAACTCGAAAATAATAGATAGAGAATAACATTTTAGATATAACTGGATGCTTTCAGAAATTACAAACAATTTTAATGAATAATGCATTAATAAATTAGGTCCAGTGTGGATTGAGAATAATATCATTATTATTATACAGGATGTATATAGCGCCAACAGTTTGCGCAGCACTTTACAATATAAGGAAAACATTACAATCACAATACAATTCAAGACAAGATGGTATGGAGGGCCCTGCCTGTGAGGGCTTAATATCTAAAAGGGAGGGGCAAGTGATACATGAGGCGGTAGCTGTGTGGGGATAATGTGTTTGAGAATGTGATAGTTCAGTGGTTAGGTTGAGGTGGCATATGCTTCCCTGAAGAGATGAGTCTTAAGGGATCGCCTAAAGGCAGTCAGAGTGGGAGATAGACGGACAGGTTGGGGTAGAGAGTTCCATATGTAATACATTTATTCATAGCAAAATGTCCATGAGTCCGTATGACTTTTGCATTTGGATGATTCACTTTGACATGTGTTGCCTTGCACTGTCTAAACAATGAGTCGGCCATAGTACTACAGAACTGCCAAATGATCTCTAAATGTGATATATTCTTGACTGGCACTAACCAACTATGGAGTTTCAAAGCAAGAATATAGCAGCATTAAATTTGTATGGTCCCACAGAACAGTTCAGATTTGCCACACCTTACTACATTGCCTAAAAGAGACGGTGGTTTGGCTCTCCCTGATGTTTATATTATTAGCTGCCCACTTGACTTGTACTATAGATTGGTGTAGGCATGACAAGCTCAAATTATGGATCCCTTTAGAGTAGTCCTTCTCCCCAATTCTTCTTTGGACTTTTCCAAAGTGCTCTCATGATCCCCAGAGATATGAGACTTTACCTGACTCTGGACCCAACCTGGAGGGCCACACAGTTGGTGTTTGGTCATTTCAGTATCAGTAATAGGTACTATGAATCTGAATACAAGATACTGACCAGGTGATACAAAACCCCTCATGTGCTCCATGTGCATTTCCCCAACTTCCCAGATCACTGCTAGTGCTGTGGCTCCTCCCACACTGACATTTTACATGTTTTCTGGTCTTTACCCTTGATGGCAAATTTTTGGAATCAGGTTTGGTCTATTATGCAAAAATGTACTGACCACTTCATCCCCTTAGACCCATCTTTTTTTTTTGCTCCATCATAAACATTTCCCCCTTAAGATGTAAAAGCGCTCAGCAAAGTCATTCGATAAATGCTGCCCATGCCTGCATTCTGTCTCTCTGGAAACAGCCCCAACAACCTACTAATAAACAGTGGTCCCACAAAGTAAATTACATTAAGCATATGGAGGGTCTCACTAACTAACTAGGGATTTGGTTGACAAGTTCCACTCTGTGCGGTTTTATTGCATTGAGTTTACCAGCACAGTGAAATATAGCCTCCTCTCGAGCTCATGAGGGCTGGCTTTCTTTCCTTCCTTCCTTTTTTCCTTATTTTTCTTCCCTTCCCCTCCCCTTTTCCTTGTGGGCCTGAACATGTCTGTGTTTCTCACATACTCCTCTAAATTCTTAATGTTTTTTCCTTCCTTTCCTCTCCTTTTGTCTGACTCATTGCTCTATTTTTAACTTGTGTTCCCTATTTGGGACTAGCAGCATTTATTACCTGGTTTCTATTTGTTATGTACAGGTGAAACTCGAATAATTAGAATATCGTGCAAAGTTCATTTATTTCACTAATGCAACTTAAAAAGGTGAAACTAATATATGAGATAGACTCATTACATGCAAAGCAAGATAATTCAAGCTGTGATTTGTCATAATTGTGATGATTATGGCTTACAGTTCATGAAAATCCCAAGAACCCCAAATCCACAACCTCAAAAAAGTAGATTATTACATGCAATCAATAAAAGAAGGATTGTACATAGAACAATATCGGACCTCTGAAAAGTACAAGCATGCATATGTACTCAGTACTTGGTTTGGGCCCCTTTTGCAGCACTTAATGCAATTACTTTTGCACGATATTCTAATTATTCAAGTTTCACCTGTATTTACATCCCGAGTATCTGCACAGTTGTACCCTGCGGGCTTGACAAAGATGCTTAGACTCGAAAAGCGTAGCCTCCGTGCCTGTGTTACCATTACCCGCTACATGTGTATGGTCTCTCTGCACCCCCCTTGTACTCCCCTTCTCCCGGACCTTAAGACTTCAAAATTAATGGTACATTACTCATGAGTGCCCGGCGGCATGAGCTCCACTCGAGTAGCCATCAAGGCTCAGCCTGGCCAGCTGAGCCGTTCCACCACAGCATCACATGATCGATCAGCGCAAGTGACAGCCGCATATATAAATTGACTTTTATTCAGCAATTCAGGACCCGCCGGATACCATCTCTATGTATGGTCCAAGTTTTCATACAACAGTGAAAAAAGAAACACCCTATACAGAATAGGACCACCGTTCCAATCTTATTTAGGATGGCATTTACTACCTCCATCCAACAGTGAGTGATTCCTTTTCTTTTTCTTTTCCTACATCCATCACCATACATTTCAAATACACTTCTGTGATCCCTTTTAGGTAGTAGCGCTCCTTTTCTTTTCTATTTGTTTATTCTGTGCACAGGGCTGCTCTCCCTGTTTAAGGAGACAGCACACCAATTACTCCCACCAACATCCCAACCACCAATAGTGTGCTTAACACAATTTTGTTTGTTTAATAAAATGGTAATGGTGGCAGACCAGCAGTGGTCGGAGGAAATGGTAAAACTGTAAGATATAATAATGTTATTGGTGACAGAAAAAAAATGTATTAGCATTCATTGCAGGGGTTTTGTAAAGCATTGCTAACTCAGGGCTGGTTAATTTTTATATAAAAATTAGTTGAGTTTGAAGGAATTCATGGTCAACCCAAACCTGAAGCTGAACTTAACAGGCAGACATATGCACATACTGTGTGTGTGTGTGTATATATATATATATATATATATATATATTAACAAGGACACTCGACTGTAGACCAGAGGTGCAAGTAAAATGAAGTGTATTAAGGGCAAACACAAAAAGTCTCTGTTCATCCACAGGGTAGCCTTCCCCTGTTACACAAGACAGCTTGCAGCAGCAATGTAAAAGAGAATCTCTTGTACACATAAAGGCCAACATTTATAACTTCTCATAATAATCAGCTTCCTTCAGCATATACCGTCCCTGGTATTGCTCAGTAGCTTTCCTCAGCTACAAGCCTCTCAGCACACCTCGGTGTGATACTCACACTGCTCTCCCAGTAGTGGGTCCAACAGGTCCCTTGGGTCACCGACCTTCCTGACCTCTCCCAGCCTCCCCTGGCTGTTCCTTGTGCATCCAGCACGCACCCAAGCTTGCCTGTGTTCATGTGCTTTCTGCACACACACAACTCCAACACAACTCTCACCCTGAGCTCTGGGCTGGCTTCTTAATGAGGCTGCTCTCAGCCACCTGATCAGCCCAGGCTGGTCATTGGCAACACCTGGCCCCAGGACTGGAGATCCTACCCCACCCAGAGCTCTATGAAATCTCCGGAGCTCCAGATCCCAGCTACAATTAGGAAAACCTGGATGAACCTAAAAAGCCAAGCTCTACCTTATAACATGGTTCACATTCTGGACCCTTTGGCTGAGAGTACTGGGCCAAAGTCTCCATACTACACCGTGGCATTGCCACGCACTGCCACAATATATATACATATTTATAAAAACAAAATATATGCCTATATGCAGTAAAAAAAAAGCAAAGCAGTTAAAAGGTTAGTTTTGAGCAAACCAATGTATACTAAAGCATGAACATATGATCAGTTTATAAAGGTTTTAATTGTTCCTGGACCTAAAAGGGTTAAGCTTTGTCCACTGGGAAATGCTATGTTTCTCAACATGAAAGTCAATTTTTGTTTTATATTTTCTAAAATATGATTTCCATACATAACTTTTCAATGAATTTATACACGTGCTTGGTATACATTCGCATTATTCACAACATCTGCTACCAAAGCTTAATATCTTTGGAAAATAAAATAATCAAAGTTTTCAGCTGCCATTGAAAGTTAATGGGCAATACCCTTGATACTGAAAGCAGTCATTTCTGTACTCTCTTGAATTAAGATGAAATACAAACCAATTCAGTTTTGAGATGAAACTAGGTCACCCTAGTTCTTTTAGTATGCATAATTTTTACTGGATTTTGTTCCAACAGTACACTTACATGTCAACATGCAAATGTTCTGTGCCTGTATATGTGTAACATCTTTAATAAAATGGAAGGACAGATATCTGACAACATAAATACAAGTGCTAGTGTGTTTGTTTAGATAATATTGTTAAAAAGAATTTCAATTTTTTTTTTACATTAAAGGTATTATGATTAAGGTACTATGTGAGGCTTCCATTTCTGTCCTTCTAAAAATGCTTTTTTTCTTAATGTCATGCTGATTCTGGCTTAAGAAGTAGTTTTTAAGGCTTGGTTCGCATCTGCAGGTTGTGTTACATGGCCTTTATGTGCACTTTAGACACTTTACCATTAAAGTAGAACTAAAGCCAAACTATTTTTTTAGTTTTAGATAGATTAAAGGACGGTAATAACCCCTGTCAGCTTTTCTGACATCTGTCACCCATTGGGCAGATTTCTCTTCACTTTCTGTACAATCATCACAACAGGTAGTGAGGGAAATCTCTGGTGGTCAGCAGGGTCACCAGAACTAGTGTCCCAATTGGAAAAATTCACGTCTATTCATGTTCTGATGACAACCCAAAATGTAAGATTTTCTTTCACTTTCAGTGATACCAGTTACCAGTACAAATAAAGAGGGTACATTTCCCTAACAGGGTCACAGGCAGCAAATAAAAACCTTATTGTTTTTCTAATCCCTCTTCACTCTTTCCAAAATAAAAAAAAGATTTTGACTTCAGTTGCATTTTAGGCTCTATATAACAAACATTTTGATTAAAGTCAATGAAAGATGCCACAAGAAGGACTTTTTTAACCACTCAAAAACTGTGAGGCACTGGAAATATGCAGATAGGAATGGGGTCTAGGTCACTGAATTTGAAAAGGTACATGCAAGCAAAAACAGAGTGAAAGCAGAACTCCTGATACACATACTTGAGCTAGTAAGGGATTAAGGGAGATATAAAGGGTGCCACATCCCACATTAGTACATTTTCTTGTACATACTTGAGATAGATTAGTCAGATAGCATTCATCTAAAAATTAGTGGAGCAAGCCATTAATTTGCATTTTTTGTAAGAAATCATCAAATGCAGTCTACATTTTTCTCTCAAAACTGGTTTCTGGCCACAACCCCACATTGAACCTATGATGATATAACGCATAGGCAGAGATTAGCCTAAATAAAAAACACATGTCAAAATGAACAGCCATTTACAATTGGCCTTTAAATGGGACGGGAAGGCTTACTGACCATTAGAGAGGGCAGATAGAATGACAAAGACCAATCTCTATGTTTTCAGTAAAGTTGTGATTTCCATATAATTTTAGTTGATCTCATCAGCCTAGGTTTCCTAACCTGTAATTAATGTTTAACTTTTAAATATACTGCTTGTACCTGCACCGCAAAATATTTGTGATATATTTATTGACCAAAATACTCTCTCCCTGATTAAGTCTAACTTTGTTAAAGGATCTGACTTATACTTTAATATACAGAAGCTCTGACAAATACCGTAGTGTTACACGTAGAACACTGAGCAAGTCACATCGGTCGGTGTACAGAGGAGCTTACACTCTAATGTCTCCTCGCAGTCACACATTTTTATTATCATACTTTTATATAGCTCTGACATATACCACAGTGCTGTACAGAGAACACTGAGTCAGTCACATTAGTTTCTGTACAGAGGAGCTTACACTCTATGAAACCGGCTGTAGGGGGACTAAAAATTCCAGCAATACATTATACAGCAATGCAGAACAGGATATGAATTGGACTCAGGACCTTCCAACGCACTGGACTCGGGACTTAGAAACGCACTGGACTCACAACTTAGTAACACACTGGACTCTGGACTTGGTAATGCACTGGACTCGGAACTTAATAACGCACTGGACTCGGGACTTAGTAATGCACTGGACTCGGGACTTAATAACGCACTGGACTCGGGACTTAGTAACTCATTGGACTCGGGACTTAGTAACGCACTGGACTCGGGACTTAGTAATGCACTGGAATAAACAAAAGAGCCTGACGAAGGGGACCCTGTGTGGCCCCGAAAGCACTTGCTAATGAGAGACAGCATCTGTCAATTAATCAATTATTGAGCATCTAATTGCTGTTATTATCGTTGGATTGCTGGTGATATCTTCCCTTTTGTCTTAGTAATGCATACGACTCGGGACTTAGTAATGCACTGGACTCATAACTTAGTAACGCAATGGACTTTGGACTTAGGAACGCACTAGACTCAGGACTTAATGATGCACTGGACTCAGGACCTAATAATGCACTGGACTCTGGACCCACCTGATACCCCACAGAGCCCACCTGAGAACCTACACAGCCCACTCGAGACCCAGCAGAGCCCACCTGAGATCCAGCAGAGCCCAACTGAGAAACTGCACATACCATGGACCCTGTACATCCCACCTTAAAGTGACTTTGCAGAGCCCACCATAGATCTTGCACAGCCCATCTGAGACTCTTCGCCGCCGGACCGACACTGCTGGACCCCGGCCTCCTCCACCTCCTCCCCTGTCAGTGGACCTCCCAGCCTTGTGCCCTCGGCAAGTCACACCGGATGCACTGCTGGTAGTTCTGCCACTGCTTTGTTTGCAGCACATAACTGCATACTACTATGGTAAGGTTTAGTGCACCAGATTACCACAATGTTAAGTGCATTAAAGCACCATAACTTTAATTTCTCTCTTTAGCCATAGCTGCTACTAGCATTAGTCAATCCCCTGTATTCATCATTTCTGGGAGATCTTAAGGGAGAGGCAGAGGTTCTGCACATACAGCTAACAGGGGGGCAAGCAGGTTCTGAATTTGCAGGACAAAGCAGTAGTTGGGCCACATCTTTGAGAGTCAGGGCATGTCTTCATTTTCTTTTTGGCAGTGGGCATGCTATACAGCCAGAGCAAGTGGAGGAGGTCATGAGGTCATGGAGTTGCTAACTAAGCTTTCCTCCTCCTATTCAAAGGTTATTATCCCCAGCAGCAGCAAATGGGCCCTCTTCTCCAGCTCATACTGCCATTACCTTGCAAATTGGCATGGAATATGTGACAGACCGCCTGGTACCCCGACTGGGTACCTCGGTCAGAAAACAGCCTCCTCTCCGCTGGAACCCGAATCCCAGTGTCCTCAGCCCAAACCTGCCTAATTATTGGACAGAACCAATGTATTTGGACAGAACGCTAACTCACTCAATCATTAGACAACACCAATGTTGAGGTGGAAACCAAGATCTGCTTTATTGAAGACCAGCTCAGTATATATACAGCTCTGGGGGTCTAAACACATAACGCAATCAAACATGAACAGCATGCAAACAGACATCCCCTCCCCTATGTCTTAATGAATGAGTAGGGGGAGAGGAGACACATGTGATGGGATTATCTCCTGAGTGTATCATAGGGTGATCTATTCATCTACACCCGGAGTCAGCTACTCCTAGAATCAGCTATCCTAATCCCATCATCAACACAATACAACAAAGGGACCAAAAAACTGTAACAGTTCAATGTCCAGAATTATCCCCCTTCAGTGCTGCTGAATTCACAGCCTGTACCTAAAATACACACAGGGCCATCCAAATGTAATGCCAGGGAAAATGTACAGTACATTCCTCCACACATAAACCTGGTAGAATGGTTAATTGTAACCCCAAGAGGTCCGAGGGGGGTCTCCATAGTTCTGGGTCCATAGTCAGTAGGAAGGAGGCTAGCCCCCAGGCTCCTCCAACAGCACCAGTGACGGTTCAGTCCGTCACATTTCTCCCCTCCCAACAGTAGACTAACCAGGTACCAGGCCACCAACTGGTCTGGACCTGTGTTAGTCAGGCAAGATAAATTCAAAAGCCCTTCCAACTGGTCTGCTTGAGTCTCCTGCAGGAGAGTGATGCCACCCACATCATCTCCCGGGTAAACACACTGCCGCTGGGGAACGAGGACGCTCCCCTCCCCTCCCTGGAAATCCGGGTGCCGCTGGGGAGAAGTGTCGGGTACACTCTCTCCTGGGAACCTTTCCAGCTGCTGGGAAGAAGTGACAGCTGTACCTTCTCCCTGATGCTCCTTCTGCCGCTGGGGAGAGAGGTCAGCTACCTCCACTCCCTGGATCTCCATCTGCCGCTGGGGAGAGAGGTCTACTACCTCCACTCCCTGGATCTCCATCTGCTGCTGGGGAGAGAGGTCAGCTACCTCCACTCCCTGGATCTCCATCTGCTGCTGGGGAGAGAGGTCGGCTACCTCCACTCCCTGGATCTCCATCTGCTGCTGGGGAGAGAGGTCAGCTACCTCCACTCCCTGGATCTCCATCTGCTGCTGGGGAGAGAGGTCGGCTACCTCCACTCCCTGGATCTCCATCTGCTGCTGGGGAGAGAGGTCAGCTACCTCCACTCCCTGGATCTCCATCTGCTTATCTTCCCTTTTGTCTTAGTAATGCATACGACTCGGGACTTAGTAATGCACTGGACTCATAACTTAGTAACGCAATGGACTTTGGACTTAGGAACGCACTAGACTCAGGACTTAATGATGCACTGGACTCAGGACCTAATAATGCACTGGACTCTGGACCCACCTGATACCCCACAGAGCCCACCTGAGAACCTACACAGCCCACTCGAGACCCAGCAGAGCCCACCTGAGATCCAGCAGAGCCCAACTGAGAAACTGCACATACCATGGACCCTGTACATCCCACCTTAAAGTGACTTTGCAGAGCCCACCATAGATCTTGCACAGCCCATCTGAGACTCTTCGCCGCCGGACCGACACTGCTGGACCCCGGCCTCCTCCACCTCCTCCCCTGTCAGTGGACCTCCCAGCCTTGTGCCCTCGGCAAGTCACACCGGATGCACTGCTGGTAGTTCTGCCACTGCTTTGTTTGCAGCACATAACTGCATACTACTATGGTAAGGTTTAGTGCACCAGATTACCACAATGTTAAGTGCATTAAAGCACCATAACTTTAATTTCTCTCTTTAGCCATAGCTGCTACTAGCATTAGTCAATCCCCTGTATTCATCATTTCTGGGAGATCTTAAGGGAGAGGCAGAGGTTCTGCACATACAGCTAACAGGGGGGCAAGCAGGTTCTGAATTTGCAGGACAAAGCAGTAGTTGGGCCACATCTTTGAGAGTCAGGGCATGTCTTCATTTTCTTTTTGGCAGTGGGCATGCTATACAGCCAGAGCAAGTGGAGGAGGTCATGAGGTCATGGAGTTGCTAACTAAGCTTTCCTCCTCCTATTCAAAGGTTATTATCCCCAGCAGCAGCAAATGGGCCCTCTTCTCCAGCTCATACTGCCATTACCTTGCAAATTGGCATGGAATATGTGACAGACCGCCTGGTACCCCGACTGGGTACCTCGGTCAGAAAACAGCCTCCTCTCCGCTGGAACCCGAATCCCAGTGTCCTCAGCCCAAACCTGCCTAATTATTGGACAGAACCAATGTATTTGGACAGAACGCTAACTCACTCAATCATTAGACAACACCAATGTTGAGGTGGAAACCAAGATCTGCTTTATTGAAGACCAGCTCAGTATATATACAGCTCTGGGGGTCTAAACACATAACGCAATCAAACATGAACAGCATGCAAACAGACATCCCCTCCCCTATGTCTTAATGAATGAGTAGGGGGAGAGGAGACACATGTGATGGGATTATCTCCTGAGTGTATCATAGGGTGATCTATTCATCTACACCCGGAGTCAGCTACTCCTAGAATCAGCTATCCTAATCCCATCATCAACACAATACAACAAAGGGACCAAAAAACTGTAACAGTTCAATGTCCAGAATTATCCCCCTTCAGTGCTGCTGAATTCACAGCCTGTACCTAAAATACACACAGGGCCATCCAAATGTAATGCCAGGGAAAATGTACAGTACATTCCTCCACACATAAACCTGGTAGAATGGTTCATTGTAACCCCAAGAGGTCCAAGGGGGGTCTCCATAGTTCTGGGTCCATAGTCCATAGGAAGGAGGCTAGCCCCCAGGCTCCTCCAACAGCACCAGTGACGGTTCAGTCCGTCACATTTCTCCCCTCCCAACAGTAGACTAACCAGGTACCAGGCCACCAACTGGTCTGGACCTGTGTTAGTCAGGCAAGATAAATTCAAAAGCCCTTCCAACTGGTCTGCTTGAGTCTCCTGCAGGAGAGTGATGCCACCCACATCATCTCCCGGGTAAACACACTGCCGCTGGGGAACGAGGACGCTCCCCTCCCCTCCCTGGAAATCCGGGTGCCGCTGGGGAGAAGTGTCGGGTACACTCTCTCCTGGGAACCTTTCCAGCTGCTGGGAAGAAGTGACAGCTGTACCTTCTCCCTGATGCTCCTTCTGCCGCTGGGGAGAGAGGTCAGCTACCTCCACTCCCTGGATCTCCATCTGCCGCTGGGGAGAGAGGTCTACTACCTCCACTCCCTGGATCTCCATCTGCTGCTGGGGAGAGAGGTCAGCTACCTCCACTCCCTGGATCTCCATCTGCTGCTGGGGAGAGAGGTCGGCTACCTCCACTCCCTGGATCTCCATCTGCTGCTGGGGAGAGAGGTCAGCTACCTCCACTCCCTGGATCTCCATCTGCTGCTAGGGAGAGATGTTGGCTACTTCCACTCCCTGGATCTCCATCTGCTGCTGGGGAGAGGGGACGGCTACCTCCACTCCCTGGATCTCCATCTGCCACTGGGGAGAGAGGTCGGCTACCTCCTCTCCCTGGACCTCCATTTGCCACTGGGGAGAGAGGTTGGCTACCTCCTCTCCCTGGACCTGCATCTGCCGCTGGGGAGAGAGGTCAGCTACCTCCTCTCCCTGGATCTCCATCTGCCACTGGGGAGAGAGGTCAGCTACCTCCTCTCCCTGGATCTCCATCTGTAGCTGGGGAGCAAGGCCGGCTGCCTCCTCTCCCTGGAACTCTGGGGCTGTACCAGGTGCCGGGCAGAGGCTTGCAGCACTCTGCCCTGTTGCCAGCACCTCACCTGGGGACTCTGAAAGCTGTACAATCTCCACAGAAAAGTCCATGAATTGCCAGGGAAAATGTACAGTAAACCCCTCCACACATAAACCTGGTAGAATGGTTCATTGTAACCCCAAGAGGTCCGAGGGGGGTCTCCATAGTTCTGAGTCCATAGTCCGTAGGAAGGAGGCTAGCCCCCAGGCTCCTCCAACAGCACCAGTGACGGTTCAGTCCGTCACAGAAGAGTTGTCTGAATTTTTCAGGCCAACATGAGTCACTTGATGCAGAAGAATGTTCAACAATTGTTTTTACCAGATGAGGAGGAAGAGAGTTCCAAGAGCATAGAGGGAGTAGACGACAGACAAGATGTTGTCCAGGGGCAGATTGCAGCCATCTTTTTTTACCAGATGGCACTGCCCCAACCAATCATCTCTATGTCCAGCATCCCATTGCCAGCATGGCAAATTTTCTAGATTTACATCTGCTCACATTATAGTTTGTAGAGTGTTACCTCTTCCAGTACTTTGTGTTTTTTACTGCACAACATTGGCAGGTGCCCATCCACCATGTTTCACCCTAAAGGCTATCCCTGTCCTCTACGAGCATGTGACAGCTAATTTCTTTTTTTTGGCTGGACCACACAGTTAGCAGCAGGGTCTACATGACACATTGCTCCAACAACCATGGGCAGGGATGTTGCATCTCATTTACGGTGCACTAGATAAATTTACTTGAAGCTGGAAAGGTTGCAGGACAGGGCACACTGCTGGAGCTGGTGGTGCAGTCCCATGTCCTCTACCCCCTCCTCTTCAATCACTTTATCTGGTGAATCAATAGAACTGCCAATCCTCCCCTTAAGTGACCAAGCCTATGCAACAGTCCAGGCAAAGCACTGTCACACAGTGCAGTTGGTACACCTTGGGGCAAGAGCAATACCAGCCCAGAGATTCTGGAAGCTCTTCAGGGGCAGGCTGAAAAGTGGCTGACCTCCCACCATCTTGTGTCATGCAAGATTGTGTGTGACAACCCACAGTCCACACTTCAGCTGGGAAAATTCCCACATTTGTCTTGCTTTGCACATATTCTCAACATGGAGATGCAGAGGTTCTTAGTTAGATACCCTAGCTTCCAGGATGTTCTATAGTAATTTGTTTCTAATGATAACGCCCTCTTGCTGCATTCAAGATGGCGGTGCCCAAACATGCGTATGACGTTGCTCAACACCAGGATCGTGTCATGTCATGCACCCCACCTTCAAGATGGGGATGCGCATGTGCAGAATGTGCCAGTGGCCAATATGGCCGTCCCGGTTCTCTTTTTTAAATGTGCGCTTTTGGATTCAGAGGTTCGTTGTCTCCGAGTCAGAAACAGCATAATTATACGTTTCATCAAAGCAAATAAATGAAAAGGTTTTTTCCTTTTTATTCATTTCCTCCGAAACAAATTTTTATGCTGTGCACTTGTCTCTTGTTTATGCAGTCTGTGAAATATTCCTTATTTTTTATATTACTTTATTCGCAACCCAGTGTGTTACAACATGTGGAAACGTGTTGCAACATACCGAAGCACATAGTGTTGAATGAATATCATTTTAAAAAGTTTTGAAAATGAAACAAAATCAAGCACTGTGATGCTTTGAAACAGCACACTGCAGCACACGTGCACAATGCACACATTATGTACACCATTATGTGTGCCTGCTGGTGTGAATGAGCCCTTATTGTGCTGGTTCACTGCAGTGCACTAACAAACAAAATGAGTGTGCCTACTTTATGTGTGTGTAATTTATGTGTGTGAAGGAGTGTTTAAATTAGGTTTACAGCTATGTACTGTGGTAAGGCTCATGCGTTATTGTCCAATTTGTTTTTTGCACATTAATGTGCATTGCATTAGGGCAGTCCATTCATTTGAAATCAAATAAATCACAATAAAAAGGTTTAACAAAAAGGTACCTTTCTTAAAACATACAGCACACCCCACCAAATGTTAAAAAGTTACCCAACATTGTTGGGCACTGCAACACATGTGTTTGGCAAGGTGCATTGGGGTTCCATTAACAATAAATGGCACCACAGTACCCCAACAATTTTTCATGTGCTAGCTCCACCCAATTGTTTTTCTTTTTTTAAATTAAAATTAAAATGTATAATTGTTTTCTTTTTTACATTTCTTTATTTTTTATTTTTACTATTTATTTAAATTTAAAAAAATTCTACCTTTTTTTGATCTGTGGGCTTAAAAATGTGATTCCAAAAATATGCCACCGGGTGACACCAGAGGTCATCAGGAGAGAGCGCTTTTAGTTGGGGGTAAGCTCATTCATAGCCAGCAATGCTTTAAAGTGCTATGAACTACTTTACCTGATCGCCTGAGTGGTTTGCCTGTGCCCACAAAGCAAATTACTGTGTCTTGGCTCGAAGCAAACAAACCAGATATGCTGTGAATCTCGATGTATTAATTTTCTCATCCCTACTTTCCAATTCAATGTATATGACTAAGGATAAACAGATTTGGTATCTCTTTCAGTCTGTAATGTGACCAGTGCAACCATGTCATCAAGAGACCTGCTGCAACAGGTCTAATGCTGTAATGTAACTCATTAAGTGAGCTTGGGTGTGAGAGACCACCCAGAGAATCAAAGATCTGATGTGGAGATAAACACTGAAAAGCAAAACAAATTCAGCAAACACAAAAAAAGTGATAAAGCTGCAATCAGTTGTGATTTAGCCCTAAACTAAAACATGAGGTATACTGGCTACACTATTTTCAGATGAATTATTCTAAAAGATTAAAAAAATATTTTGATATACATGCCTTGCATATAGAATGCATGTATAACCTTTGTGCATTATTGCTTTTACATTTTACATCTGTGTGTATATTTTGCCCGGATTGATTACAATGTTCCACATATTTTATATTATTTTAAAATGATATTTTATTTTATCTCTTTTCATATGTTTTTTTAATTGAGATGGTTTACAAATTGGAATGTACTAACCTGCAGTGAAGTGTGATTTGTTGCTAACAGAGAAAGAATTGTTAGCTAACGTGCTTTCACAGCATAGTGGCAGAAAGGGGACATGACACATTTCCAAGTTGGAGCTGAAGGGGGCTCTAATGCACTGTAAACCTGGGATTTGGGGTCTATTTAAACTCATGTTGTTACTTGTAATAGAACTTGAAAAAGGTCATGGGCATGGCCAAAATTTTCTGTATTGTATTTATCTATAAAAAGTAAAAGAGAAACAAGATAGCCAAGAGTACTGCAGTATTCTCTATACAATATTGTGAAAGCCCTAGGGGATGCTCATACTGCTGTACATTGTGCTGGAGGGTTGTGTGCTGAACTGAATGTCATGCATACAAACAAGCACACACCACGCTCAGACTCGTATATAGACAGTTATAGACAGGTGCAACCTTCCTGCATTTCACAATTAGCATTTTACTCACTGCCTTAAACTTCTAGAAAGCTTGGATTAAAAGCAGAATTAATTGATGTTTGTATATATTAGAAAAAATGCACAAGTTGGTACTAGTGGAAGCACCGGCCCTGCATACGTGATACTGTTAATGAAAATATGATAGGTCCATTCATTCAACAATAGTACAAGACAACTAGCAAGATTTAAAAAAATATGTAAATGATAAAGCATTTGAGCCATTTTTCTGCATATTAGTTCAGTATTAAAAATATGTTCATGAAAAAAAACTTAAACAGTGGATCTTAGCATGTATAAACACAAACTTATGCAATGTAAACCATTGATGAATTAGAATGCTAAAATTGTGAACATACTGTACATACCCAAATAATATATGTTTACCCAAAGCAACCTGTCAGTAAAATTTCTAGAGTGAAAAACTAAAACAAACAGCAAAGGCTACACTGTAGGTGACCTTGAACCCAGTCATGTGTTATGATATAATGCCCATGTGCATTGAACTTCCATTCAGCTCAGAACCCCTTTCCTAAAAATAAAATGGTAAGCTGCTGGGAATAAAAGCTGCTGGAATGCATTGCAGAATGTTAACCCATCATATAAACTGACATGAACTAAGACTTTAATAAATGATCTTCATCAGTTCACAGATGACTCATAGACCACTGCAGTACCTGCTAGAAGCATAATGACACGTAGACCATTTTAATAAGATAAGACACCTCCAAAAGAGAAAACTTCACCAGGAATTGAGAATAATATTTACTTACATTCCTCATGGGTCGTTTTGCCTTGCATGATATTCAGTAAGCCATCACAATCTAAATTTCATGTTTATTTCAGGGTCGCTTGAAAATTATGTTTTTTTCTGAAGAAAGCCTTTCTCCAGGTATTCCAGGTAATAATTCTTCCTGCAAATGGCAGTTCAATATAGTAGAAAACATACAGTGGTAATATTACATTGGTCCAAAGCATATATGTTTAATTTAATATTTGAAGATTCCTCAGGCAAATTACTGAGAAACATTGTATACACAATGAATACTAAATAAATACCCAGTAATTTATAAACACAATAACCTTTTCAAATATCTAAAACAATTAATTAGCCAATCATTTCTAATTCAAGGAGTTCAAGGCTATATACGCTGGTGCCTTGGTTTGCCCCCAATATAACAATAAGGGGTCTAATCACGAAGCTGCCGAAGGATCTGGACGTAGCTTCGGCCGATCCTTCGGCTAGCTTCGGCCCCAGGACCCCTTCGGCTCAGTAGAACCGAAGGGGTGCTGTACGGGCTATTCACAATAGCCCGTACAGCTCACGATCGTGGCCGAGCGGCTCAGCCGAGCCGAACGCATATGCATCGGCTCGGCTGAGCCGTGCTGAAAGCCGAAGCTGGCCGAGAGGCCGGCCATTGGCCGGCCGACAGCCTGCTTCTGACAGCTGGGCAGAGCCAGCCGTGATCTTGCCGTCCTAAGTGTACGATAAAAAAATATTTGATGCAATCACCAGTTCTAATCATCATTGAAACATTCTACATATTACAAACAAATTGCATTTGTGCTGATATTATTATTGAGTTATTTTCTCAACTTTTTTTTTTTGTTGGCTTCTGTTGGGTTTAAGCCAAGACCCGTGACAATAGCGTTATTGTGCCATCCACAGATGCAAGGAATCGACACGGATTTCAATGCTATGAATTTCAGTCATGGTCCATTATTTTTTGTTGGCTTTGGAATTTCTGGAATGCTTCCCAGAGTCACTAAAGAGTTGTAGAATGTCTTTATTAACAAAAGTCTCTCTTAGTTGAAGCTTGGCCTAATTATCTGAGACAATAGTGTAGTCGTTTTATGACTGTCTATCATGGAGAGATTAGATATGCTATAAATAACTTCAGTAGCGTTTTCTTTGTAAATTCTATTTATTGCAGCAAAAATATTGACTTGTTACTGAATTTGACTTTTGTCTATAACAGTTTTAATTCAGCATGTGCTTGGCCATAGTAAGCTACAGTGTGGAACCAAACCCATTAAGTCACTTTAAGGGCAGCTTTGCAATAATTAAAGGTACAGTACCTATAAATGCCTGTCAACAGGTTCTGCCACAATTCTAAGTGTATATGCTTGCATGGCACCTGTGATGGTGTTTCATAGCTATTTGTTGACCGCAAAAAGAGAATATTTCAAGGATGCTGTTAGTATACAAAGGTTTTTTTTTAATTAAAATGTCTGAAAATACATTTAAAACGTATAGCTGAGAAGATCTAAACAAAGAATAAGGAGAAAAAGTGGTTCACTTTTCTCATTGGCTACTCTTCAATCATCTCCTAGGCAAGTGCACTAATTTGTGGTTGACATGTGCTGGGCTTGCATGCTACCTGATTTCAAATATAAGGAATGTAGGCAAAGAACCTAACTAACACAGTTAGGAATTTATTGGTTTCTCATTTTAAGACAATACAGTGCTTCTTTGATTAAACTCGAGTGCTAACTTAAAGATGTAACATTCTTTCCAATATAGTTATATTAAAAATATATTTAGATGAAGATTTCTTCTTTATGCCTACTGAACCATGAAATTATACTTGAACACTTCAAATTTAACTTTAACATTCAATAAAAAAGTCCAGAATCCTAAAGTTTCTAAACTATTTTACTTTGTAGTAATATGAACAGAATATTTGTTGAATGCTCACATTTCAAAGCATGTACCCTTGAGGGACATCAGTCTACATTAATTATGTATTAGCAAGAAAATTTGTAGTATATGGTCTCAAAGATACACGAAGATGGACTTCCAAGATCAGAAACACCAGCTTATACTAAATCAGAGACCCAAGAGAAATGGATACGTTAGCCTAGGGCAATAAATACAATTGCAGAAAGATCTGCTGAATATAGTCTTTAAAAAATGTTTTAGTGCAGATTCAATTTTGTATTAAGTATAAAAGATAAAGACAGAGTGTATTAACAGACAATATACTTCATGCAAATGCAGAACAATATGTGAGTCAAAACTTGTGAAAAACTCTTGTTTTGTTCACCAGAAGACAGACACAATATGAAAGCAGCTTTAAACTAGTTCATAGCTCTGTAGAATCACAAAGCAGGATCAAACACATACAAGTTTACTTGTAACTGTCTTGAAATGTGCTTTCCACGCATCTTCACAGATAAAGATTTATACAGTACCTAAAAAAATCCCATAGGTTACGTTTAGTGAAAACCACATATCCAATCCATCATTAGATCAAAATATATATGCAAACGCAGTAAAAATGCAGTTCTTGATTGTTACTGGTAATGTTGAGCTTGACGCTGTGCTTTCCTGTATCTGTAGACTCTTTATTGGCCATTTTTAGGAGCTCCTGACCAATGTAAAGATTTCAGAGCTAGAAGGGATTTTATAACATACAAGATCGATATCTCTGAATTAACCTAACAGTTCAGTGTGCAATTTTCACCATAGGTAATCTCTGCCAGTGGCGTAACAATCGCCATAGCGACCCAGGCTGCCGCTATGGGGCCCGAGCATAGGGGGGCCTGGCCAGGGCCGCCTGGGTCGCTATGGCATGCAAGGGTGCTGGCTGTCACTGACACAGCTCAGCAGCGGCCGCGGC
>NW_017306622.1:1234651-1245073 GCF_000935625.1 Nanorana parkeri | reverse complement strand
GAGCAACCCCGCCTCCTCTTACATCACTGGCCAGTGACCTAAGAGCAGGTGGGGCCAGTGATGTAAGAGGAGGCGGGGCCCGTTGATAGCAGAGGAGGTGGGGCCCATCGATAGCAGAGAAGGCGGGGCCCAGGGACGTAACAGGAGTCGGGGGCCCGGCGACCACAGAGGCGGACAGCGCAGACAGGTAAGAGATCTCAAACCCTGCAGAGCCCACTATAGAGAGTCTATGGTGGGCTCTGCAGGGTCACTCTCCGGTGGGCTCTGCAAGTGGCATAATTAGCAATCACGGTGCCCCATACAAAATTTTGCTATGGGGCCCTGTGATTTCTAGTTACGCCCCTGATCTCTGCCTTTGCTTTTGTTATCATGTGTTTAGTTTAAAAAGATCACTTTTGTAACAGGTGTAGTTTGTATAGTCAGGAAAAATCCCCTCAACCCATACATATGCACATACCAGACAAACAAGGATATTTAAGTTTCACTAACCACTGATCTGCAATGTAAATGGATACTTCTCCACTGACCATCATTCAAGGCGGTACAACAATATAAAGATGCTTTTCTAGATTGATCACCAATGTGACAGGGCACTTCTCCACTTACTATCAATGTAAGGCTGTTCTTATCCATCAGCCACCAATGAAGGGAGGTTTTCCCCTAACGGTCACCAACGTCACAGGGAACTTCTGCACTAATTACCAATGTAAGAGGGATGCACACTGATTACTATTGTAAGAGGACACCACACTAGTCACAAATGTAAGGGGTCACTTCTCATTTGACCACCAATATAAGGGGGCATTTATCCATCGACTATCAGTGTAAAGGGACTATTTCCCTTTCCCCACCAATGTAAGGAGGCTTTCTCCACTGACCACCAATGTAAAGAAGCATTTTTCTTCACTGACATTCTTCACATTAATGTAAGTGACCAATTTTGCACTGATCCCCAAAGTAAATAGGCACTTCTTTACTGACTACCAATGTAAGAGAACACTATTCTAAATAACAATGTAAGTAGGCTTTTCTCTACTGAACAGTTATAAGAGGATATTACGATGACTACCAACATAAAGATATATTTTTGTACTTATCACCAATGAAAGGGAACACCAACCTTTTGACTTCCGATATAAATGAATTAACAGGGCACTTCTACACTGATTACCAATGTAGAGGGGCATTACAATGAACTTCAATGAAAGGGGACACTACTCTGGTTCCAATGTGGGGGAACATTTATCCACTAACCTCCAATGTAAGGGAGCTTTTCTCAACTGACAATCATTGTAAGGAGGCCCCTTTCCACTAACATCCAATGTATGCAGAATGACTGAGTGTCAATGTAATGGGTGCTTTCTGCAGTGACCATCATTGTAAGGGGACATTTCTCCACTGACCACCAATGTATGGGGGCTTTTCTCCACTGACCACCAATTTAAGAGGGTACTTTTGTTGTTGCTCATATGTAATAAATCATACAACCTTTGGGGTGCTTATACACTATGGGGTCCATTCACGAAGCTGCCGAGGGCAGCCGAGTGAATGACCGATCTGAAGTGAAGTGAGCCAAACACTGTTTGGCTATTCACTTCAGGCTGGTATGGCTCAGCATGTTTGGCCGACCCGAAGTGCAGAAGGAGTTCGACTCAGCCGATCCAAAATCTGGATCGGCTGAGCCGAACCTCCGGCAGGCTTCTCACTGCTGTTTGGGCTTAAACAGTTGATATTCTATTGTTTAAAAAAGAGGGTCTTTTTTGGGTTGATGTGTGTGACTCCAATTGTCTTTTATTTTCAGCTAAAAATTAAATTAGTAAAGTAACTGTATTTATTATTAGGCGCTAAATGATAATTTTACATGTCCCTTTGGTGGCAATATGTTACCTAAAAAGAAGTTAATTACCGGTTTCTATTGCTGTTCTATTAAGCAATTACAAAACCCTTAAACGCTGTAACTGGAATGAAACCACACAGTAGAACGGCCTAAAAACATTTTGTTTATTCAATAGCTGCTATTATGTTACGCCACCTTTGCTGCTGTTTTTTTTCTCATACAAATCACATCATTTGTTAGCATGTGCAACACAGTTTCTATATAATTTACTGTGTGTCATTATAATCTTATTATTTTACTGTGTGGCTTCTTTGTTCAACAGCACAATTGTTCCCAATATGCAGCTCATAACTTGAAGTAATAATCTATTTGTGTCCAGTAGTACCTATTAAGGTATATTAAGTAATTTATCCTATTTTTATGTGCACAGGTTTAATAGTTCCTGTTTTCAATAATTTATGTTATACAATGATATCCATCATACAGTATATACCAGCTGATCTATAGTCAGCTTTCATTTTTCATCTAGGACTTGTATTTCCTTTTGTACCCTTTGATTACAGAAAAAAGAACAAACATGAAAATGGAAATATATTTTCTTTAGTGTTGTTTTTCCAACGCACACAAGGGGGATTTTATGTTAAAAAAAGAGATTTTCTAATCTAAAGTAAAATGACTAATAAGCATCGTAATGGACTTAATTTCAGGTTTTTTTTATCACCATGTTATTACAGTGTTTAAGGACAGGCTTGGAAGTGTCAAATAACTCACTTTTTATATTTCATTAATATTTTATAGAATAGCATTCCCGTGTAACAAAAGCATTTAGACATTAGAAAGAAATACATAATCTGACAACAGTTCAGGTTACTAGAGTTGGCATAGTAAATAAGTCAATGAGGTAGTCAATCTAGATAGATAATAATGGTGTTACAACCATTTGGCACAGCTTGGTACATGTCTACAGCATCTTTAATGGTAAAGGATTTCAGCAATCTGTGTTTAATGTATCTTTAATAACGTATCTGTTGCCAAGGCAATAACTGGGAGTCTTGCCAACCAATTCGGGATAGGGTTGTGCTTAGGACATGTCTAGTCAAGACTATAGAGTTAGAGTATAGAAGAGAGGTAGGTGGTGACATTGGTAGTAAGGGGAAGTCGTCACCTAGATGTGCAATAAAGCTAGAGAGATGAAAGCATAGGGAGGTAGAGAAAAGGGATAGGGTGGCTTTAGGTGCAAGTAATATAGGGTCTAAAGTGAATGCAGTTAATTAAAGGAATTAATAAATATTGAAAACACTTTCATTCTCTACCTCACTCCTAGAACTTTAAACATCTCTGGGAGGAGATCCAATATGCCACCTTACTATCCAAGAAAACCTGAAAATAATAGGTTCCCCACAGAATCCTACAATGATATATTGGCCCCTTGCTAGCTAGATACATTTACTACAACACTGGCACAGGGCACCTACTTGCCTTACTGTGGGAAGCACTGGTGGTAGTGATTCCCAAACCTGGCAAGAATCCTGATTGTCTTATTGCCCAGTCTGACTTTTAAATGTGGATGCCAAAATACTGACTAAAATTCTTGCAAATCAATTAAACAAGGTTATCAGAACCTTGTGGCATGGGGACCAGTTGGGCTTTATGCTGGGTAAGGGAATAGATGTCAACTTGCAGCAACTGTTTACAAATATTGGGAAGACCCACCCAGTTGGTGAAACTGAGTTGCTGTCCTCCTCAGATGCTGATAAGGAATTTGGGTGGTACTCCATAATATTGGATTTGGTCCTAAATATATTTCCTGGATACAGCTCCAAAATCTTAGCTTGTAGGTGCAACAATCATTAGTGCCATTTACATTTCATAGGGGAACAAATCAGGAATACCCATATTCCCTGCACCCTTTTCATTAGCATTAGAACCCCTTGCTATCCTACTCTGAACATCAGAACAGGTGCAAGGTTTTCTGTTGTTTCCTTATATGCTAATAATACATTGCTATATTTACTCCTTTGCTTCCTTGCAGTCAGCCTTGGAGATAATTGATATCTTCGACTACTTCTCAGACATTAGGATACATTAGGGTAAGTCCCTTTTATTCCCACAATACCCTTCAATGGCACCACCTGCTACAAACACCCCTCTTACCTGGATCTTACACTTAAAATACTTAGAGGTTGAGATTCAGAGTGACCTCTCTCAATACATAATGGATAATTTTGAGAAGAACTCTGGTAAAATAGTGGAAGTGGAGCGAAGCTGAAGGAATTGGTCTAGCAGGCAGCAGGGATCATGTTTCAAGTGAGTATAACTCTGTTATTTTAGCTCCCTAGACAAAATGAGCACTTAAGACTTGCAGTGTGGGGGAAGGGGTAAGATTTTATTCACCTGGAGTTTTTCTTTAAACCCTCTGCTCCACTAGCTGACTCTCATTTGCAGCATGGAAATATCTTCAACTGACCCCAGTGGGACAGGTGGACCTCATTAAGATGGAAGCTCCATACCTCACCCAAACTCATCCCCTGTGAGCATGTGGCAATCTGCCATTAATAAGGCCCTACCTTTATACAAACTTACCTGGAATGGAACTGCCCTAAAAAATAGAACAAATTTAGGCAGGATGGATAGATGCACAGGGGCTGGCCGTGTAAATGCTTGACAGATTATCCCACCCTTCCTTAATGGGCAATCACTTTGAGTCAGAGAGGAGCAGATTACTGCACTGTCCCATCCTTTAGGATAATGTGCCTTCATTGTTTATCTTTCCCTTCCCCACCTTTCTCCCTCTCCTACCCCTCAGACAAGTAGATAGATAATGTATTCCACTATGTAACATGCCTTAGTGGATGTGTGATTGCTGCTTGGGCCTAACACACACTGCACAGAACATAACCCTAGCTGTTGATCAGGTCTTGTATAAAGCCTTGACATTGCTTTGTGAACTTGACAGTTATCTGGATGTATGACATACCATCTAATGTTTCTAAGCTATTAAAGATCTCTGGTGCCTGTGAGCTGCACTTTGTATTTTTGACTTAAAAATGAATACAACTTACTTGTTAAAAATGTATTTGGTTAGTTAGTGATTTCAACATTTCTTTCTATTAAAATAATATCCTGATTTCAGTTGACCAGAGTGCTTCTTTATTATGGTTAATGAAGGCACACCTACATATATTCATCAAACAGGTATTGAAACTTTTTATCATTATGTCAAATACAGAGGAAAGATACCTAATTGCAATTCACTCCTGTACATGTTCAAAGTCAGATAACAGAAACGTTTGTAAATGACAGTATCTGACTTCCTTTGATGAGACATGCTTCATTCTAAAAAGATCATTCTTCTGATCAAGAGATACATCTGTTAAAAATTGTGTCCTGGACAAGAAAATCTAGTTAATTATATCTTGCATTTGCTTAATCAGCAGTTTTACAGACTTGTCTACACTAACATCAAACATAATTGAGCTGGTTTCATAAACAACCTTTCTCTGTTTCAGTAAAAGAGAAGGCTGATGTATTGTTTATGTTCCCTTCAATCTCAAGGTGAAATAACAGTTATATCACAAACTCTTGTCACAGGTAGTACTTCATACAGATCATGTGTTACCACCCCCTGTCTTTATAAATGATTACCTTGTTATGCTAGCAATATAGAATAGAAAATCACAAACAAAACAGCTTTAAACTGAAGGGAATTTGTCTGGTAGTAATTATGTAAAATACTGTAATTAGGATAAAAAGTGTAAAATCGTTCTATACAGTCCTCACTTTATTCTCCATTTATATTTCTATATAATGGTATTGCTGGTCACTGTTCCCATACTAGTTCCTAAACTCCAGTGTCACATAAAACATCTGACCAACATTTACTGTATTACCTGGAGACCCCTGAGGTGAGTCTTCATGCTGGGTTAACTTCAGAGAAATAAGAAGCTAGGCATGTGGTTTCACCTCTTAGTTCAATTCAAGGATCTAAAACAGATAGTAGAAACTTGCATGGTTATTACTGAGTATATTCAAATTCTCTTTATACAATATCAGTTGAAACATATAATGCACACAGAGTGTGGGACACAGAGATGTGGCTACTCATTTAGCCTAACTGTAACTGAAATGTTTTGCCACTGCTTATAGATGTGTAACTAACTAATACAGATAGAGATGAGCAAACTAAAACAAATTTTTTTTTTAAGCTTTCGATAGAGTGGAGAGGGATTAGAAAAACGTTTTTTATTGCTGTCTGTGCCCCATTAGGAATATTTACTCTCTTTATCTGTCTGAGTGACTGTTATCCCTGAAAGTAAAAGCAATCCCCACCTTTTGGGTGTTCACCAGAATAGGAATAGATGGGAAATCTTTAATTGAAAACACCCCTAATGGCATGCAGACGGCGAAAAAAACATCCAATCCTTCCTTACTCTATCCAAAAGTAAAAACAAGTTTTGTTTTCATTTCTACTTCATTCACTTATTCACTAATAATGCACTACAAAGAATAAAGGTCTGCCTGATCCACTCTTTTGATATACCGTATATACTCGAGTATAAGCCGTCCCGAATATAAGCCGAGGTACCTAATTTTACCAAAAAAAACTGGGAAAAAGTATTGACCCGAATATAAGCCGAGGGTGGGAAATGAGGCAGCTACTGGTAGATAGATACCAATAAAATTACATTAATATTTATTTAAAAGAAAAATAACCTAGCTCTGTAAGTGGAAAAGGGGGTACAGGGCTACATATCATGTACTACGGATCATTTAACCCATTCATATTAGCAGAGGATAATTGTAAATCTATTGTTCAGTGCACTCTATATGTAGTATATAGTACATGTACATATAGAGTGCCTGCAACAATACATTTACAATGATCCTCTGCTAACATGAATGGGTTAAATGATCCATAGTACAGGGCTACATACAGATCATTTAATACATTCATGTTAGTATAATTGTAAATGTATTGTCTGCACTGTATTAGCAGTATATACTCTATATGTAGTATATAGTACATGTACATATAGAGTGCCTGCAACAATACATTTACAATGATCCTCTGCTAACATGAATGGGTTAAATGATCCATAGTACAGGGCTACATACAGATCATTTAATACATTCATGTTAGTATAATTGTAAATGTATTGTCTGCACTGTATTAGCAGTATATACTCTATATGTAGTATATAGTACATGTACATATAGAGTGCCTGCAACAATACATTTACAATGATCCTCTGCTAACATGAATGGGTTAAATGATCCGTAGTACATGATATGTAGCCCTGTACCCCCTTTTCCACTTACAGAGCTAGGTTATTTTTCTTTTAAATAAATATTAATGTAATTTTATTGGTATCTATCTACCAGTAGCTGCCTCATTTCCCACCCTCGGCTTATATTCGGGTCAATACTTTTTCCCAGTTTTTTTTGGTAAAATTAGGTACCTCGGCTTATATTCGGGACGGCTTATACTCGAGTATATACGGTATTTAATATATTTCATGTTGACTTTTGCTCATATAGGGTTAAATGATTTTTTTCCAGACATTAAGAGGAAAAAAAAAATCACATTTATTAAGGGGAAATTAAGTAATTTTTTTTTAGCTAATTTCATTTTGAAGGGTCCTACAGTGAAAGTAGGCAAATGCAAGGACCTCAAAGGTTTAGGATTTGTGAAGACTATCTATAATGACCAGGATGCAAGTAGGCTCTGGTACTACCCAGTCTTTAACTCACTAGAGAGGTTGGAACTTATGTGACAATCAGTCTTAGAGAGCAGTCTGGTGGCAAATGGTATTGAAACAGGCTAAGACAAGTGTACATCTTGGCAAAGATGGTGCTAGAGAGACACAAGCATTGTCAGGAAGTGAAGCCATAGGTTAATACCAGGGTTATCCAGTGTTGAATATCAAATCAGAGTGTAAAGTAAATGTGTAGTTAGGAAACACAGTCAATGGTATGGCAGGTGGGGTTTAAGTGAAATCTGGGCAATCAAGGTCAGAAAATAAGATCAGTCTAAGAAGCACATCCACAAGCTAACAAACTCTATGATAGGCAACTTGAGAGTGTCGGAAGTTGTGTTTTGAAAGGTTGTTGGATCAGGAAATTGGGATTGCACATTGGCATACAAGCATGTTTGACTATGTGCCTGAAGGTGGACAAGACACCTAAGGGCATGTAGGAAACACTGGTTAACATGTGTGAACATTGTGGGTTTTTTCAAAACATATGGGTCTGATAACTTCTCCTTGCTGACTGTTGAACAGAGTTGAAAAGGCAGAGGCAAGATGGGAAGGTTGCAAATTACGCCAAGCAGATCTCACCAAAACAATACAATTGCATCGAACTTCTGTTGTAAACTGACATTCAGGCAGAAGCAAACAATTACACATTTACCATGTACAAATCAGAGCTGATCTGGGTAAAATGTTAAGTATGAAATACTGGTTTGAAGATCTCTAATGCCCTCCTACAAAACAATAATCTGTGTCTAATGTTTTTTTCTTCTACTATGAGCAGCTAACAAAACAGTGGCAGCTCTGCAGCTGATTTTGCCTAAAAATATGCAGAAATACAAGTGTTTGAACTCTAGCAAAGGATTCATGGTGTGATATCAGTAAGTTGTCTTCATTAAAAGGGATGATAACAAAAAGGGGGATTTTTTAAAACTGGAGCAGACAGAATCTGGAACAGTTGCCCATGGCAACCAATCAGCTTCTATCTTTCATTTTCAAAGCTTAACTCAACAAACTGAAAAGAGAAGCTGATTGGTTGCTAGGGGCAACTGCTACAGATTCAGTATGCTCCAGTTTTGTTAAATCCTCCTCAAAGTAATTTGACTTGCTCATTAATTAATATAATGTTGTTGTGAAGACAGCGCTTCCAAGGGCCTTATACCCGCCAGGCAAGAACCCCCTTTCCCCCCTTTCCCCCACACACAAACATGCATTATGCAGGTCACTACATGAAACGAAAAAACTGAAAAAGCATCTTCTTAGCTTTGACTCATTGTATAAAGATGTTATACAAACGTGCTTTCATATAATATATAACTTTATATCATATTATTTCTAAAATGACTACTCCACATACGCTTTCATATAGACATATACATATAGTGCCCACTTTATAGCAGTGGCATTGGTTGGTGCTGTTCCTAACTTGATCATTATTCATCAAAGTAAAACTGAGAGCCCTGATCTGAATCTTGGATTGCATTGATAGTTACAGCTCAATAAACAATGCAATGTGTTGGCTTATTGTGTTGGATCCATAGCAGTTAAAGGTTAATATAGTCAGAGAATGAAAAGAAATCTTGTGGAATAGATGAAAGTCAAGGATCATGCTGGGTCTAAGGTTTTAAATCAGCCAGGAAAGGGCAGGCTGTGCTGGTCACACTGTTCTTATCTGTTGTCAGGCTGTGCATTACTATTTATCCCTGTGTACTTTTTAGTTTGGAAAACAGTATTTGGGATGAGGTATGTTACAGTGCATAACAATAAATATTAATATTCTTCTTGTTTTTCATTGTCACAGAAAAAAAATAAAGCATGCAGTCCTGAACAAATGAAGAACAGCTCTGACATTTTGCCGGCATCAAAAATACAGTCCGTTTTGCACTGAAGTGTATTTTGTGGATTAAGTGCAAAATTAACTCAGATACAAGAAATGGAAGGCTTAAAATATGACTTGCATGATGTGTTGTGTGTTACCCTAATGCACATTAATGAGCATTGTTTTGCATATTAACATTGAAAGACAGCACTGCTAATGTACCACCAAAAAGTATTTTTTTTTTAACACACCGCACCATAATGCACAGATGGTTTCCATATCTGTGTTGTGCTGCACTGCAACACATGTGCATTGTGGAATTTTTGTAAGATGCGTAAAAAAATGGCACTCTATTACCATTCAGGTGTGAGGTCTGGGAGTGCGAGATAATTGGTCAGTTCACACATAATAGTGTTGTCACTCTCGCTACACAAAATATTATTCATTATAACAGTATTGAAAACATATTAGCACTTGTTCACACCATCTCCAGACCAAAAAAATTTTATGTGGACCAAAAACTCATACACAGTAATTCCAAAGGTAAAAATGAGGCTAGTTCACACTATTGTGTTCAGGCAAGATCTTTAAAAAAAAAAAAACAGCATGCTGCATTTTTTCTCGTCAGAACGCATCAAAAACATGTAAAAAAAAAATGCACATGACTGTGTTTGAAGAAACACATCCAGATCTGGTCTGGAGATGGTGTGAACAATAAGGAACACTAACTATAATAGTAATACAAAGGATATGTAAGGAATTAGAAAAATAACTAGGATGTTAAAAAACTTACTTGACTTGAACTACAATTCTATATATATATATTATTTGTGTGGGAATATTGTTCTATGATATAAATGATATTTGAATTAACTATATAATTTCAAATCAATAACTATTAGGTTTGAAATAACATATTACATCTAAAAAACTGATTCTGTGCAAGAGAGTATAATAAAAAGTATTTGTGTGTGTGTGTGTGTTTGGGGGGGGGGGGGGGGGGGAATAATGGTTTA
>NW_017306622.1:1212446-1234571 GCF_000935625.1 Nanorana parkeri | reverse complement strand
GGGGTGGGTGGGGGGGGGCGGGTCATATATGGTTTAGATCCTATGTAATGCTGGACACACACCTTACAACCAGCACAAGACTTTTGTCTTGCGCTGGTTGTAAGGTAATTAAAAAAACTTACAATCTGCCTATCTTGGACAGGCAGATCGTACTGTCGATGATCACAAGCACACCCCGCTGAGGGGCGAGCTTCCGATGTACGCAACGTTGAACAGGCAGTGTGCGCTTGCGCACACCGGCCCGTCCGGCTTTTATCTTACAAACATGCTACACACCCGCTGAAAATCGTACGATTCTCGTCGGGTTTTCGAACATGTTCCTAAATAAAAGTCGTGCAACCTTACAGTAGCAGAGGTCGCACAGCTCCCACACACCTAATCGTACGATCGCAGGATTTCCCACGATTATCGTGCAATTATCGTAAGGTGTGTAGGCACCTTTACTCAGAATTAATATAAAATAATAAGTGATTTTATTTCTGAGTCACAAATATGAAAACATGAGTAATATGGATCCTTTTGCCTGAAATGCATATTAAAAAAATTAAAGCTTCTATTTCTTATAAATGAGTATTTATTCTCTCAAATCTCAATTGACAAGACATTTAGAATCTCCAAATGTTCATCAATCAGAAGCTGGTGGTATTTATGTAACAAAAACATAGGCAATAATGCTTGTGAACTGACTTTTACATATAGTTCCAGGCAGGTTTCTAAACATGAGATGCAGATAATGCAGGATAATCTCTTTTGTGAATTAGTAGTATTTATACACAGAAGATAAAATACCCCGAGTTAAAACATATAACAGAGGCTTAGTGGATTGACCCTGCCTCCATGGGGCAACAATCAGACATTGCTAAATCAGAATATTAACATCCTCTTTTATCTATGCAGCATTCACCAAACATTAATTAAACGTTCTCACAAAATAATCCTATTGCATAATCAACACCTACATTTAATGATGTCACATTTACTGTGTTATAAATACGATGAATGTTGATGGTAATTGTGTGATAAATGTAGGGTGAATGTGAGTTAATGCATCACAGTGAATGTGACTAGATTCCCTATAGTTTAATAAATGCCCCAAAGTATCCTTGAAAAAAATTAACACATTGATAATGTAATTTACATCAATCTAAATACATATATTAAAAGATCATTAAATAAAGGCTATACCTTCACCTTCAAATTTTTTTTAGCAAAGCTTTCTATACTTAGGGGTCTATTCACGAAGCTGCCGAAGGATCTGGCCGTAGCTTCGGCCGATCCTTCGGCTAGCTTCGGCCCCAGGACCCCTTCGGTTCAGTAGAACCGAGGGGGTGCTGTACGGGCTATTCACAATAGCCCGTACAGCTCCCGATCATTGCTGAGCGGCAATGGCTGGCCAACAGCCTGCTTCTGACAGCTGGGCGGAGCCAGCCGTGATCTTACCACTTTCAGAGAGATCAGCGTCCCTGGCCGCCAAGGAGAGAAACCCGCTCTGTCTTTTTTTCTCTTATTCTGACACAAGCATGTCAGAATAGAGAAAAAAACAAATTCCCATTCAAAAGCATTAGTTTGACTTCATCTCACTGAACTGACCCACTCACGGGAATTACAGGTTCCTGAGCCAATAAACATCTATTATATATCTATTATTTTATATAGTGCCAATAATTTACATAGTTGTACATTCACAGCAGTCCCTGCCCTGAAGGAGCTTACAATCTAAGGTCCCTATCTCACATGCATATACTGTATGTAGGGCTGATTTAGACAGGAGCCAATTGACCTACGAGCATGTCTTTGGAGTGAGGGCAGAAACCAGAGGAAACCCATGCAAGCACAGGGAGGACATGCAAACTCCTACTCCACTGTGCTGCCTGATAAAGTAAAAGTGAAGATTTGCTATTCTATAAAGAACTTCTAGATAGATTGTCTTGGATTCCTGACAATACTGATAACTAATCCTTTGCTCTCTGCTTAACTTTTTATGTACAGCTTCTGCAATGCATGACCTCTTTAACATATAGCCTCCAATGAAACGATAACAGCTCTTAACTACCAGAAACAACTAAAAAAACACTATACTCTTAGAAAGGCAAGACAATGTAAAATAGGTGGTCTTTTCAGGACTAATTAAATCAGAAAACCCCTGGATCCTATAAAAAAGGCCTCTTCATTTTTAATTATCAAGTTCAAATTATGTAGTAATATTAGGTGTTGGGTAAACAATTTATAGCTGACATTTGTCTAGTACAATTAACATAGACACCTGATTAGATACTATTAATTACCAACTGGTTTTCCTTTGTTTAGGGGCTCATTTAAAAAACGGCAGAATGCAGCAACTGCCGCTTAAAAAGAAAAGACCTCATCACTTCCAGATTTTTGTGAATGGTATAGGCTGCAGTGTGTTTAGCACAAAAGTGCATAATTAATTGTGGATATCAATGTTTAAGCTCTATTATAAATAAGTAAAACAGATTTGCAAACTATAGGTATGCTTCACACTCTGGAGATGGGACTAGGATAGTTTTACACATTTTCAATCATGCAGGCATGCACTTCAAAATTACAAAACCATAACTCACTTTTTCCTGCTACCCCTGTGATCAAATTCACTGCAAATACATCTTTACATAGCATTGGTGCATGTCAGTTTTCCTTGGTAAGCATTAGCTTGTTTTCTATTCCTCCAAATGCCCTCTTTCCTGAGTTCTGTTATCGGGTGGCTCAATCGCCTTGCATGGTGCCATGGAGCTACCTGTGCATGCATGCTCCCAGCTGACAATACAGATGATTCTGTAGCATGCATTCAAACAGACAGTCCAAGCCCCAAGCACCTTTTCTTTTCCCCTCCTACCTTCTCTAAGTAAGTGATTCACAGCAGCTTTGCAAATAAACACTATGAGGGGAATTTATCAAAAGTGGAGCAGACAAAATCTGGAGCAGCTGTGCATGGCAACCAATCAGCTTCTCTCTTACATTTTCAAACCTAACTGAACAAACTGAATAGAGAAGCTGATTGGTTGCCATGCACAGTTGCTCCAGATTTTGTCTGCTTCAGCTTTGATAAATTCCCACCAATGAGAAGTGCACTGTGCATATAAAGGGCACAGGGTGTGCGCTTCCCTCTCTGGAAGCTAGGGAAATCAGTGCTGTGGGACCTTGAGTTTTTTTTTAAAATGCATATATTTATAAAATTGTGGATTGTTTAGTACTACTTTAATATGAAGATTTTTTCAAAGTGAAAGTATCAGCTGCAGAGTAATATGTGGTGTCCATGTAGTACGTGAGCTGCAGACAATCTTCTGGCTTTGCTCATTCGCCAACCCCCTCCCCCTCCATCTTGTTGATGAATATATCTTCAATTGTCCAAAACTACTTAAATATGTGGAGACAGAAAAAAAACCAAATTTATTATTAACATTTTGCTGTAAAAAATACAAAGCAACAATGATACAAAATATCCATAATAAATTGACAGCTGATTGGTTGCAATACATGATTGTACTTTGTGTATCACCATTTGTGTTACTGAACAAGCTATCATCTTTCTTGGTTGTGGTAAAGCACTAGTCCTTGAATACTTTATGGGAAATAAAACTTTTCAAATGACCAAAATGAGAGTAGAACAAAATAGCAAAAAGTACCAGCAATGGTTAAAAAAAAAAAAAATGCTAATTTCTGATGGGAACATCTAGTAAATAAATAAGAAGCTGAGCAACAATAAATTGAGCTGTACAAAAAACTTTCCGAAGCTCTTCAGCAGTTTTCATCATTTCCTGAGCACTCTTGACCCTGTGTCATTCTTCTCTAATCAGACCAAGGGAACTGATTTCATTCTATGTGAGTTCAAGATGAGAACTGTTCAAAGGTCACTTAAGTTGCTAGAATGAAGAGATATATTTTAGTGGACTGTCCACCATACTATCTGACCATAGGGAATATCTGAAGGTGATTTTAATAAAAATCAACAGACAGCACTTGAAAAATACCAACATGACGAACAATAGTGCAAGATTTCTTTCAGACTGTCTCTAAGGAAATCACAGGACATACAGCACTTGAATTGATGATGTGCACATATTTAAAAGCCTAAAATCATATCTCTAAATAATAAGTGGCAGTTTAAGCTTCATGGATATTTACCCCTCAATAGAATTTATAGATGTAACCATGACTAAAAGGTAATAACTAGAGCTGCAGCTAACGATTATTTTCAAAATTGATTAGTTAGCCGATTATTACAATCGATTAATCGGTTAATCGGATAAACAATAAAATACATTTTTAAAAATGGCTCCAGTGATGGACTACTAGTTTGTTTTGAGATTGTAGTACATCACAGGAGCCAGCTTTGGAGCGGTGGAAGTAAAAAAAAAAGTGTGGTGTGCAATATAGTGAAATGGAAAGTTTAAAATTATACAGCAATCAATGCAGAATGGCACCGGCTATAGAGGACTACAAATCCCAGCAATAGTTCATTATACAGCGCAATGCAGAATATCACCAGCTATAGAGGAGCACAACAAATCCCAGCAATAGTACATTATAGCTGGCTAGTTGTTGCAGCCCTAGTAATAACACATTACAGTTAGCTCGGCACAGCAGAAAGGGAGAATGCAGTGAAAGTATGGATGCTTTTTTCTTTACATGAAATCTAATTAGAAACATACTCTTGTTTAAACTAGATTTTTAAGAGTTTTGTAGTCAGTGTTAGTGTTAGTTTTGCATTGGAAGGTCTGGACGCTTGGGCACTTGCCGTAGGGCTTCCTCTTTGTGCCTTAGGTCAGCAAATCCAAAATACCATGAAGTCACTCGCACTCCGTTTGTAGATAGCAGTCAATCTCCTTTATTGACTGAGCATGTCACATACACAAAGCGACGTTTCGGGACCAGGCAGTCCATTCTTCAGGCAAACAACAGTTTGGGCTTTATTCGGTCAGGGGTGCAATGGGATCTACTACATTTTGAATTAGGTCAGCAATTCCCACACTTTAACTTTATATGGGAGTCCCTGCAAAGCTGCAGGTCATGTAGTCAATAGCTATAAAGGAGCACCTGCACAGCAGCAAAGTGCCTGCCCTGTACATACCCCAAATTTAGAGCAGTGCAGAGCCAAGGGAATGCTCTCATGTGACAGAAAAGTCAATGAGCCCGGAAGAACTTCCTCTCACATTTTTTTTTCTTTGAAAGGAAGACATTGTTCTGCTCGGTCCCTCTGAGGAACCGAGCAGAAGAGCCGAGCCGAATGCCGCTCAGCGGCATTCGGCTAATCACTCACTGCTGTTCGGCATCTTTAAGAATAGCCCGAACAGCAGTGAGAAGCCTGCCGGAGGTTCGGCTCAGCCGATCCAGATTTTGGATCGGCTGAGTCGAACTCCTTCTGCACTTCGGGTTGGCCGAACATGCTGAGCATGTTCGGCCGACCCGAAGCCACTCAAAGCAAGCCGATGTACGGCTGATTTCAGCCGATGTACGGCTGAAATCAGCCATACCAGCCTGAAGTGAATAGCCGAACAGTGTTCGGCTCACTTCACTTCAGATCGGTCATTCATTCGGCTGCCCTCGGCAGCTTCGTGAATAGACCCATAAGATTATACATTTATACAGCTCTGACATATACCGCAGTGCCGTACAGAGAACACTGAGTCAGTCTCATCAAGCTTGGAGCAGTGGAAGTAAAAAAATATTTTTTTGGGTGTGCAATATAGTGAAATGGAAAGTGTAAAATTATACAGCAATCTATGCAGAATGGCACCGGCTATAGAGGACTACAAACCCAGCAATAGTACATTATACAGCACAATGCAGAATACCACCAGCTATAGAGGAATACAGCAAATCTCAGCAATACATTATACATACAGTGTACAATGTATTGCTGGGATTTGTATTCCTCTATAGCTGATGGTACATATACAGCGCAACATACCATATGCTATAGAAGAATACACCCAATCACTATCCTAGCAATACATGTATACACCACGTGGGGGGGAGTGCAAGCAGTCTTACCTGCACACTCTACAAGCAACTTTACTTTCTTCCCCTAAGATCTCGGGACTGTCGGTGGGAGAGAGCTCAGAGCTGGGTGAGGCAGGGAGGCGGTGCAGTGTGTGGCATGAAGCGTGTGGCACGTGCGGAGCCGCAAACAGGGGCAACTAATCGAAAGCCAACTAATTGATAATGGAAAACATCATGTCAGTCTCTGTACAGAGGAGCTTACACTCTAATGCACAATGGCACCAACTGTAGGGGACTACGAATCCCAGAAATACATTTATACAGCAATGCAGAACAGTATATGAATTTGACTCTGAGCTAAGTGACGTGCTGGACTCTGGGCTTAGTGGCGTGCTGGACTCTGGGCTTAGTGGCGTGCTGGACTCTGGGCTTAGTGACGTGCTGGACTCTGGGCATAGCGACGTGCTGGACTCTGGGCTTAGTGACCTGATGGACTCTGGGCTTAGTGACCCGACGGACTCAGGGATTACAGATCCGCTGGACTCAGGGCTTAGTGACCCACTGGACGCAGGGCTTAGTGACCCGCTGGACGCAGGGCTTAGTGACCCGCTGGATGCAGGGCTTAGTGACACGCTGGATGTAGGGTTTAGTGACGCGCTGGATGCAGGGCTTAGTGACACGCTGGACACAGGGCTTAGTGATGCGCTAGACACAGGACTTAGTGATGCGCTGGACACAGGGCTTAGTGACACGCTGGATGCAGGGCTTAGTGACCCGCTGGACTCAAGACTTAGTGATGCATTAGACGCAGGGCTTAGATACTTGATGGACTCTGGGCTTAGTGGCCCCTGGACTCAGGACTTAGTGATCTGCTGGACTCAGGACTTAGTGACCTGCTGGACTCAGGACTTAAGGACCCGATGGACTCTGGCCTTAGTGACCCGCTATACTCTGGGCTTAGTGACCCGCTGGACTCAGGGTTAGTGACCCGATGGACGTAGGCCTTAATGTCCCAGGATGCAGGGCTTATTGATGCGCTGGACACAGGGCTTAGTGACCCACTGGATGCAGGGCTTAGTGACCCGCTGGACGCAGGGCTTAGTGACCCACTGGACTCAGGGCTTAGTGACGCGCTGGAGGCAGGGCTTAGTGACCCGCTGTAGTCAGGGCTTAGTAAAGGACTGGACTTAGGGCTTAGTGACCTGCTGGATGTAGGGTTTAGTGACGCGCTGGATGCAGGGCTTAGTGACGCGCTGGACTGAGAGCTTAGTGACGTGCTGGGCGGAGGGCTTAGTGACCCGTTGGATGCAGGGCTTGGTGACGCGCTGGACTCAGGGCTTAGTGACCCGCTGGACTCAGGGCTTAGTGACCCGTTGGACTCAGGGATTAGTGAAGCGCTGGATGCAGGGCATAGTGACCCGCTGGACGCAGGGCTTAGTGTCCCACTGGACTCAGGGCTTAGTGACACGCTGGACACAGGGCTTAGTGACCCGTGACCCGCTGGACGCAGGGCTCCGCTGGACTCAGGGATTAGTGACGCGCAGGACTCAGGGCTTAGTCACACGCTGGACACAGGGCTTAGTGATGCGCTGGACACAGGGCTTAGTGACCCGCTGGATGTAGGGTTTAGTGACGCACTGGAGGCAGGGCTTAGTGACCCGCTGTAGTCAGGGCTTAGTAAAGGACTGGACTTAGGGCTTAGTGACCTGCTGGATGTAGGGTTTAGTGACGCGCTGGATGCAGGGCTTAGTGACCCGCTGGACGCAGGGCTTAGTGACCCGCTGGACTCAGGGATTAGTGACGCGCTGGATGCAGGGCTTAGTGACCCGCTGGACGCAGGGCTTAGTGACCCGCTGGACTCAGGGATTAGTGACGCGCTGGATGCAGGGCTTAGTGACCCGCTGGACGCAGGGCTTAGTGACCCACTGGACTCAGGGCTTAGTGATGCACTGGACTCAGGGCTTAGTGAAGTGCTGGGTGCAGGGCTTAGTGAAAAGCTGGATGCAGGGGTTAGTGACCCGCTGGACACAGGACCCACCAGAGAGTGATCCTGCAGAGCCCACAATAGATGCTGCACAGCCCATCTGAGACTCTCTATGGTGGGCTCTGCAGAGGTCTCAGGTCCGCTGGTCAGATCTGCATCCCCCTCTCTCTCTCCCTCCCTCCCAGCTCCTCTTACCTGCTCCTGGTGCCTGTACACCTAGCCTCCTCTGCCGCCGGACTGGCCGGAAGTGATGTCACATCACCAACGTGACGTCACTTCCGGCCAGCCCGACATCAGACGAGCATCGGCGCTAATGGGGCCCAGCCTGTCTCGAAGCCACTGAATCGGCAATGCTGGGGCACTGCGCTGCTAGGGCCAGGCCTCCTCCAGCGCTGCCTTTCACCGCCTCCTCGCCTTTCACCACCGGCCGATACTCATGTAAGGGTTCCAAGGGGGGCCCCCCAGGCTGCCGGGGCCGCTTACATAAGTATCGCCCATACCCCCCTGATGGTCGGCACCGGGCATATGTGTATAATGTCAGCAGGTTCAGATTCTATTTAACCTTGCCTCTTTAAGTCCCTCCTACTATCAGCATAATGTGGCCACACTGGCCATGCATTCACATTATGTGCAGGAAGATGGGTCTTTGTGTTGTATGGAAGGATGTGTTGGTGGGAATGTGGGTGGTGGAATGGATGGCCACTATTGATAAATCCTATTGAGATGTTTTGATAAGGAGTAGAAATGTATTTTTGTTATAATACAGTGACAGTCTGAAGTAGTGCTGGCAGCCTCCCTCCCTGCTCATCCTGTCCCACCTGCACTTGGCTGGCAACAGATTTTGGGATGCAGAGCTAATGTGAAGCTCTGCTCACACAGCAAGACCAGGCTGCTCTAGATCCATTTGATCCCTACTTATTGTAATACCTTCCATGTGTTTCCTATGTACTGCAATGTGTACTTGTTTGTTATCGTGTTTTGCCTAATTGTTGCCCACATTAATTTTTTCATACCACTGACACTGAGACCTTTTTGCTGCATGTGTTGCAGTCACCTATTCCATTTCACTTCAGTGGGCTACACATGACACTGTTGCCCCCTTCCTTTGCCCCAATCTCCAAGATCAGTCTCACTGACTTTCAGAGGGTCCCAGGTACGCACATACAGTATGTGATGTAGGTTACCTATACCAGTAAGACTGGGCTCTGTGAACCCACTGGTCCAAAATGTAAACACCTGTTGATTCTGCCAGTGGAACCAATGAATAGGCAGTTCCTTTGATAGGATGCCAATGCTGTTCCTTCTGAAGTGAAATCACTGCAGCATTGTTACACTTATAGATGCTTAGATGTTGGCTCTATTGACATCCTTATATGTGAAGAGTCACAACCAACTCTTCCTACAACATTTTAGATGGAAAGCACAGCTTAGTATATTTAACATGCCAACTTGCATTGACCATGCCTGTTAATGTAATGTGTGCTGTAAGTTTACATACATATATATGAGTGGCCAGTTTATGATGACCACCTGACGTTTGTAGGCAAATTAGCTATAATTTCGCACTGAAGTTGCTAGAGGGCCAGACCATTATAATCATTGGAAATTGATGGCAGCAACATGTCTCAAAAAAGTTGGGACAGGGCCATGTTTACAATGGTGTAGCATCCCCTTTTCTTTTAACAACACTTTGGGGTCTATTCACGAAGCTGCCGAAGGATCTAGCCGTAGCTTCGGCCGATCCTTCGGCTAGCTTATGCTAGTTTCGGCCCCAGGAACTCTTTGGTTCAGTAGAACCGAAGGGGTGCTGTATGGGCTATTCACTATAGCCCGTACGTCTCCCGAACGTGGCAGAGCGGCTCAGTGGAGCCGAACGCATATGCATCGGCTCGGCCTGCTTCTGACAGCTAGTCGAACTCCTTTTGCACTTGGGTCGGCCGAACATGCTGAGCATGTTCGGCCGACCCGAAGCCATGTGAAGCAAGCCGATGTACGTGTGTTCGGCTCACTTCACTTCAGGTCGGTCATTCTCTTGGCTGCCTACGGCAGCTTAGTGATTAGACCCCTCTGTAAACATCTGGGAACTGAGGAGACCAGTTGCTGGAGTTTTGGGAGAGGAATGTTGTCCCATTTTTGCCTGCTATATGATTCTAACTGCTCAACAGTTGTGAGTCTTCTTTGTTGTATTTTTCATTTCAAGATGAGCCAAATATTTTCCAATTGGTGAAAGGTCTGGACTGCAGGCAGCCAGTTAAGTACCCAGGCCCTTCTATTATGAAGCCATGCTTTTTGGTGTCATGTTTTTCTAAAACAATACAGACTAATGATTTTAGGACAGTGGTGGAGTGTGAGGGCCCAGTCGCAGCTGCAACCAGGCTGCAGAGGTACTACAGATTCCAACAATACATTATATAACAATGTAGAATACCACCAGCTATAGAGGACTACAAATTAGAGCAAAACATTATATAGCAATGCAGAATACCACCAGTTATAGGGGAACACAAGTCCCAATAGTCCATTATACAGCAATGTAGAATACCCCAGCTATAGAGGACACAAAATCCCAGCAATCCATTATACAGCTATGCAGAATACCACCAGTGATAGAGGACTACAAATTCCAACAATACAGTATACAGCAATGCAGAATAATATCAAGCTACATACTCTGTGTGGGGTCTGACCAGGGCTGTGCAGGGTCTCAGGCGGCTGTGCAGGGTCTGACCAGGGCTGCGTGCAGGCGAATGCGGTCTCACCAGGGCTGTGGGGTCTAACCAGAGCTGTGCAGTCTCACCAGGGCTGTGCACTGTTTCAACCGGACTGGTGTGGTATCACCTGGGCTGCATGCCGGTCTCACCAGGACTCTGTGCAGGTCTCACCATGGTGGCGCAGTCTCACCAGGGCTGCGTGCAGGTATTACCATGGCTGTGCAGTCTCACCAGGGCTGAGTGCAGGTCTCACCATGGCTGAACAGTCTCACCAGGGCAGTGTGCGGGTCTCACCATGGCTGTGTGGTCTCACTAGGGCTGTTTGCGGGTGGGTGCAGTCTCACCAGGGCTGTGCAGTCTCACCAGCGCTGTGCAGTCTCACCAGGGAAGTGCAGTCTCAAAATGGCTGTGCAGTCTCACCCGGGCTGCATGAGGGTCTAACCATGACTATGCAGTCTCACCAGGTCTGCATGCGGACTTACCAGGGCTGTGCGGTCTCACAAGTACTGTGTGGTTTCACCATGGATGTGCGTTCTCACCAGGGCTGCATGCAGGTCTCACCATGGCTGTGCAGTCTCACCAGAGCTGTGAAGTCTCACCATGGCTGTGTGGGGGTCTCACCAGGTCTGTATGCGGTCTTACCATGGCTGTGCAGTCTCACAAGTACTGTGTGATTTCACCATGGATGTGCGTTCTCACCAGGGCTGTATGCAGGTCTCACCATGGCTGTGCAGTCTCACCAGAGCTGTAAAGTCTCACCACGGCTGTGTGGGGGTCTCACCATGGCTGTGCGGTCTCACGAGGGTTGCGTGCAGGTCTCATCATGGCTGTGTGGTCTGACCAGGGCTGGGTGCAGACAGGTACAGTCTGACCAGGGTTGCATGTCAGCAGATGCAGTCTCACCAAGGCTGTCTGCGCTTAGTATTGGGGCATTTTCACGAGTACGAGTACTTTGTGATACTGGTATTGCTGCACCCTTGGTAGTGACTCCATTTCATTTAATTTTAGCTGATTTGGAAAGTTCCAAGACAGGTTCACTTTAGGAACAGGCTCACATTGGACTAGAATTGCACTTTAGTGTTTGCAGCACTGTTTATCTTTGGTAAAATATAAAAAGGAAATGAGTCAATAATATTCAGCCTGGGTAGCTCAGTGCTATTTAGAGTTTCTTGTGAACATGTAAGAGACATATTTCTGTTCTATCAGGTCAATATTGCAGTTATTGACATATATTCTGTATGGGTACCTATATTCTGGAGAATTTTCAATTGCGAACATGTATAAAAACAATTTTGCATTATCATCACTGTACACCTCTAAATGTAAAGTGCATCAGGGCTCTAAGTGTATTTTCGGCTCAAGGAAGTCAGAATGCAGCTATGGTAACCTTGATATAGAAAAACAAGTAATGGTAGCACTACAAATAGGATATTATACATGCTATTGTGTGTGTCATTTCTATAAACTTACATTTCCATGACTTTCTTTCATTGCTCTAACTGACTCTGACCTTCATGATTTTAAATACTGTCCTGAATTACTTATACACAATACTATGATTACTGGTGCACCTTTCTGTCTCTAATATTAATTATTCACAAAATTACATCTTGCAGTCAGATAATCATCTATATTGCTTTCCCTATACTATCATCTTGCCCTCCCACTCTTGAAGCTCCCCCACTTTATTACCTTCTCTGCTTTAATCAGTCTGTACCCAAGATATTAACAATTGATTCTCCAGTATACAATGCAGAGAATTATTACACATTGACATTTCATAAATGATGATAATTGTAGGTTGCAAAGGCAATTATATATGGGTGCACCTCTCTGGTTCTTAAGCAGTTCTGAGCTTTTTTTTTAAATGATCTTGTTAACCTCCCTGGCGGTATGATTATTCAGGATTTTAGGTACCAAAAGCGGTACATTGTTTTTCAAGCAAATATGTTGTTTTACATTGTAGGCCTTTAATGCCAGACGTTTTGTTCAGGTAACCCTGAATTTATATCTTTTATTTTAAAATATACATTTCATTCAGTAGCCATGCAGTAATACCACCAAGTAGATAGTTTGTAAAATAATAATACACTGTGCTTCAATATGGTAGATATTTTTCAGTAAGGTTATGGTAAATTAGGAGGAATTTAAAGGCCAGCACAGTATTGCAAGAGTAGTTTTACAAAATCTACATGTAATGACATGAAAATGAAAACTTTGATTACAATTTATAGGAAGACAATTTGTGACAGCATAAAATGTAAGTTTAACAATGGACCTTATTTGTCAGTGTCTTTTATAAAAAGGTAATGAATCACAGAAATCAATCAAATTCTGTTATTTTGTAACACTATTTACCATTTACCAGTGCAGGCTTGAATTTGATTGTACGCTAAGGGCTAACGTTTATATTGTGATTTTATTGGAGTGTTTTTCTATGTGTTTTATAGTTTGTGCATTATTCTCTGGTTTTGTCTCTAGACTAGAGGACCGAGTGTTGTACAATGTTGCATTTCAGTTGTGGAACAACAATACACCTCCCCTAATGTGACAGCATTGTACTATACTGTCCCATCAGAATAGTTCCTAATAAGGAACAATACTAATTCCTTATTAGTCCACCGCTGCAATAAACCTCTATGGCCTTAGTATCCACAATAAATTCCATTAGGAGGATTCGGTGGCTCATTGCTCGCTTACTGTTTGAAAGTAAACTTGTATGTGGTACCTTTTTACAAATTGCCGGAGTGAGTCAGGTTCACTAACAAAGTAAATCATTACTTCCCAGATCACCCCAGCTCAAAACAAAGTGGCTAGATTTTCTACAAGTTCTGATCTACGCAAACAAATTCACTCATGTCTAATTGCAGAATGAATCAATGAATGTATTACATAATAATCAGCTATATTAGCTCCTTGTAATTTTGGCACATCTTGCATTGCTTACTCAAAATTTCCCTGAAATGTAAATTAATTTAACTTGCACTATGCACTAAAAAATTATTTCTAAAATGCACAATTCTCCATATAATTAACTCTGCTTAGAATTAGAAACTGATATTAAATCTCCTGGTATACAGTATCTGCTTACACATCGAAGCTGACCAGAGTGCTGAAATCCATGGTAATGTGGTGATTTACAAGCATATTCTGACTTAGTCAATGTTGTTTCAATGTATTAGTCTTTTAAAGCCTGCTTATGATCAAAAGTTAAAGTGTTATTAAACCCTCACATTTTTTGCATTTAACTACTGCTAGAACATAAGATCTCCAGTATCCTGTCCCTGGTCCAACAAACCTGTTTAGTAGAGTCCATGTCATTGAGAGAGATAATTAAAATTCTGGGAGTCATGCAATCCTCAATTCCGGTCCTAACGTAGGCACAGTTACACTCCAGACCACGTCAAATATTTCTCGTGTCTCAATGGGATTGCCAGAAAGAGTCATCGGAACGGAGAGTTCAGTTGACTCCAATAGTAAGGTAGTATCTCCTTTGGCGGTTAGATCCTCAGACACTTGCGGAAGGGAGACTTTGGTACCAACTGTCTCCAATTCATGGAATGCAGGCTCAGGGGACCTGGCCTCACACTCTAGAGGCAGCATCCTCAAACCTCAGAGAATTGTCAGTAGTAAAAGAAGCTCTGTTAGCTTTTCAGAACAGAATAAGGGACCAGGAGGTATTGATTCTTTCAGACAATGCTTTGACAGTTGTGTGAATCATCAAGGGGGCACCAGGTAATTGAGACTGCTGGAAATGACCTAGGACATTGTGCATTGGGCAGAAATAAATACTCAGCCCATTTCGGCAGTTCACATAAAGGGAGCAGACAATGCGATGGCAGATTTTTTTCAGCCACAGAAGAATCAGACAGGGAGAGTGGGAGCTTCATCAAGAAGTCTTTGCACAGATGGTTTCCAGATTGGGTACTCAGACAAAAACCTCTTTGCAACAAGGTTGAACAGGAAGGTGTCAGAGTGTTTCACCCTTTCGATGGAAGCAGACTCCCGAGGGGTGGATGCGCTTTCTCAAAAATGGTGTTTTCCCTAGGATATGTTTTCCCTCCTCTATCCCTTCTTCCCAGGTGTTACAAAAATAGGATATGCTTTTAGGATATGTTTTCCCTCCTCTATCCCTTCTTCCCAGGTGTTACAAAAATTGAGCCAGTCACTTTCAGTATTTTCCGATGTTAATCCCTTTTCTTTTACTGCTGCGTATTGTCTGTATTTTTTTCATAAACATTTTCTTTTATTTCATTAAAGCAATTTTTAAAAATCTTTAAGCTGAATTTCTGAATTTTGTAAACAGAAATGAAGGAACTTTTGCCTCTAACATATTGTAAACTCTATTACATTCATGTCTGGGCATGGCAGTGAGTGATACAGACATTTCTTTTAGAAGGTCATATTTGCAACAGCCAATGCTGTGAAGGGTGTATGTTTCCATTTAAACACACGTTGTCGGCTACTGTGTGTGTATAAACGGTTATTTGCTCTGTAAATCTGCCCTAGTGACTATCACTCTTAATCTGCTAGTTGTATGATTGTTGTTCTAGACCTGGAAAATCTCTGCACAGAGTGGGATCTGGGAGTGTAATCATCACATAAGGGGTCAATTTTTTTACAGGCCCTTGTGCGCTGCCTGGATTGTCAGGACTTCCACCTGTGCATGTGTATGTATGCGTTTGTATTTACATAAATGTTTGCTCTTCAAAACACTCAAGAATGTTATTTTGCATAGCGCACATCTTTAAACACCCACGTGATGCTCAGCTATAATGTTGCCTGTTGGGCTGCAAAATAATATTACCACTGTGCTTGTAATACTAAGAAAAACTGCGTTCATCAGATCACAAAACACACTTGTGAGATACATTCAACATGACTCACAAACTGAATACTACACTTGACAGTAATTTTAGGCTATTATATATGTGACTTACTGCATCATATTTTATCTTTACCCTTCAAATGCCAAATAAATGCAGTCTGAAAATATATATTGTCAAGCTTCTTTGTCAGTTCCATGAAAACAATATATCAATAAAAGTATGTTTTATCTTGCAGCTGCTACCATCTTGTGTTTTGACATTTTATGTTTATATTACTGCTCATAGATATAGCTGAAGTGTAGTGTACAAAGATAAAACCCTCACAAATGCATTTTTTATTGCATATTGATATCAAATCAACATGCAATTATAATTGTTAAATCAACTTGCTTTACAAGAAATACCTGTTTGAAAACAAATGTCATCACTGGGTCTGCTGCTCTTTACTTTGGAGGGGCTGGCAGGCTCCTCTTAGTGCATCATAGTGTTCTGCCTTAGATCTGTTACAGAATAATTATATGAAAGAACACATCCCGAGACCCCTTTAGATGTGCCTGCTTCTTCACACTAGCTGCAGACTTTACCTGTGCATTGTTCTGTTTGATTGATTGATTGATTGATTGACTATCTGCAGGCATGTCTAAAGGGATGCCAGGGATGTGTTCTTGCACATATAGCTCAGGAACAAAATGATTGATGACAAAGGAAGCTAATAGCTGTGAGAGGGAAGCCAACAATGGTATGGATCAAGGGAGAAATGATTGATGGATGATGGAGGTCTTTTAGACAGGAAATGAAGGTGGGCTCATGATAACTGCTGTAGCTTCAAAGGGTTATATTGTGGAGATGCAAGTTTACAGAGAATCAAGAGTAATCAGTTTCAACTCAGGTGAGAACTTGCTACAATTTTGTGAAAAATGGAAAGACTGAAGGTTAGCTTTGAATCAATTGTTTGCGATCTGGTAAATGATGCACAGAGGCAGAGTTTATTTAGAACAATGTAAACTTATTATAATAGATGCACACTGCACTATACTCATGGTTAAAAAAAGGAATGTGATTTAAAAGATAACTATGGCCCAACTTTTTTTTTGCCATAGTTCTCTTTAGGGTCACAGGAGGTCATATACTAACGTCCTCCTGTGACAGAAAATTCAGCATATAGTGGGCTATTGCGCTGCAGCCAGGACGGATACCAACAATATTGACGCAATCCACCCCACTGCCTGATTGACAGCTGTGCTCGCCCCCTCTCCCGTCCGTTCTTCCAGTCAGGAAATGGAGAGAGGATAGAGAATCCCTGTGGGGAGCGGTAACTGACAGTCACCGCTCTCTGAAGGGAGATGAGGGATCAGCGGTATGTGATCACTCAGTTCCTGATCAATAGAGCCGACATGTGAGAGCTTCAGTGTCACATGTCGGCTCTAATTATGAGGATAAGGGTATTTCAATGGTTTAACCCAGGGGTCTCAAAGTACAGACCCGCGGGCCAACTCCGGTCCGTGATCCAGTATTATGTGGTTCAAAGACACACGGTCATGGACCGCATACCTGTCTTGCGGGAGCAGCTACACAGTCTACATCTCTGTCGGATGCAGATCGCATAGCTGCTCCTGCACACTGGCACTCAGATCCTTTCAGCCGGCACTCTGACAGGCTTCACTGAACACCGGCCTGAAAGGATGGATTAGTAAGGTCTGCACTAGCCAAAAGGTGCAACCCTTACTAATCAACCATTGGATAACCTGAGATTGTGCATCCTCCCTGCAAAGCAGGTGAGGGGGCTCATGGGGGGAAAGGGTGGAGTGAAGTGTATCATTGTATGTGTAGGGAGTGACTTGGAAGGGGGAGTGAATTATTTTATGTGTGTGTGGGGGCAACTTGAAAGAGGGGATTGTATTATTTTATGTGTGTGGGGGTGACCAAGAAGGGCGGAGTGTAATTTTTTATGTGTGCGGGGGGTGACTTGGAAGAGGGGAGTGTATTATTTTATGTTTGCGGGGAGGGGGCAAATGGAAGGGGGGAGTTCATTATTTTATGGGTGCAGGGGGGCGGGTAATGTTGGGGAGTGTATTAGTGCGTGTGATTTTTATATTTCTGTGTGTGTGTATGTAAGGCCCCATTCACACCTATATTTCAGATGTGATCAGGGATTACTCTGTCAAGAACTCACATTTTCCTGTAGCAGGAATTCCTAATCTGGCAATTACAAGTGGCAACTGTAACTGTCACCAATTCAAGCTAATGATCAGGTGACAGATGCTGCATGTAAATGCCTGCAGTGGCAGACCTATGGAACACAATGTGTCCTGGTGCATGATTTTCTATTGCCCCCCCCCTCCCCCGGCTCTTACAATGCCCACCCTGCCCATTTATTGCCGTTACCATTCTGCATTTCCCAGCAATACTTCATACAGAAATGTAGAATGGTAATGACTATAGGGGACTACAACTTCCAGCATTACTCTCTACAGAAACGCAGAATGGTAACGGCTATAGGGGACTACAGCTTCCAGCAATACTCTCTACACAAATGTAGAATAATTCCATGTGAAATGTGTCGGCATGGCTGCAGGTAGTCTTCAGGAACATAACTGGAATCTTTATGGCAGGATTACCAGGTACACTTTTTATAAAAGCTGCAAATTTAAAAAGATTGAAAACAACTTTTAAAAATGGCATTAACGTATTAAAGCTTATATGAGATTTTAGTGAATGGGTTTGCATATACTTTAACAGACAATGGCAATTTTTTTTGTTTTTGGTATGTTTTTATTATCAAAACAAATCTTCAGACGTAATAGAAGCATTGTTTTGACAGGTTTAAGTAATCTTTTCTCTATGTCATCTTCTACATGTGATATCAAAGATGTGTAGCTAAGGATTTAGCACTGTGTATGCTCAGCAGTCAAAACAATGTACCAGTTTTTTTTAGTCTTGACTTTTCTACCCTTTCTTTCATTTTTCACACCAGTGACCTGCTTTCCTGCCTGAGTTCCAGCTGAGATATTGGTTCTGTGACTAAAGCTTGATGCTTGATTTATTGCCAGAGCTCTGTGCCAACAGTTAGTTATTTTATTAGATTAAATGAATGATGAAAGGCAAACAAAAATGGTAGTTATTCTTAAAGTTGTTTTAGAACTTAGTATTGCTATTCAGCCCCCAAAAAATACAAAATTTAAACAAGCATAATTGTAAACAGTTAAAAAAATGCCATACCTGCAAGCGATCTCTGACAGTTTTGCACTTGTTAGTTGCCAACTCTGGAGAATTAGTAGCCTATAAGCAAAGCACCAGATGGCATGCTTGTGAAAGGTTATTTCTTAAAGATGTCAGGGATGAACTGGAGTGAAATGCAGGACATTGTTGCTGTCAGTGTCAAACTGTGCTGAAGTGGAAGCCAGCCCAATGACAGCTGAAGGGCAGAGTGGCTGGAGTAAAAAAAAAAATGCTTTGATGATGCATTGCAACATAAAGAGAAACATTATTTCACAATGCACACATAATATTATTTTTAAAGTGACATTAAAGTCAAAAATATTTTTCCCTCCCCCAAATGTTAATGTCAGCACTTACTTTAAATGATGTTTCTTAATCCGATCTTCTTCTTTCCTGTCCTTTTCACCTGTCCCTCCCGCGCTGTGGCGGATCTCCGATCCAGCGCTGACTTCTCTGAGCTTGCTGGCAGTTCCTGTCCCACGGTGTCTGCATGTGGGGGCAAGCGACCATAGACTTACCTTGTGTCTCTCCTCATGTCCCGGCCGAAAATGTGAACTGCGCATGCGCCCGCCCCAAGATGCTTTGCGGCTGCCCGAGAATTTTCACATTTTCGGACGGGAGCGTGCGTGAAAGACACAGGTAAGTAAGGTAACCTTTTCAAAGCGTTTGTATTCCTAGCAGTACATATATGCAAAAAAAAAACGGAGGGCTTAATAACCCTTTAACAGTACACATGTGTTGGGCTGTTAATTTGTTCAAATAACCTTATTAACCACTTGAAGACTGGGGTTTTTACACCCCTTCCTGTCCAGGTCATTTTTCAGTATTCAGCGCTGCAGTATTTTGACTGACATTTATTAAGTTATGCAACGCTGTACTGAAATGGATTTTGTATCAATTTTTGGGGACAGATAGAGCTTTCTTTTGGTGGTGTTTAATCACCACTAGGGTTTTTTTTTTTACTATATCAATATATAAAGAAAAAAGTACCAAAAATTAAAAAAAAAACTGTTTTCCTTTTATTACGTTATGAAACATTTATTATTACCCAATTTTTTGGTAAAATATAAAAGATGGGGTCACGTCGGTTAAATAAAACAAACGACAAACGCACTCAACAATTTGTTACCAGTTATACAGTAAGGTGCACACGAAATGGTTAAATAGACACCAAACAAGCAAAGCCTTACAATTGCGCACACCCGTGAAATCTAAAAAAACTACCACACCCAAAATTGGCCATAGGTGATAATTTAAAAGCTGTGGCTGCAGTGATTGATGGCCCTAAAATTATTGCTCACACTCTGATGTCCGCAATGATATATAACATGTGCGGCTTAATGGGCGCAATCGTTGTTTTCGCACGTAGGCGGACCCAATGCATGTTTGCGTGTGCATGAGTGGGTGGGGGACTTTAAAACAAATAGGTACTTTTTTGTGTAACTTACATTTTTTTTTGACTTGTTTTTTACATTTAACTTGATTGTTATAACATAAGAAGCTAAGAAGCCCTCTATGTGATCAAATTACAGTGACCGGTCCTCTTTATGGAGTCTCTAAGACCCCTAATGTCACCCAGGGACCACCAAAGCAGCTGATGAATCATAGATCTGATTCACCAGCTTCTCTCCAGCCTCTGTAGCCGAGTGACAGCTGAATGCGGAAGTGATGTAATAAACATAATTTCCACACTCACATCACCGGGAGGGGAGATCAGAGGGAGATCGTGTAGTGATCTCCCTCTATTCTCCCTGCACAGAGCCACAGTGCCGGTCTTGGGCCCGCACAGAGCACAGGAGCACAGGGAACCCTGGATTGCGGCAACGGCAGGAGCAGAGAGGGCACATGAATGCACAACATACAAGCGATTGGGCATCTCTACAGATGCCAGATCGCTTGTATGTAAATAGCCATCACTGGCTCGTGCGCACCAGGTGGTGCGCATGAGCAGGGGTGGGCACAAAGGACATTTTAAGACACCCACTCACATCTACAAGTCTTCCATCCAGCTGTTTTGCTACGTTCGGCAGATGGGAGGTGGTTAAATGACTGAAGGTATAATCCAGCTAAGAACAAAACATTTCCCTATATTATCAGCCAGAATTTAATACACTGTAAAAACAGAGCCATATCGCTGAAGGCATTGCAACATTACCTCCTTTTATTAGCTGTAGAAGTGTTGTAGGTCTGTTTTATTTGATTTTTGTTTCAATTAAAACAAAAATTATTAGGTTTAATTTGCTTATGCTTGTCAAAATCTTAAAGATCAAGAATAGTAAAACAACATATAATATAACTATGTTGCTGCAGTTTCAGTAATTAAACTGAACAACATGTTTCACACAGTTCAGAGTAACAAACGTGACCCAAAGCCGATAAGATTTTAATTCAAAGACGAAAGAAGTGGGCGAGAAGGAAGCCTTACAAATTGAATATTTTGCTGTTCATTAGATAGGTGCTTTTCAGAGTTACATGCAAAATAAGGCTAAATACACTTAATAATTCTCAACAGTTTCCCTTAAGTTTTTTTCCCCAGATCAGATAGGCCGGTAGCCAGAAAAAAGGGAAGAATGAGCAGAAGGCCTGTATGACAAGGGTGTGAAGGGTAACCGTTCTAGGAAGGGTTTAATAAAGTTAGAAAAGTAAGGTAGGGGAGGGGCACTTGTCAGATTGGGCAAAAAGGTCGGCCAGGAGCGGCTTTTGAGGGTAGTCTGTGATTGGCAGAAGTCAGAGATTGGCAGAAGTGAGGCAAGCTTCCCTCCCACTCACCCGGAGATAATTTCATGTTTGGATTGGCTTGTAGCAAGTCACAGCAGTTGATTGCTGGTTTGGATCCTTTTATCTGCTGGGGTTATTAGGAAATTATTGGGCGACCCATCATCGGAGTGAGTAGGGTTAGGCTCGATGTTCGAGCCGAATGTGAGTTCCACTCGAACATTGCTAATTTGTGTCGCCGAACACACAAACTATCAGGGCGTTAAGTGGGCTGTTCACCTGCCGAGCGCCCCATAAGGCAATGTGCCTTCTGAAGCCCTGATTGGCTAAAGCCTTGCACCTGACCACAGGTCAGGTGCAAGACTTTGCCCAATCAGGGCACAGAGAACTGTGAGAGCCATGATTGGGCAAAGTTCATCGAGTCATCGTTTTCATCATGGACAATGCTGGACATCGTGATTGACCCTGGATTACGTCGATGGATCAATTGTGAGGGTTTTTTAAAATAAAAGACTTATCAAAAACATTTGTTTTATTTTTTTCCAAATAAAGGATTTTTTCAAAAGTCTGGACTTTTTATTTACAATTTTATTTAATCCTTTAAATGGGTAGGGGGACAAGTACCCCTTGCTCATTCACAAGGGGGGGGGGGCAGCATCTGGGTGCCCCTATATTAAAGGGGTACCCTGATGTGAATAAGCCCCCC
>NW_017306622.1:1194089-1212300 GCF_000935625.1 Nanorana parkeri | reverse complement strand
GACCCTGATGTAATTAAGCCCCCTGCCCGCAGACCCCCACAACCAACGCCCCAGGGCTTGTGGGGAAGAGGCCCTTGTCCCCATCAGCACAGGGACACAGTGATTTTCCCTCATCCTCCCCCCCACTGCCCTGCCAGGCCTGTGCTTGGATCAAGGGTCTGGGTAGGAATTTTAAGGGGGTCCCATGTTTTCCCCCATTTTTGGGGGTGGGGTTCCTCCTTAAAATTCCTACCAGACCTTAAGAGCCTGGTATGACTTTAAGGGGGAACCCCACAGACTTTTTTATTTGTTTTTTTTGTACATGGAGTTCCCCCTAAAATTCATAACCAGACCTTAAGGGCCTGGTGGGACTTTTGGGAGGAACCCCATGTATTTTTTTTAATGTGGTCCTAAAATTCCTACCAGACTTAAAGGGTCTGGTATTGTTTGGGAGAGGGAACGACGCCCTTTAAAAAAAAAAAAATGTTTCTTTAGCAATTTTTGTTGGCTGCAGTAGGTTCTATAAATTGTACAGATGCACCTCTTTACAGGCATTTTAAGGGGACCCCCCAGGAACCTTATTTAAATGAATTTTTCATTTTTATTGTCACCCTTAAAAAATAAAATTTTAAAGGAGCAGTGATTTTAACAAGTGCATTTTTAATTGATCCCTGTCCCCCGTGGCAGTAGCCGAATCCCCATACACTATTTATGGCCAATAAATTGCATATAAGGCTTCAAAATGGGGACATTTGATTTTCAAAGTTCTACTCCCATGGACTTGCATTGCGTTTGAGTTCGAATTCAAACTTTTCCCACGTTCGAAAGTTCGAAATCGATCCGAACATGGGGGTGTTTGGCTCATCACTAGGAGTGAGTGTCCTACATGCGGTGAGGTCCACCGATTGTGACCGTGTAGTAGAGACCAGTATCGGTCTGCGGTCAATTAATACCATCCCTGACATAGTGTACTGCAGCTAGGGTCATTATGTACAAAATGTGGCCGCAGATACAAAGTTTTGTTTATGGTTCATAGTGTGATGATAATGGGGTTTGAGTCTATTAATATTAAATATAGCATTCTCTTATCCCTCCAGTTCAAAGCAAATGCAGGTCTTCATTTAGTCATTTGGCAGGTCCCTTCACATTCCAAAAAACAGATCTGCTAATATGGCCTGTGATATTTTTTGCCCCAGCACTACTTAACAAGTGAGAGGGGTTGATTTACTAACCTTTTAAACACACCACAAATGTGTATACACCTCTGTAGTGTGTTCCCTCCCAGCATTATGATTAATGTTCTGATTACATAATTATGAATTCACTTAGTATAGTAAGTTTAAAGATACTGTATCTAGAAATTAATTTTACTGTCTTTAAAAAAAATTAAAACTCTAAGCAACTAGGATACAGTCATGTTCATGATATTACCAACATTCATGAATAATTGTCTGCCATTTTCTTTTAATTGTAGATGAAAATGTATATTAAGATGGTAGATGGAGTAAAACTGTAGCCATTGATTTTTGTAATGCAAAGCAGAATAAATCATACTGATATGCAAAATGTTTCAATCATGAAATGGAATACATGTGTTAATGATGGTATCGTCCATATTATCTGCAGCTAGAGCTCAGATGAATAAGTAAGATATTTACTTGTAAATCAGAGTAGAAGGGAAGGATATTTGATTAATAACAAATGCATCTAATTTAATTGGTAATACCACATAGGTTTTTTCCAAAAATGTGTTCCATTAACTATTTATGTATTGAGGCATAAATGTGATTTAAAAAAATAAAGTTGATTATATTTTACAATATCTTATCTGGGAATTTGTAAAGTAATTATCAGCAACATCAATAAAATATGTTTGTAGTGTTTACAACATAGTTTAAAACTGTATCGGGTTGTGTATCTGTATGTGTCGTACAGAAGAGGGTCCAAAACATTCCAATTCTGCTTACAAATATTGTTTAATTTAAAAAGCTAATCCCTATATTATAACCACCAGAACTGCCAATTGTATGGAAAGCACATTGAGACGAACAGAAAAGTGTGTTTCCAATAGCTGGAAGTTGACCTTGAGGATCCAGTGTTTTGCATACTGTCATAAGGACACTTTAGCATCAAAGACTAACAGAGAGATGGATACACAGTCAGAGAAAATAACATCCCTGCTGTCAAGGATGCTGTTACTCAAAAGCTCCAGATTACATAACACATTGTGAAGATCCCTGAAATGACTAAAATATGTTTTTAGAGAATGCGTCATGACCAGCCTAGATATGAAGGCTGGAAGATTGATTCTTTTTACTTGCTGTCAGTTCTTTCATAAGATTAAACATTCTGATCTTTAAACTGGATGCAATCACTTAAAATAGAAAAAAAATCTAAACAAATTGAGTTTTTGGTAGTTTTTGATATGTCCCTTCTGCCCCCAAGAAACCTTTCTCTTTTTCCTAAATGTTCTTTTGTGTGTGTACACTGCCTGCAGCTCCAGGTTGGGCACTGAGACAATGTAACTCCAGTGTCAATGCCTGGGAGTTACATCATTAATGTGCATCCAATAGATGAAGGTGAAGGTACAGAAGAATTGATGGAGAAGATGGTAGTGGTGGAGTGGTGAGGGAGAGCAAGGAGCTGACAGTGCTGGTGGAGGGCAAACTAAGAGTTAAGTATTTAATATCCTGCTAGTATGCTGCATCCTTGAAAAGCTCTTCCTAGTGTACCTCAGTGTGATGTACACACCTTAGAGCACTTTCTTTTCAAACTGCAGTAAGTTGCATCTCTTTAATTGTGAGCACACCTACACCCCCTCCCTCCAATTTCTTATAATTTGCTTAAAAACTCTTAGAATACAGTTTTCAGTGTGAAGCTTAATTATGTCATGTAAAGAAACTGAGGTAATTGTTAAAGTAAATGCATCCAATGTGTATACATGTTTGTTTCGCTTCTAAATTGACATACCTGTAAATGGTATAATTAACAATGTTTGTTTTTGCTCCTGTTCTTCTGCTTTTTGTCACATCATTATATTGTAAAGTCCAATGCACACAATCCTATTTAGAAAACTGTGCAGTGTCCTGCTATTAAATAGAAAACAACTTAAGGTATAATGACTCAAACAGGATGCATGAAGGTCAGCAAGGCATAGTTTAATACAAGAGCCAACAAAACAAATTCAGTATGGTGGTCAGGTCTCAGCAATCAAAGAAACAACCTTATGCTCAGTAGCGCTCAGTGAAGCATGGAATAATACAGTTTACTCATTTTTGCTATTCACTGTATGCTGCCCAAAAGCCATGCTACACATATTAAACCAACATGCAGCTGTAAAGAGGGTCATTAGCTCTTATTTGTAATTTATTTAATCTTTTTATTAAAATGATCTGAAGTACAATGCTAACTACCAATAGGAGGTTATACAGGTTACAAAAATGGATATAAGACATGTTTACAAAATAAAACGTATTCTTATGCTTTCCAGTGCTTTACCATTTGTGTTTGAGAAAAATATATTTTCTCAAATGTCACACTGTCAGTGGAGAATCAGTGCAGCGGTGTACGAACTGTATAATCACACAGTTTGTCCACTGCCTATAAAAGGAGGTTTACCTGAAGTTCTAAGTGTTGGAACTTGTCCAAGGATATTTTTAAAGCTTATGCTGCTTAGGCACCAAATAATATTATTGTTGTGCAAGATCTCGGTGCTTCTTTCTTACAGCTAAACTCCAGCTGCAAAAAAACTTTCACTTAAATGTATTCCTTAATAGCTACAAAGGATAAAAAAGACACTTTATGTGCACCAAATGCTATTGCAGACACATTACTTTGTAAAGTAGTAGTGACACTACCCACTACAGGCAGCCTGCAGAAAACTACAGGAGGGACAGATACAAGAAAAGTCACCTTGCACAGGAGAGAGAGCAACCGTCACCTGCCTATATAACAGGAAGCAACTGTTCAAAGGTAAAGTTTCACACTAGATTACTGCACATATCTGGAAAAAATACACAAAAGACACCAAGATTCAAGTCAGAATACTTGTATTTAGACAATATTTGCTTATCATTAAGTTTAGCTTTAGGGACACTTTAGCACTAATAACTTCAATATAGTATTTAGCGTGGGTTAAATACTCATAATTAGTGTATGTGTGAAGCGGAGAGGGGCTTTATTGTATTTGAGTGTAGGGGGGGCTGCATTTCATGTGAGTGTGAAGAGGAGGTAGGAAGGTGGATGTATTGTATGTAGAATTAATACAAGGACAAGTGAAACATAAGTATTACTACCTTAAAGCCCAAATTCAGCTTAAACAGTTTAAGTCAGGGATTCAAACATAGTGTCAAACAAAAATGTGCATAAGTGAGCATTTTACAGCAGCAAAAGGAGTTGACAAAAGGATGAACATCTTGATCAGACCTGGATTTCTGAGTAAAAAAATTGCAGTTCTACTTCCTTTGTTGGTGTAATCAGAAATGTGTGACTATGCAATTGTGCTGTCATTATATACTGGTCTTTATATAAAGAACTTATATATTATTTCAGTTTGTGGTATGACTGGAGTATAAGTATTCTTGTCATCAGGGGCTAGAGGAGACACTGGAATTGTATATTGACAATAACTCTTTTACTGAAAGATTAATAAAAAAATTTCTGCTGAGAGAGATTTCTCTCTCAGCAGATGCAACATCAACAACAATGTTGAAGTACAGACCTTGTGATCTAGTACCTGCTTAGAAATAAAGTACCAGTACATTATAATACAATCCTATCAATTATGTTATGATTTCACTGTATGATATTTTCATCTATTTTTTGCTAAATGCATCTAATATGTTTTGCCTTGGCTTTTTTGGTCTTTGCAATAGATTTAAGTGAGCAGTGAACAAGATTTTTTAGCCATAATTTTTCTGATTACATATTTTCTCACTACTCACTAGTAACATTACCTAAAAGCAAAGGCAGATGTATTTGGAGCTTCTTTATGAGAAAAACACACACATTCCACATATTCTCGTCATACAAGATGCATCCTTCACAGGGCAGTCTTTAACGCAGGGCAAAAGGGGCAGGTGCCCTGGGTCCAGTCATTGTTGTGGCCCAAAGAAACTGCCCCTTGAGCCTGCAAAAGATACACACACGGCACAGTTCTATTTACAATGCAATCAGCATCACATGGTGATTCTCTACCCCTGCCGTACGCCGCGTAGTGTGACCGTGTTACATCTCACGCGGGGTCACGTCTCCCTCTGACATTTCCTTCTATCTGCTCTGCAGGAGGAGGACATTGCATGAGATTGGCTTCTGTCATGTCACACATGTCAATCAGGAGAGTGAAATGTGACACCCGGACTTAACTACACCCCCAGGGCAGAGGCAGGTAAGCTGGGCTGGGCTGCTGGGACATTGTGTGTCCAGTCTTATGATGATGCAGGTTGGGGGTGCCCAAGAAAATGTTTGCCCAGGGTCCAATCAATAGTAAACATGGCCCTGATCCTTCATACCTACAGGCCCTACTGTACCAGCACAGAATGAAATTGCTATAGCCAAACATAAGCCTCAAGTGAATACACATCACTGCAGAGATCCACACAGAATATTCTACCAGGGAAGGCCTATTAACCATGGTAAATGTGACTTTGGTGATCTTCAATACAGAAACATAAAAAAAATAGTTCTCGTATTGAAAAGCTAATGGGCTTAAAGAGGCTAATAATTTAAAAAGATCAAGATATTGGAGATACTAGCTGCATGGTTGGTGGTTGTGGGTCAATGATTCAGAATGTAATAAGGCCAAAAAGCCAAGAAACTAGCATTTTCAGAAGGATATTATTAGTTGCGGCTTCTGTGTCTCTCTTGGTATACATTACTATAAAAGGATCATTTTGGATGGATCCACCTGTATATAGTTATCATTAAAGGCAGAGAGACACATAAAAGAAAAAGAGACATAGTGAAAGGATGGATAGGTAAGCAGACAGACAGACAGACAGACAGACAGATAGATAGATAGATAGATAGGTAGGTAGATAGATAGATAGATAGATAGATAGATAGATAGATAGATAGATAGATAGATAGATAGATAGATAGATAGATAGATATTCTTTCAAAAGGAGAAGGCAATAAAAAAACATATTTAAATATGGTCAGGTCAGCTGTGCAAGTCCTTTTAGTGTGGTAATAGAGCTTGAAGCATTCATTGGATGTCTCAGAAATACCGTAACCATAGACATTGCAATCTAGCAGTGAGTGAATGAATTATAGGGCAATTTCATGGTACATGAAATGGAGTTGGTATAAAAATTGCCTGTTTTCAAATTGATAGTGTGGGTCAGGTAGCAACAATCCCAATTGGATGCTTTTATGTTCCCTCACTATGAACAGTGATTCTGACTAGCCATGTCGAAAGCAAATCTTTAGCAGTTTTCCATTTTGTCAGTTTAGTAAATGTCACTTTAGAAACTGCTCAGGAAAAGCACTTGTTTTCATTGCAGTGTGACAGCCAGAGTTTGTAGTGCATCACTGGGGATATGTTCTGAATAGCAAATGTAAAGGCCCTAACACTGATTATGCTTTCCAGTATAATGTAACATATGTCATCCTATAAATCCTCAAGTAGGTTCTTTTACTGTAGGTTGCTGTTTCCAGACAGGCATAAGTTAGAACACTAGCTTTGTCATTAATAGTTATTTAACATGAATACTTTTTCTGGCAACGCGTTTGTTCTAAAAAATGAAATCATAAGGTTATTGTATTATTGACATGAAGCCCCATGATTAAGAAAAGACAGCCTTTGTGACATTCTGGGGGTGATTTACTAACCTAAACACACACACACACCAGGTGTGTGTGATTTTCACACAGCAAAATGTATTTATCAACCAAAAAGTCTCTAAAAGCATATTTCCACTAATGCCATATATGGAAAAATCACGCACATGATGCATATATAATGCTGCTTCACAGTTTAGACAAAAATGGTTAGCTCATGCATTTACATTCCTTGCATTCATCAACGCAAGCAACACAACATAGAGCTAATTTACCCAACATCACCTTGGAATTCCTTCAGGGCTTTGCACAACACGCCTGCTGGGTGTGTACACATTACAAAGGTGTTTAGATTCCACCCATAGATCATGCTGGGAGGGAACACACTGCAGAGGTGTATACACGTTCGTGGTGTGTTTATAAGGTTAGTAAATCAACCCCTCTGAGTCACTGGTCTGCATTTTCTTTGAAAAATATAGGCAAAGCTACATGAGCTGAGAATGCATGTGAGCTGGTGCATGCTGTGACTGCTCCCTCTTGATAGAATGCTATATTCTTCTGCCCTATTGGACACTCACCAAACCATCTTCCTCATCTCTCTTATTTGCAGAAACTTTGTCTATGTGTTAAGAAGCTGTCGGTCATTACAAAAGAAGAAGAAATAAATAAGGCACTCCATACCTATAATGAATGACCTGCATAGGTACAACTTAGGCAGTTTTTATCTCTTCAAGAGATGGATCCAACTGCATCTGCAAGCTCTTCCTAGCAGCACTTTACAAAATACCTTACTTCACTGCTTTATTTAAGCTACCTTTGTCCTCTCTGACATCTATCACATTTCATTGTCCTTGATGTCAACAGTGTTGATAGAGTTGCTAGAGACATGGTATTGATCTGTAATGGATTCAAAGCCTTTTCAAGTTGTGAACAGAAGAAAATGTGTGTTGCCTCCACCACATCATCCCACACATTCAATGAGTAAGTAGTAATTGAAGTGGTCATCTGTTTCTGATGTGCTGAAGGCAGCGGCAACTAAGCGTTCACTGAAAAATATTTGCCAACCTGACCCTGTCAGCCAAAAAGGGAAATACCACCCTCCTCCTTCCATTCCCACCTCTTCCTAAAATGACACCCACCTTATTCACACCTACCATTTCTTCCATGGACATCTCCCCAGGCTCACTGTAAGTGAACCAGTTTGCATCCTGCTGTGCGACAATAGTGGTATGGCTTCATCTAAAGCAGCCACTATTTCCTTGAGGCTGGTATGGCCCCAGGAGTTGGGGACTATATTTGCAGAACTAGGGAGTGCATGTAATATGATAGATGATCCTGTCATGGTAGGTAGGTAATCTATCTTTCATCAGGAAGTCAGGGCATGAGAGAGTAGTCCATAATCCAAAGCAAGGTTCAGAGCTGGCAGCATTTATTTAGAGTAATCCATTATACAAAGCAAGGTTTAGGGCAGATAGCATTCCGAGAGAGTTGTCCATTATCCAATGCAGCAGTCAGTAAAGGTGTAAACAAAACTAGGCAAGGCAACAAAGACATCAGTCAGGAGCTAGGCAGCAAATGCTATCACAAGCACAGAAACCTGGACTTCTGATGTTTAAAGTGCCACAGTGCGCAGCCAATCAGGAGTGAGGAGGCAGGGAAACTCAAGCAAACCACTGCCTAGCAACCAAGATTCTGCCTGTAGTGGTGTGTTGTAAATGGCCAATGTGAGGAGTGGCTGCTACAGCACAGGAAGGGAGAGCAAGTCTGACTCTCCTAACACTCACACCCTCGAAAACTTAAGGGAGAGATATGGGAAAGAAAATGGAAGAAGAAGACAAGACACAACGTTAATAGAAGACTTCACTATTGTTTTGTATTGAAAACATTAAAGTGTAAGTTAACCCCCCAAAAATCCCATATATGTGCTGTGGTATACAGACTATAGTTGTTGTCTGTAACGTTTCTATTGCCAATGCTTTTGCTAAATACCTAATCCTTTTAGTTTACATTGGTTGTTGTTTCAAACTGGCCATGCCAAGCACAGAAGTAGATTCATGCTGGTGTGGTCAGTTTTCATCCCTGGGTCATCTCTTAGGACTTATAGGTAACTCCTGAAGTAATTTGTTAAGCTGAGTTCTACTGGGTTGATTGACAGTAGCTCTTAGCCTCCTTGAGCCTCAATGTCAGAAATGCAGCTGATTGCAGCTAGTAAAGCAGCACAATTGCCAAAGGGAAGCTAGTAGGGATCTAGGCTCTTTTATACTGTGTCATTCAAAAATTCCCCCACTGTTTATGATGTCATACCATGCTCACCCACTTGCTAGGCAGACTTGACCCCACTGTAAAGAAGAAGGGAGCGCAGGAAGCATGTGTGAAAGGATGTGCAGTCATGTGACCACTGATTAAAACATTAAAAGGTACACAACAATTAATTTTGGTGAAAGTAAATGCAATCTGAGTGTTGTAAAAATGTTTAGGATTGAAAAAAATATTTAGGACATTGTGCCTTGCCAGGGCCCCCCTGGCAAGACACCTTGTCCTAATGTAGATAGGGACAAGAGCCTTATGCCCACATTCTGTCCTCAGACTCACAACATCACAACTGACAGCTTCCTGGTCGGCAGCTAAATATATAAGCAAATATGGTAATGACCACCCACCAGTCTGTTAACTATGTGGTGGGGACTCATTCATTTAGTGGCAGCAGCAATACCAGCACTAAAAACATTTGTCTTTATTCAAAATATAATTCAACAAATGAAGCATCCTGATAAAAGATGAGATCACAACTGTATTGTTCTGAATGCGGAGGGGGGTGAATATTATCAGTTACTTGTGTAGTGCCTAAAAGGGGTATATGGATAAGAACACTGTCTGAAAAAGCCTACACTAAAACTTGAGCAAACATAAATTAAGCCATTATCACATATTATATTGTTGGCAAGATATATAGTGTATGGGAAATGTGTTTAATTTTATGGCATTTCAGTTTTTAAAATATGGTGGGGCCTTTAGAAAACATATCCAGTACCAATATACCTACATCATCGAGCAAATGCAAGCATTTTAAAATAAGTGTATTCAAAGGATGATCTTTCACACATAACCTTGAAGGACTCAAAGTACGTTGCTGCATTTTTAAAGTCAGTTATAATTTTACAAAGTAAAAGATTGTATGAACAGAGGCAATTCAAAAAGTCACACAATTGTTTGACCTTTATTGTACCTTGAAACTAAAATAAAGAGTTTTACTTGAATGACGATAACAGCATTACATGTCTCTACATGAACCATTTGGGTGCAATGAGCTTGCTGATGCAATAAAAGATGCAATCAATGAAGATGATATCATTAAGGATTATTATAATCACAGAAACTGCAGATCCAGAGCATATAGGAAGTAGAAAATGTTGCAGTAGGTCTGTGTTTGAATTTCTTTATGCAATGAACCATTCACAATGTAAGGTGAATTAGGGTAACCATGCAACTGAACAGTAAGTAATTAGAAAATAAATTATATTGGATATAACCAATTTGTAATTTCAGTCTATCTTCACATAATTTATCTATAAATAACATAAATTACATGTACATAAGTAAATGTGTATGGAACATATAATTTATGTGCTTATTTGCATTCTGCAGCAGAAATTAGAGCATCGGTAGTAGCTAGATAACATGAAATGTTACCTGTACACAATCCCTGAAACAGTAGACTGATTAAATATAAATGATCATGCTTTTCCAAACATTCATTTGCAAGCACTATTTTCTGTGTTGATAATTGCTCACATTTATCTGAGAATAATTTGATTTTCTCCTTTGTGCACGCTTGTTCTCTTATATATTTTCTTATAATGTTTTGTATGAAAATATGTACCCACGAAAGACCAAATATTTTTGCAGTCAGCACAGAGTCTTAGTAATGCGGAATTCCTAGTAGGACCTCTTCATAGGATGGCAGTACCCTCAGTACCCTAACACCCTTAGACAACTGTTTCAGCTTTCAGTGACTAATCACTCTACCTGAGTGCTACTTAAAGGAGAACTCCAGTCACAAAGTTTTAAAAAAATGCTCACCTTCAATATGGAGCTGTTTCTGCAGTACCTTTCTTTCCACCAGAGATGTTCTCAGCCTTCTTCATGACCAGCATTATTTAACCAACTTCCTCTAGGCTGTCATGGACCTGTCCTCAGCCTATGACTGGACACTGAAGTAGATGTAGCATGCCAATGAGCTCATCTCCTTGTCATTCTGATTTTACCTCCTATTCGCATGCTCCTGTTAACACACTATGATTGGCTTTTTGGGCTGTAGAAGTTAGGAACTCTCCACTGCAGCCCACTGTAATAAAATTCTCACTTTGCCTTGCTGTAAAAGAAATGGCCCTGGACTGTGTCTTTAATAGGGCAGACTAAATTTAAAAATATAACAAAACATTATTGAAGTCTATAAACAATATTGCACAGTTACACAGTTAATGCACACATAGCATATTGAGATCTATGTCATAGTTACCAGCATTTTAATATAACTTTCTGCAAAGTATTTGCATTATGTTTCAAATGTCGTTTTACATACCTCCAGAGACCAAGTCTGAATGGAGCATGTGGCGACTTGCTGACTGGACAGGATACACAAAAAGTTATTCTTACCAGAAAGAGACAGAAAAAAGACCCAGTGTAATGTACCTGTATAAGTAACCTGAGATGTCGAGGGTGGCCTCTTGCACATTTCCCATCCGAGCACCCCTGGAAGTTGAGACAGGACTTGCAAGGGCAAAGGACAGTGCCAAGGTGCATGAACTTACCACTGGAACTCGGGAGCAATGATATAAGATGTGCAGGGGTACAGCTGTTGTTGCACTGAAGATACACCAAATTTAGATAGGTGCCGAGTCAGATCACAGGCTGGTGTTGTTAACAAATGAGCAATGAAGCACCAAATTGTAAGCAGAATCAGGGTCAATGACAAGAAAAGGGCAGCAATATGCAGACAGTAAGGTACAGTATAGATGAGCAGCTGTTTAGTCAGACGTCAAGGTAACAGGTCGGTAACAGAGGTAAAAAGCAATCATAACCAAACACGGGAAATCCAAAACTAGGTCAGCGGGAATCTGGGTGAGCATTGAAGGTTAGGAACAGGTTCAGGATCAGAGATTACTGGAGTACAGACTGAAAGACAATTTAGCAATAAGGCTATGTAGAACTCAGGTTTAAATAACCTGCTTGGCACCAATGTCAGTGGAGGGAATGCACACATTTGTGCATGCACTATGATGTTGACGTTGCTCATCTCTTCACTGATGTGCATGCTTATGCGCATGTGCATGAATCTGATGGCTGATACAATGTTCCTGACACCCAGTATGGTTTAGTCCAAAGTTTAGGAATACAGATGATGTTTTTCTGGTTTCTCCTTTCAGGAAAAAAAAGGTCAGCTTATTGAACATCTGGATGTCTGGAACTAGTCTGTCTAGCATGGTGAGGCTGGGAATTCAAGAACTAAAATAACCAGTATCAAAGTATAAGGTGGTACAGTATGACACAATAAAACACAAACAGGAATCAGCAATAAGAAATGGCTACCAAGGTAGCACATATTTTCTGGGCAGACACCCAGCAAAAGAGCTAAAACACTGCAGTCTAGTCAACTTGGGCCCTTTTAGTGTCTTTATGAATATTTTTAAAGACCATGATAATATTGTAATTTGATATGCATTTCCTTCAAAATATGTATTACCTTGGGGGACATTTATCAATTATGTTGCACAACTAGGCAATGCTAAGCTGGGGCAGTAATGCAGATTTGAGACAGATGTAACATACTTAGACAGTTTCATGCATAAATTCAACCTCAGCTGCTCTAAAATAGCACTGTGATAGAATAAACCTGTCCATAATCACTTCCTAATTGTGTGTCTATTTTGAGTAAACCTCTGTTTCATCTTGATGCAAATCTGTCTGTGTTTGCTACACAGTATTACAGGTAGAAGACTCACAAATACACATAACAACTGTTGCACAGACTTTGTTAAGTGCCAAGAAGCCTGATTTGTGTCTAAATGTGTCACTACTTTGATTGATAAATGTCTATTATTTATTTTATACACTGACAGGACAATAAAATGAGCTTGAGGCAAGCACCCTTGGCCCTAGGTTGGTCCCTGTTTGGGGGGATAATTTTTATAACTATTGTTTAGGCTATTATTAACACACTTTATGGGTACATGAGACTGCAAAATGCATAGAGAATAACATCGAAGGGAAGATATCACACTATTTCAGCAACTTAACCCATGAAATCAAGGGAACACTTCTGGTTTTCTCAATACTTTAGATTTCCATATAGCTACATCACATTTGGTATCTTCACTTTGAATAGTTTTCCATTTTAGACGTTTGTATATAGGTGTTGTAGTTATAAAGAGAGAGGTTTACATGAGCAGGGTCTTTTAAAGAACTGACTGCCCTGATTCCAGTTAGATCCTACCTCAGATTAGGAAAACCACCCCAGAGTATAATCGTAAGACCACAGAAAATCACTCAGCAGCTTTTTGGAAGAGAATTCCTCAATCAGAACCATTTTGCTCCCTACACCTCTATCCAAATATTTCCCATTCCACTCATATTTTTAACAGTTCCTCTGGTTCAGTGAGGATGGTTTATAAAAGAGAGGCCACAGGACCAAAACAAATAGGTTGTTAACTTTGCATGGGAATTTGAACTTTGCAAGGTTGACTGTGGTTCACTTGGTGAATGTAGTGAAAATTAACTTTGTAAAGAATTCCCTAATCACATGCAAGGAAAAAAAAAACAGCATTTTTGCTTGCACGTGATTGGGTAATAAAAGTCAGCAGAGCTGAGGTTGCTTTTGCCAACGTTTTCTCTTTAATAAAGTAAACTAGTCAAATACTGTGTTTTTCTGTTAGTGAACTGTTGGACTGATACATCTGCTGTTCATCAGAGGCATCAATAACTTCACAACAAGGCATCTTATTTCTTGCCTTAAATACATTTAATATATTGGGAAAGCGTCAAACAGTGCACATAGCATAGACCAGAATCTCTTAACATTTTTCAGTCACAGCACCAAAAGTATGCAAAAAGATAAACAACAACAAAAAAACAATGAAGAAAACAATGTGGTGTTACCCGTTCACATTAGAGGCCCACTTTCTCTTTAAAGCCCTCTTCCACATCAGAGGCCCCATCGCATCAGAACCCCCCCTTTTGCACCAGAGTCTCTGCTTCACGTGAAGAGCCCCACTTTACATCAAAGTCCTAAGTCCCCTCTTCTCATCGGGAGCCCCCCTTCACATCAGAAGCACACTTTTCACATCAAAGGTCCCCAACCTTCACAACAGAAACCCCTTTTCACATCAGAGTCTCCCCTTTACAACAGGAGCCTCATTTCACATCAGACTCCCCCTTTCAAATTACAATCCCCCTTCACATCAGAAGCTCTCTGTTAAAATCAGTGCCCTGCCTTCACATCAGAGCTGTCCTGCACATTAAAATCCCCTCATTTACATCGGATTTCCCCTTTCACATCAGAAGCCCCCCACCCTTCACATCACATCAGGAACACTCTTTACATCAGAGTGCTCAGTCGCCCCTTCACATTTGAGTCCTACCTTAAAATCTTCACTGTGGCAGCATGGCAGAAGGCAGGAAGCAAAGCAGGTATAGATAAAGGTGAATTTCCATGTTCTTCTGGATGCCAACTGCCATGGCTTAGCATCATGCATTTCCATGGTGCTGGCAGCTGGCTTGCCTGCACCATAAAAATGCATGCCACTGTGCAAAAATTTGACAAAAACCCTGACGAAGTCAGACAGCACTTCAGTTAAGAAAGACTACCCTAAACCACACCTGAGCCTAGGTGGGGCTGCCCACAATGAAGGATTTTCACATCTTTATTATTGATGAGCTTAATTCATCAAGGTTTGTTCATTGTTGAACTGTGCACCCAAACTTAGAGGTGAGAGGGTGAATCAATAATATTCTGCCATTTGTAGGGCTTATAGACAAACTGCTGTAGAAAATGTCATTGGAAACTGGTGCCATTGGGACATGCACCAATACAAGTATAAAAAACACACACATTTGGGGGCACTTGGTGGTGCAGGGGACCTATTTCATGAGATTATAAGGGCATTATTGAAAATACACAGATCCTTTAACTAACATGCTTTGAAGAACAGTACAATTTGCATGGGCAATCTCAGTGTAAACTGTCAGCACATATTTCTCGGTGGAATTGATTTTTTCTTTTACAATTAGTTTGGCTTTTTAAATTATAAATAATTAGTTTGGCTGATATACACAGCAACACCCCAATCTAATTAATTTCAATTTGTGTCACTTTAGTAGCGGCACATGCTCTGTTTTTTATCTAATGATAATAGACCCACTTTGACGGGCAGATCGAAATTGCCCAGTAGTTTTACTACGTAAAACTGACGAGCAGCAGGAAATTTTTGTAATGAGTGAGAACTGACCAAAATGTTGTAAAGAAAAAGAGCTCAGGCACGTGTTTTGCTTTTTTAAAAAAGAATTTAGAGACTGCAAAGGACGCAGCAGTGTAACATTGGCCAGCAGCAGGACAAATATAAATAGAAAGGCTTGGCTCAAATTCACTAAAGACAAAGATCACAGGCTGAAGCTTTCTTACACAAATTGGGGTACTACAGAGGATACAGCAGTGTAAAAATGGCCAATAGCAGGACAGTTTTAATCAGGGATAACAAGCCAAAATGCAATAAAGACAAAGAGTACAAGCTTGTGTTTTATTACAAGAAGTAAGAGACCACAGGATGATACAGTACTCTAACACTGGTCAGCAGTAGGACAGTTTTATTAGCAAGCCTAGGCTCAAATTTACTATAAAAAGCACTGACTGAGGTTTTATTACAAGATACTGCATACTAAGCTAAGATACTGCTAAGATACTGCAGGAATATAGCAATGTAAAATAGGCCAGTAGCAGGACAGTTTCAATTAAAGGTAATAGGCATAACTAGTCTATCCATAATGTTTATATATCTAGGAAGATAGGGGGGTACAGTAAATGTGAATGTGTAAAAATAAAATACTTGCAGATTTAGAAGACATAAAGCAATTCACACTGTCAGTGCTTTCATTTTTAAGAAGATTATTATTAACTGGTTTTGAATGGAAGTGGAGAATTGTGTAGCAACCACTACATGTATATCTAAATTAAATATTGTAAACTATGTCAAAATAAGAAAAGCAAACCAGACATATTAGAAATCTGACAAACTCTGAATAATAAATGACAAATATTCACATCACATTACTATTGGAACACAGCCACAATGTTTAAATTCAACATTTATAAAGGCAATATGAATCAAACCGTTTACAAGATATTTTAAACACTGCTAGGGTGATTAGCAAATTGGTTGTATGCTATTGGATTAATATTTATGAGTATTATCCTTTGTTTACAAATTGTCAGTGAGTCAAAATTCATAGTGAAGTCGAATATAATAAATAGATAAGTATGAGGTATGGGTTTGCAGTGAATCCCTGGGATTTGCAAAGTTTGCAAATAACAAACTTTTAGCCAAAATTTGTGTTGGTTTACCAGCAAAAAAAAAAAGAATAACTTATAATGCAGTGCAAAGATTTTGCCCCTGCACAGCTAAGTCACAAGAGCCAATACTTTTAAATAATGGATAGCCCAGCTCCATTTCTTTTAAAAAGTGAATTGCTGACAGCCATATTGTCATTGTGTTTTGGATCCATTAGGGAGAGCTAACAATTCTGGGTAGGGACATATATTGTTTTTTTAGATATTTTTTTATATATTTATTTATTTTTGAATTGTGGCATTGGTATGTATCCCCCATGGCACTCTCTGGCTCCCAAACCATTTTATTTGAGAATAGCTTGCTCGTCAGCCCTATAAATTGCCAGAATGGACAAGATAACTAGATTTACCACCACCACCCTCCATAGAATTTTGATCAATGACGTCACCTGGGACTCAAGGAAGGAAATGTTATTTACCGCAGTTGGGAATCTGTTATTTAGTGGCAGGAGTGCGGCATGTGCTGCTTGGTCAGCAATGGGTCATCATAATTGACGTGAATTACCTCGCTTGACAACTTGATTGACGGATACATCACTGGATACCTTGATTTATGCTGGATTTACTTCTGGGGACAATAATAAACATTATTTTAAAAGTCTGAAAGTATGTACTTAGCAAGCAAACATATAACATAAAATCCATCAACGGTGAGACTTGCTAATTGTTTTTACTGGCTACAGGTAACCTGTTGAACCCATACAGCAATGGATAGTCACAACTAGTGTGCATGAAAAGAATGACAATGATCATTTTCAAATCACACTGATAAAAATAGTTTGCTTAAAAGAGAACAATGGGGTAAGTGTTTTTCCCCATAGTTCTCTTTAGGGTCATAGGAAGACATATACTAACCTCCTCCCGTGACCCAAAGCTCAGTATATCACAGGCTATTGCCCGCAATATAATGAGAGTCCGCAGCCAGGACGTATCCTGACAATACTTTTGAGATCCACCCAGCTGCGTGAGTGACAGCTGAGTCTACCTATCTAGAGGCAGAGCCAGCTGTGCCCGCCCCTCCCTATCTGTTCCTCCAGCCACCACTCATTGAAGGGGGGCAATCAGGAAGTGAGCAGATCGGCGGCATGTTTCTGCTCACTTTCCGATCGATAGAAGCAACCTGTGACAGCTTTTTTTTTCACAGGTCGGCTCTAACTAGGTCGGCTCTAACTGTGATGATGAGTGGAAATCACTCACGCCATAGTTCTCCTTTAAGATGGAAGAAAGTTGTGGCACTGCTGCTAGGTGCTTGGCAATTGTTGTCCTCTTATTACAGAAAGGTCTGTCTATATATGTCCTGCAATACAAAAATAGTTCCTTTACTTCACTGTTGTAAAGATCAGTAGTATACTTTTATTGCGCTTAGTAGTGATACACTGCTAATTGCACATACTTAAAAAAACTCACTGTAAACATTTTTAGGAAGGGATAAAGAATGTCACTGTGATTAAAAAAATTAAATAAAACATAAAAAAAATGTAGTTAGGTAAGTGTGATTAACCCATAACTATACATCTTGGGCAAAAGTAAAACCGAATATATCCAATCTTGCTTCACTTCGAGCCTCTAAGCTGCTCATTATCTGGCTCACTAGCTATTACAAGGCACACTGCTGAGGAACTGTGACACATGCTGACAAAATAGAATGTAACTCCCCTTCATTCTCTGTTACCTTTGTAACAAGACTTGACTCCAGACCACTGTTCCCTGATTAGAGGAAAAAACATCACATTATATCAATAACAATCTCATGCTGATCAGGAGTTTGCTTATTAAAAAAATGCAGTAGACACCTGAACTCTTTCTATTTCTTTTCTTGCGCTACAGTCAACA
>NW_017306622.1:1151747-1194068 GCF_000935625.1 Nanorana parkeri | reverse complement strand
GAGCTGTTTTCAGTAAACATAAATGAAAACAGAATCCCTGCAACAAATAATGCCTTTTAGAAATGGAAGTCACAGGAAATTTTTAATATAAATTTATCACAGTGCTATGTGCATAAACCCTTAATGTATCCCACCAGTTTTCTGTGGTAATTGACTCAAGACAGCACATCATAGCAATTTTCCCATGCTTTAGCAAGACATAAAAATAGCAAAAACATCTTTCTGTAGTGTAATGCGCTCTACAAAAGGTCATATATGTCTCTGGATATAATGGGCAGTGAAACAGCTTCCTGTCATCCATTTGATTCCATATTTCCCAGAAGCCACCAAAACCGTTATCCATAACTCAGGTGATGTTTGAATACAACATGCATGCAGTAAAACAAACTTAATTTGGCTGTGGAGAATGCCAGACATGTTCTAAGATCATTTGATCAATGAGAATTATTTGTACCACTTTTGGTACTGCTTTTTACTTAAAGGAGACATATGAGGTGAGTGAAAATCATAGTTCGAGCCAATGAGCGACAATGAAACTGTTACACGTCGGTTTAATAGATCGGGAAGTGCGCTAATGTATACCGTCGCTCGCTCACTTCTAGATCATCTCCCTGCAGAGAGCAGTGTCAGTCACGGCTCCCTGCAGAGACCCCCCCCCCCTCACAGCTCCGATCCTCCAGTGCTGAGTGGAGGAACAGACAGGGGAGGGGGTGGATACAGCTGGCTCTGCCTCTAGATAGGCAGAGATAGCTGTCACTCACGCAGCTGGGTGGATCTCGACAGTAATGTCAGGATCCGTCCAAGCTGCGGCGCTCTCAGTATACCGCAAGCTATAGCTTACCCCATAGTTCTCTGTTAAGTATTAACTTCTTTATTGTCTAAATATGCTAATCACCAATGCTTACATTAGTAATTTGTGTTATAATTAGGTTAGAGCGCATTGATTGCAACAAATCAAGAAATTATGTTTTCTTACATTCACTTTGTTTTTTCTTTATCACCATTTATGCACTGGCATTTAATTTGAAGGGTTTTTTAATTGTATTTTTTTTTTACTTTTCTACTACTTAATTGAAAAAAATTGAGAAGCACTTGTCCCTGTGATGAATGCGCCCAGTCCGAAACTACTTTACGTCCCTTTAGGTCTGGCAACGCCAAAAAAAAATGGGCCCCCCCCAAATCCTATACCAGACCCTTAATCTGGGCAGCAGCCTGGCAGGGTAGGAAAAGGGGGGGAAGGAGGGAGCGCCCCCCCTCCACCATACCAGGCCACATGCCCTCCTACTCATTCACTAAAGGGTTAAATAAAATGTAAATAAACACACAACACCTTAGAAAAAATTCCTTTAGTTGAACAAAAAAAAATATTTTTTTTACAATTTCTTTATTTAAAATAAATTTTAAAAAGTCCCACAAAGTCATTCCAGTGTCGGACGACAATTGAAAAAAGAAAAACTCCCAGATGCAATGTTTACATCGGGCTGTGGGCATTAATATATATATATATATATATATATTTTACTAAAAAATTGGGTAAAAATAAATGTTTCCTAAAATAATAAAGGGAAAACCATTTTTTTTAAAAATTCTGTACTTTTTTGTTGTATAGTAAAAAATAAAAACCCCAGTGGTGATTAAATACCACCAAAAGAAAGCTCTCTTTGTCCCCAAAAAAGTGTATAAAATTAATTTCAGTACAGCTTTGCATGATGGAATTTCACATGTCTAGTGTTTACCTAAACCTGTCAAATGCTATTGTATGTGTGATTTGAAATTATGCTTGGTTGGCTTTTTTTTAGGGGTTGCCATAAAAGAGGTTAAGAGGGTAATTCTGGTATCTCACAAGTTAATTATGAATGATGACTATAAATATAAGAGGCCAGATTAGAAGATATTTGTTTTTGGAATTTGAAGAGGCCTGGCAAACTGAAGGTAGCCTAAGGTCACTTAAACTGAATTGAAGAGTGCATTTGTTCTAAGATTGGGCGAAAAGAGAATTTCATAGTTGATAACGATAGGCTAAAAATGTATTATCACCACAGTCCCCTCCTACTGAAACTATACCAGCCCAAAGCACCTAGAACATTGAATGGCTATGAATCTGACCTTCTGCCATACTGATAGCGGTCCTTATGCCTGTCAGAATCAGGGAGTCCAAGATGGCAGTTGCCCAATTCAAGTACTGGGGTTACAGAGGAACATGCAAAAGTTTAAATTATGTCATTAAAGTAATTAGTAATTCTATGCTAATAGACTCAGACATTAGTAGAACTCATTTATCTGCTAATACAATTTAAATTTAAATTTAAAATCACACATCTCAGTTCTGTATGTATGTTTGTTTAGCTCATAATATCCATCTATTGGACATAATTATATTTGCAAATGTAGTTATTGTTTACAATATTTTGGAGGGAAAATATCATTAGTGGCACTGTCAGGTTGTCTTTTCTATTGGTGGATTATTTGTTTAAATGTTTGCACTGTTTGTTGTTTGTTTATCACATTCCTTGGGAAGGGTCCTTTATGTGGACCCAAAATGTTGCTTTTCTATGTGCTCATACAAGACTAAAGAGCTTTTCACTTTACAACAAACTTTTTGGTTTGTCAATGACATAACTTATCATAGAAGAAAGAAAGTCATCTCAAAATTATAAATCAAAACTGATAAAGTGTGAGGGAAGGAAGTGATTCTGTATTTTTTAGACTGGTGTGTATGTTTTTCACTCTTTACACATTGTAGTGAGCTAGTCAAAGGCCTTACTAGTTCACAGGGCAGAGGGCAACTACAAATATTCTTCCAAATGTGAATATCAAAACCCAGTGAACTGGATAGGCTGCCTGCATTGAGCAAACCACCAGTGGTTATACAAGGTATTTATCTTTACTTGCAAAAGTGAAACAAATTTTGATGCTGGCCACATATGCAGGTATCTGACTGTTTTGCAACAAATGGTTATACACTAGCATAGATTACAACTGAATTATCTCTGGCGTGACAAAATATATCAAATAAACTTGATGTAAAATGTCCAACTCGTCATGTTCTTAATATATTGATGGTGTCAGAAGTGTCCCAATAGGACGGTTTAAGACTGTTTGAGTTCTGATACTAAGTTATCCTGCCAAAATATTTTTTTTATTGTCTGGTAAACAGTATGTATGTACTGTATGCCTGCTCCAAATTATTTTTAATAAATTATTGAGGACTGGATTTACTTGTCTATTAGAGTAAGTGCATGCAAGAAGTAGCACAAATGGGTCCTCAAGTAATACTCCAGTATTGTTCTATATGGTTAAAGGCTAGTTTCATAAATCCCAAGGCAGACACATATAAGTATGTGAAAGACAGCGATTCTGAGAATTCACACACACTAATGTTGTTAAATCAATTTGCATAAAAAAAAATTCTATGAAGAACAACTCCCTCTGAACATTTGCTTTTAAAGGTACTTATTATTCTCATCAAGTCCAAAAGAAAATTTGTTCTCAAATACAGTTGTATGGGACATCCATCACTGACAAAAAAAACCACAACAGAATTATGCAAATATTGTATAATGCATGGGCATATTCAAAACTGTACAACATTACAATGTGAACTAGGTCCATGTCTCAGTGACAGGTTCATGATCAGGTCAACCCACTGTGCTTCTTTTCACAGTGCACCGTAAGATGCATTTTAGTTATAAATTCTCCTGCCAACTGTCTTATGAATTAATTTATATTCATTTTCTTTGTTCAAACAAAGAGAATTGGTGGAGATTTCTTAAGTTGACAAGTTACGAAACAATTCAGACTAAGCTATTTAATTGCCATTTGCAATGAGAATAAAGAATTAAGAAGTCTCAAATATAGCACATAAAATATTTATATGTACATCTTATGAGTATGTTATTTTGAAGTCTTACTCCACAATGTACTCCAAGACAGTGTTTTTTTTTGCACATCAAGGCAGTACAAACTAATGACAAGCAGAATAAAATGGCCCTCAAAGTCACATCTTGAGTGCATATATAAAATGAAAGTAGCATTTGCTGCATTTTGTTTTTTCATTAATTAATTATTAATATACACTCTCCTACATGATTTTTGAAAGGTACATATGCAAGTAGTAAATGTAACCCTTAGGTTTTTATTAGAAGGCAGTAAAAGTTGTCAAAAAAGATAATATTTTTGTACAAGCAAAGCAAGTTTAAATTGCATGTTTTGCCACTTTTTCCCTTAAGAGCATAGTCATAAGTCAGTAAATGTGTCATTCACCAAACATTCACTGTACATTTTATGATTACTAGGCAGATACAGCTACAGTGATTATTTTCTGAATGAATTCACTACTTTATAAATATACACCATAGTTTTGGAAAGCGCAGGGAAAGGGTTTTAGGCTACCTTGCACCCTGTTAGAGTGATTCTTTCTCTTCTCCTTCCCAACTGATAACATTTTACCAGCCAGGGACACTGCAACAGCAACGCAAAAAAAAAACTTAAGTAACTAAATAAATACTATTGAGTATAGTATGGAAAGGCTAGAACACTTGTTAGATTTCTATTTATTATTATTATTATTATTATTACATAGTATTTATATAGCGCCAACAATTTGCGCAGCGCTTTACAATATAAGGAAGACATTAGAATTACAATACAATTCAAGACAAGATGGTAAGGAGGGCCCTGCCCCTGAGGGTTTACAATCTAAAAGAGGAGTGGGAAATGATACATGAGGAGGTAGCTGTGTGGGGATGAATTATTTGAGAATGTGAAGGTTCAGTGGTTATTTCTGTCTATGTCCCTGTTGCAGATTTTCCCTCACATGTCTGGTGAGATGTCTGCACTTTAACAAAACAATGTATGCTTTGGTCACTGTCCCAATGTCTGCAATCCATTTGTATGCAGTTATATTCCTTAATGTCTGATGGGAATTTGCTTAATTAAACATTATGAAAAACATGCCTACCAAAATTATTGCCAAAAGGCATGTAATAATTTTCATTCCACTGTATTTTGTAGTCACAAGAAAACATAACTAGTGAAATGCCTGAAAACATACATACATTTTCAAAGTTCATATATAGTGAACAGCATGCACACATTTTACAACTTGTTCTACTACATTGGGGCCTCAAAGAACAGGTAATGCCACCCTGTTTGTGGGAGAGAACAAGGTGGGTCATAGTTTTAACTAAAGCCTCTCATCAAGTGACATTACACTCAGGAGTTGAATCCTAAAAATGCATTCAAGTACCTTAACTGTGAACAAAAATGTATCTTATTTGTGTATCACTCAGCTGCAGGTCTTCAAATCATCTCTGAATTAGTGCTGACACAGTTCTTCCTTCTGGAGTGTGGCTACTTTTTCCCCCCATGGTCCCTGTATGGGTAATACAGTGGCCACCGCTTCAAGCTCACTCCTGGGATGTACTACAATCTCACATTTCATTTAGTAATTTATATTGAAATTACAAACTATATTGAAATTACAGACTGTCATGGGCTTGGAGCAATGGCTACTTTGATTTTTGTTTATCAATGCTGTAGCAAGGGTTAAAAAAACTATGCCTGTAGCACTAGGAGGGTCAGGCTGATGCTTTCAAACTCATGCATGCAGGAACCCAGTAATCCAACAAAATCTGCAGAAAATCTATAGTTGTATGGCCAGCTTAACTCTTGCTGCAGCACTTGGTTGACAAAAAAACCCAAAAGAAAGCTTTTTATTACTAGATATGCAGTCTGACTAAATTATAATAATACGTTAACAGAATTGAATTGGGCTTTAATTAAGTGGCAAGTAACAATAATTAGGAAAATGCAACTTTCAAATACCATAAGCACTTGGATAGAAAATGGAAAATTACTAGGTGTCCATTTCTGTGTGACAGCTGCAACAGATACTAAATTGGAGCCCAAGTTGTGCATCTGCACAGCAGTATGCTACAAGGTCCAGTTATATGTTTCCTTTTTATATCACTAAGGAACAATTGTATCTGTTTATGCTTTGTTCCAACGGTATCCATCTTTAATTTCCAATGGCTGAATACTTGTCTAGAGCTAGATTTGTCTCATATTGATGCTGGTGACTACTAAAATATTTGTGGACATCATTTAAGAAAATAATAATCAATAATAATAGCAAACATAAAGAAAAATAAAAAAGTAGGAAAATGCCTTTTTCAACACTGAATATCTTCTTTTGTATTGAGCTAATGTGTGTTCAGTGGAGTGTTCACATAGGTTTACTAGTTTATACTTCAGTAAGAAGCTGTTAAGTCACAAGCTTGATTATGAGCATTTCATTTTGATCACTAATTAAATGTTTGGGAAATGTTAAATGCTTTTGCCTGTTAATGCAACAATACACTACCTAAAATATATTTTTTTCCAATTTTGCTAAGAGACATTGGGCATCACTCATAAAAATTCAGAAAATAAGAAATGCCACAGACACCAATCAGATGCAGACATGTTAACTGAAATTCAAAACTCTAAATCCGATTGATGATTATTGATACGACTCTTCTATAATTGATGTTCCTTGTCTCTGTTGCCTAGGAGCAGTCAAATCAAAATCAAGAATAAAAGTGAGAATCGTATTGGTTTTTTGAGCAGCACTTAATCTATCATTTGAGACATATTTATGATGATAAATTAGACTATTTTTTTTTTTTTTTAAAACATTATTTATATAGGCACCAACAGGTGCTAATATAAATGGCTGGCAAAATTGTGTGCCCTACCTTAACAAGCATATTCAATATTTCACTCCCATTAGAAGTCTCATAATTAAAGCTCCTATCATACAAACCCAGACAGGATTGTCAAGAAAGACTAAATACTGTATCTTTCCATCTGGAATTTTAATCTGTGCTTAGCCAGTCAAATGAACACATTTTCTACCTAACCTATCCATGTGCCTATTGACATGATCAGCTTGGGGTCAATTTAAAATATTTTATTAAAAACAGCAAGAAAAGTAGATTATATAAATGCTGATTTTCAGTAAGTTAAATTTAATTGGTTAAATAAAGCAGTGGAGCATGGTTATTCAGCCTTTTTAATTAAACACTTTAGAGTAATTTGCAAGACTTTGAGATACTTGATAAACCTCTTACGGTAAACACTCTCTGCTTGATGATCTTAAATGACCCAAACAAAAACATATCCAGCAGACCAGCAAAGTACCTGCAGATACAGTACAGATTTGATTTTATATATATATATCTGTATCTATAGATATATATATATGAGAGATATATAAATGAAAGATTAATAGCTTAGAAAAACAAACGTGTAGGTAGAAAAAATTGTCAAACCTTGTACAAAACTGTCAAACCTTGTATGAGCACTACGATGATGTACACATTGCATATTCCTGGCTTGTTCCATATGCTCCTTGGCACTTCTTAATAGAAATGGCCTACTACAGATGAGCATTTGCTTTCTGTTGCACTGTATTGTGTTAAAGCAGGCATGTCAAACTCAGATTAAACAGGGGGTCAAATTGAGAGGACTAAAGGGGGCTGCATCATGTCTACTGAGGGCTGTGCCTTCTTAATTCCAGAAGAAAGTTATGGCACTTTGGAATTTAGTAAAAATTGAAACTTGTAATATTTTATCCTAGGGAAAGGAGCCATAAAACATTCCGTGAAGTATTTAGCTGCAAAATGTGTAAATAACTGTACCATTTTAACTGGAGAACAGCTGGGGTGCATTCTTTTCTATTTTTTGCTGTCCTTAAAAATACACATACAACTCCAGCATGAGTATACATTTTTATGCCTCTTTTGATAACAAACTTGAAAAGAGATCAGCTTATTATCAATAATCTTATTAATATGCATTAAAAGTTAAAAACATTGTTTCTATGCATAAAGTGTAATTATTAATGTTTATAACAGGAGCAATAGTTGCTTATTATATACGCAGAAAAGGGTAAGAATTCCCCTACGACTATGCTTGAAAAAGTAGAATATATTTAGTTTAATTAATGTTTTGCAAAGGGGACACTTTTAAATACATAATATATTTCATGAGTTTCGATTTTTTTTCAAGCTATAACTGTTTTTATTGATGCTTCTTTAACTATGTACAGTGATAATAGGATTTGTTTTTTGTATTTTTTTTCATAAGCTATAGTTGTCCCTTGACATAAATCTGAACAAGAAGAAAAAAGAATTGCCTTAACCTTTACAGTAGTTATTTGAATTATTAGAATCTGTGAAAAGGTTACTTTAGAAACAGTAACTAATAAATTACATAAATACAATGTTAATCGTCGAGTCTGCTTATTAAGAGCAATGCAGCTATTTTTAAACCAGACTGAAGATTTATAGCTTGTAACATAGTGATCTAATGCCATCTACTTGTTAATTCAGGAAGTTTTTACAACTGTGTGAATATTGCAGAACATTCTATTCTATTTCTGTTCATGAGGAGGTGAGCTTTTAAATATGAGTTATTGAGTGCCATAGTGATAATACAGTTGAAAATACCCAAATGAAACATATTGCTCCTTACTTAACAATATCCAGGATATATTTAAGTAACATTTTGTAACACATTTCTTTACGGTTGTCATTGTTTCTCCTGAAGCTCATAACAGAAGGGAGAACATTACTGGTATTTAATTAAAACCAATTTAGTTACTTGCAGCGGGAGTGTTGCAAATGAGGAGGATTACATAAAGATTAGGCATACATATATCATAGGTTGTTGGGTATAATATAGAAGTATTGTATATATTTAAAGGCACATATTAACTGTAGGTGGATAAACAATAGTAATTCCAATATTCCAAAGTGCTTTTGTAATATTACCTTCTCTCTCACTTACCCCCCCTTGTAGATTGTAAACTCTCACAAGCAGGGTCCTTCTAATCCTATTGCATTGCACTGTCTCCCCATATGTTGTTAAGCCCTGCACATACAGTTGGCACTAAATAAATCCTGAATAATAATAATATCACAATGTTTAATAAATAAAGATAACAAGATATCTAACATAACTAAATGGAGGTGTTTACTGATATGGTATATGGTACTTAAACTTTAGGTAAAAAAGAAATCCATCCTGGCTGGTGCATGGGTGTTGCTTAGTAACCATGTTTTCTTTCTTTTTATTATTGTTCTGCTTTTGATTTAATACCTCATTCCCCCCATTACTATAAGAGCCAAAATTCACCAGGAGCTGAGACACTGTTGTGCTGACATAGATGTCATGCAGTACTTGCCCTACGTTGCTGCTATAGATACTGTATTTACAAAATGTATTCTATTTGCATGATGCACACATTTTACTGGCACTTTATCTACCCAGAAGGATGTTTCACCCAGCTTACCTTCCTGGTCATCTTACATCTGTTCTACATCAGTATAAAACATCACTGCTCATAATCAGGAAAGTATACTGGGCCATTACCTACTGAATAGGTGAAGCTAGCTTTTTAATGAGAGCTGTGTACATCAATAATGGGTGGCCCTTCTGGAGGGGGCTGGCTAGTGTTTGGTTCAGTGGTGTTGCAAGCTTGCAAATCTGTGAGGTCTGGCTATACATGGAAGGGATGAGGTATCTGGCCTAGTATGAAGCTATATGTGGAATTACCAGGGGTAGAGTGCTGCCTGGTTGTTTGTACTATGATGGAGTTTATCTGCTCTGTACCATCAGGCAAGTGCTGTCTGTATCATGGAGGAGGGCGAGAGCGTTGCATGTTGGGGGCGCTAGCTGTACTTTATGGGATGCTGCCAGCTTTCAATACAACTGCTGATGTTAAGAGCACACGAGTGATTTGCAACAGCATAGATAAGCATTGAAGGCAGTTCTACAGCAGATCAGCTAAAAAAACAGACCAGGAATTTTGTAGCCGATAGAAATCACTGCTACAAATTTACTAGTGTGAAATGGCCCTAAAGTTACCCCACAGACCTTTTTTTTAATAGTAGCGCTTGTCTGCATAAGGGCTTCTTATCCTAAGAAAGACCCAGGGAAGACTGCCATATCTAATTTGCTTCAGTCTTCTATTCATCATCCTTGGGCATTTCTGTAGTGTTTCTGATTTGGAGGTAGCTAGAAAGAGCAGAAAAATCAAAGTCTGGCAGTTCTGTTACATCTTAGAGTATCCTTTAGGGTTGCACAGATACCAAGTACAGTACTCGGTACAAGTACGAATACATGTACCGATACTTTTGAGCTCCAAGACTACACTAGAGAAAAACTCAAAAGTTAGGAGGCAGCTGTCATTTGTAAGGAGCACACGGAGCTCACGGGATTTGTACATCTCTGTTTTAATGTACGACTTTGTTTTTATAAATATAAATAAAGGGATGCACAGATACCAGTTTTGCGAGTACGAGTACTGGTACTTGTCGAGTACTTACAAGTACGAGTACTGATACATTTTTGTTTATTGTCATGTGACAGTTTTTCTAAAACAATATCAACTAATGGTTTCAGGACAGTGGTGGAGTGCCAGAGCTAGATCCCAGCTGCAACCGCTGCAACCCTGGTAGTTCTCATGAAAATGCCAAGTATCTGCACTGGTACTCGAAAAGTATCTGTGCAACTCTAGTATCCTTAGATAACTATGACTAAATATAAGTGTTCTAATTCCTTATGCTTTTGCTTAAGACCAACTTCAGACAAATTCAGTAAATTTAGTATGTAAACTGCTAATGTCATCAACAAAACATTGTGCTAAAGGCAGACAATATATTCTATTTACATTTATTGTAAGTTCTATAGAACTCTTTCTGGAAAAATTCAGAAAGTGTACTCTGATTTCTCTGCATGGGAATGCAGCTTCTTGTCACATGGTTCCATACATTAAAGTCTCCCTCTCTTAAAAATGCAGAGTGTGGTGTTCAGAAGCAAAGAATATCTGATTTGGTTTGGATTCAAAACTGTTCTCACAATGACAAATAAACTAAGTGGCACTTAAGTCCCCACTAGTTCTAGATTAATACAGTTAGAGTTTGATAAATGCATTATTAGTCCTGAATAATTTCATGCATCTACTGAGAAATGTTACTGGAAACAGACCATGTTATTACGTAGATGCATGCATTAATTACATGATTCATGATTCCAGAGCCTGTGTAGCTACTGTATGACATTTACCCAGTGAAAGGATGTTGTGTGATGCCATATATTATCTTGTAGGGACTATATAATGATTGCTGCATTTGGACAATTAATTAGGTGGAATAATGCACAGCCACACACTTATGAGTTTGATCACTCACATGCCAATAACTTTAGGGAAGGATTTTGCCCTTTTGAATTTGCTCAGATGGTAGTCATAAACACAAGAGGGACATGTGTGCATCTGCCCTTGCACATTATCAATAATTAGCTGAACTCATCTATCAGTAGAAGTGTTGCTCAGAATTTCTCCAGTAGCTAATTATTTTTTGACGGAATTTATTTTGATCCTCACCATTATTTTTAATGAACTATAATTTTACAAACATTCATCATGTTATGTTATTAACTGGGATTATAAGACTCGTTGCAGGTGGATGCTTATTGTTAAGCACTAGAATGCAAGGTCAGCAGTCAGTTGTTTCTGTCCATTCAAAATCTATGACCGTAGATTTAAATCATATGCAAAAATCATCTGACATTAAATTTTCTATGTTGATAGTCCAATTTTCCCAATTTTGTTTTCTAAGTATTAAAGGTAAACTCTAAAAAAACAGCTAAATATACACATGACATACAAATAGCAGAACTGTTTTACCTGCAAAAGAATTAGTATTTTTGTCCATCCAGTCCTAAGATGTACATAACTGTGCAACAAAGTACAGCCATGTCTGGCAGGGAAAGAGACCTGATTTTAGTTTGCTGCAGTTGAGTAACACTTACAGGTCTTGTATCCCACCTCAGCCTGTAACTGCACAGTGAATGGAGAAGCAGCAGACCTATGAGCTCATATCCTGGTTACTTTGTCCTCTTATCCTATCAACATATTCCTTATTAGCACATGAGCATTGCAGCACACCCGATTGGTATATTGATGCCTTGAACAATAGATGTAAATAGATGGCATGATCAAATATGTACCGGTTACAATAACTCAATTGAATAGCTCATTGTAAAAAATGTACACATTATCTAAGTCAATCATGCCACTTCTATGCACACATCCACCATCCATGCATCATTCCACCCACACCATCCTTTCTCTTTCACATTGTTTCTTTTTATGTTTTAGCTATTGAGTCACTTTTTATTGTTTATGCTTCATCTATTTAGTTGTTTACAAGAGTTTATACATATCAACCAGTATTATTTTGAATTACTCTATCTGCTATGCTAATAGTAGAAAAATATACCCCATTGGTTTTTTTTTTTTATCGCTGCATCTTTTCTGACCTGAACAGTAATGCAGAAAGAAGTTTAGGTGAAGATATTATAAAGGAAAAATTTGTGTTTTTATGGATCAGGGAATATGGAACATTATTTTTAATTCATCATCATTATCAGCACCGTTAGTCTCCTAAACTGGAAATGTAAGTAAACAATAAATGTTTTTCTTTTTTTTTTTAAAAAGCTCTTTTTTTTTAAAGTTATAATAGTCACACTCAGAGAATCATGAAGTTCCTGCAGTAAAAAAATAGAAACTTTTAGAAGGAAAAAAACATTTTACAGTAACTAAAGCAAAGAGACTGACAATGAAAAATAGGCACATTTCTTAGGAAAAAAACAACCTTCTGCAGGTTTTAGTTAAATCAGAGTAAGCATCATGTACTTTCCAACTTGGTCCGGAAATGACAAATGAAACAGAATTTTATCTAAAAAAAGATTTTTTCAAAGTATGCAACAGTACCAAACTAAAGCATTATGGCCTTCTGGCAGTGGAAAACAATAACTCAATGATCAGACAGGCCAAAAGGAAACATTTGACTTTTTGAACAGTGTGGCAGCATTACACCAAAGCTTCATGCATGTCAAATTTTGGACTTTTAAACTTGGACCAAGCGGAGAAGCGAACAATAAAAATAGAAGCATGAAAAAAAGGGATTATTCTGAGGTAGGGAATGTTTCAGCATCTATGCATTAAGGTGTTTTAGAAAATCAAAAATATTTAATTAGATATAGATTGTTTTCTGTTTCAACTATTTTATTTCAAATACAATATGATTGCATGTGCTCCTCAACTCAATCTAGTGGCATTAATGCCATGCAAATGTGTGAACTCTTTATAAATCAGCCCCCATGCATTGTACTTTCAGCTTTCAGGGAGGAATGTTGTTAATAAATGAAACAGAAATATTGTTTTTTTTTTTCTATATAATTCGTTTGCCATATATCCGGGTATTATGTTTCTTGATTGATGATAGGATATGGATTGTCAATGCTTCAGATTTGAAAGTATTGATACGCAGGCCTGAGACAAAGAGGATTGTTTTAACAGTGAAAATAAGTTAGGAATCAATAGTGAGAAGTCATCACATTTGAGTAACAGAAAGCTGTTCAATTCCTTGCTGGCCTAATTATCTGTTCCAGGAAGGCTTGTACTGTTCCTAGATATAGCCCCTGTTCCAGGTATCAGTAACAGCTTGCACCTGGCTACAAAGCATAGAGTCAAGAGATTACACCACATGGTAATGTGAGCAAAACACCGGCACAGGCACATTAGTTGCATTGTTTTCTAATGTGTCTCAGTGCTCTACACAAGTTCTTCAAGTTCCTAAAAGCTCAACTGCAACTTTCAGTGTAAATCAGCTAACTATATTCCAGGTGCATCAAAATCAAAGGTGTTTGATGTCTTACAGTTCTTTTAGCACAAACACAACAAAACAGTCATAGGGCCTGGTGGGGCTTTAAAAGTATGCAAACACAGCCTTCAATAAAAAAACAAAGTAAACTTTATTAATAATAATTAAAACATAGTAGCTAAAAACATCACAAAGTCAGCCATGAAATACTGTGTGGAAGCAGTGTCCTCACAATAGTGTGCATTTTTTTTTATCCTACTGACACTAAAGCTGGTGATAACCTGCAAGTTGTTTCTGAATCACACCTGCCCATCCAATGTATTCTGAATCTGGCAGGTGTGCAGCTGTCAGAATACCCGAACTGTGAGTGAAGCTAATTGGTCACAGTCACTGTTTGGTCAAAATTGTTTGACTGGCTCCTTCAACATTGCCATTTGAAAAATCAACTTTTGCTGAATGGGGAGGGGGGTCCCAATGGGGGGACACACTGGTTGGATTTAAGCAGGACATTTAACCAGTGTGTGGCCAGCTTTATACTAAATACCTTAACCTTTTTTTTTATCATACCTAAATAACAGTGACACTAACATGCGCACTGACCCTAACACTAACACCGACACTAACCTAGATTAATTCCTGATCTTACTATTTTATCTTTTTTTTTACTTTAGACTCCTCTAGTGAGGGGAAAAATATACAATTTGGGGAATTTACTAAAACTGGAGAATGCATAATCTACAGTAGAGCAGTTGTGGATGGCAACCAATCAGCTTCTAATTTTCATTTTCAGAGCTTAACAGAGCCATCTGAGGATAAAAGCTTATTGTTTACTATGCATAGCTGCTCCAGATCTTGTCTGCTCGAGCTTTAGTAAATTCTCCCCAATGTATCTTTTTCTACTCACACACAAGAACCAGTACAGGGAAGGGTGCTAAAACCTGTGACCATTGTATCTGGCTATGACAATGATCACATTATCAGAGGCGGGTAATCCTAGATCTCAATCAATAGTTTGAAACAATGGAAGAAATCTTACTTCCGTGATGCCGCATATATGTGTTACACCAGTGGTAAGGCATTTAAATAAATGTAGATGGGGGCGCATGCGCGCGGCTGCCGATGACGGGTGGTAAGTGAGACAGCTCCGCGACTCCCCCGGACAAAGCACCCATAAGCACGGAGCAGACCGCTCCTAAACAGCCGAAACTTACCCACCCTACCTCCAGAACGACACCCGGTCCCGGACATGTCACAGTCCCGAACCAAGAGCAGTCAAAAGACCAAAAACACGGGAAAACCCATAGCAGAGGCCTTAGCTCGCGCCTCGGCCAAGATGGCGGCGTCTCCCGCCACACACACAGCCCCATCTCAGACTGTCTCTGCCTCTAGCAGTGATATGGATGACGGAGAACAGGCAATGCCTCGCCAGCAGAAACGCTTCCACTCTGCACTCCTGCACCAATTTGATGCCATGCTTCAGAAGGCACTCCATGTAACGTCCAAGCAGATCACCGTCCGCCTCCTAAAGGAGATCCGGGAGATAGGTCACCGCACTGCGGCCCTGGAGGACAGATGTGACGACTTTACAAATGATCTGGCTGATCAGGCAAAAGAGCTAGAATCTCTCAAAGACGACAACAAAACCCTCCTAACTAAATTAGAAGATATGAGAATAGGTCCCGCCGCTCCAACTTGCGTATCCGCGGCCTACCGGAACATTTACAGATCTATTCTCCACAGCATTGGCCCTCTTCCAGGAACTGGCACCAGAACTCCCTGCTGACTGCCTGGTAATGGACAGGGTTCACCGCACGCTAACCCGCAAAAAGTCTGATGGCCCGCCCCGAGATATATTGGTCAAGCTGCACTACTACCGTACCAAATAAACCCTTCTGACGGCAGCCAGAAACAAGGCCTCCCAAGCTCCGCTGGCTTTCCAGGGCCACGAATATCATCTCTTCAGCGACCTGGCCCTGACCACCATCTCTAAGCCCTGCCTGGAAGTGCTGACCAAACATCATATTCCCTACAAGTGGGGATACCCTTTTCGTCACCTCTTTGCACACGGCGGTAGACAACACTCCTGCACCACCCTGGAGGAAACCAGAGCCAAGCTAGCCGCCTTGGGCCTACAAGATCCTCGCTCTCCAGCAGACGGCCTGTCCAGCAACCAATCCTCCTCCTCTAAACGTAACCGCAGTGACTCTGACTACAACCATTCAGGGGAATCTTGCGGACCAGTCACTAAGATGGCGCCCAGACAAGGACCGTCGGACTGATTAACTCTAGACCCTACCAAGCAAAGGTCAACACCTCTTTGCAACCTTCCGGATGGACCTGCTGTCCTGAGCGACAGGACCCTGACGTGCCCCAGTTGCCCTCTTGCCTGCAACTTCAAGTGCTGGAGGTAACTGGCCTCGTATTGTTCCCGTCTTTGACTGTTGCAAAGACTCACCATTGTAACACACACAATGTGTTCACTATAGCTCACCCCGGTGGGAGAGCCTGTCGAGAAGGCATATCCTTCCCTTTTGAACTATAATATGGAGGTATCCAACTGTGTAATTTGCGAAGTTACCTTGTTTAGTGTCTCCCTTAAGCAGTCCCGTATGAGACAATTGCCTTCAACACAATTCCCATACTATTGGGGGGGGGGGGTAAAGACACTGATCCAGCTAACTCAGGATCGAGGATATCATAGAGGTAAATGCCCTTATTGATCATGAGTGAAGACCCCCGATCTAGTTGGTGGGAACTCAACCAATCGAGCATCGAATTAGTAGGCAGCTGTTACTTAACTTCCATCCCGCTGATATTAGAATGCCCTAACGGAGCATGGATGTAATAAAAACACCTCATCACACCAAAATTACATACCGATCCTCGAGCCTGACAGGCCGCCCCCCCCTTCCCTCTAGTTAAATAACGTACTGCCTCCCAATTTCACACATTGTTTAACGCCTGCTTAGTTTACGTTAAATTATTCTGCATTACATAGCAGCAACTGAAGTTCTTGGATCCCTCTCATAGGGATGTTTTCGGAAAAATGTAGCATACGATTGTCCGGGGGAGTTAGTCAATGTGCTCCCTGGAACTTGGGTAGACAGAGATCATTTGGATCTCCGTGCCCAACGCTTCAACATTGACGAGGATATCCTCCGCCTGCAGTATTTGCTGCACGCTGTTTTTTTTGTTTTTGTTCTATATAGCATCTGTTATTGTTATAATGTCTTGATTGCATCACAACACCCCCTGTCCCCCTACCTCCCCTTTTCCTCTCTCCCCACTTTGCTCATCTCCCCTCTATCTTCCCCCCTATCTGGCAGTGCGATGACGCCGGGTCACGATCTTTGCAGAGACAAGTCTTTAAGCAACCTTAGATCCTTGAAGCATCTCCCCACAATACCACTGATATGACCCTCAAAATTCTGAGCCTTAACGTTCAAAGCCTTACCTCTCCTAACAAGCGTATGCACGCTTTCCGATTTTTCCGCTCCTCTCATGCTGACATTGTCTGTTTACAGGAGACTCACTTCTCCAGGACATCATGCCCTAAATATTTTCATGCTCAATACCCCACCATATACATGTCCAATGATTTAGGTAAAAGAAAGGGGATTTTGATTGTCTTCCGCCGCTCAGCTAATTTCGTATGCCACTCTACGGTCCGTGACCCACTTGGCAGATACTTGATACTCACGGGACTCCTACACGATTCTGAAGTCACCCTAGTATCTTAGTATGCTCCCAATACTGACCAAATCCCTTTTTTCTCAGATTTATTTTGTAAAATATAAGCCAACAGTGTGGGCACTGTTAGCATGTGTGGGGACTCCAATCTGGCCCTGTTCCCACACAAAGATAGATCCAAAGACAGTCCAGCATACTTGACCTCAGCCAAGACATTTTGCAACCTTATCTCTACTAATGCACTCATTGACTGCTGGAGAGAGGTAAACCCTCACAAGGTAGACTTTACACATTACTCCCACCCACATGATGTATTCTCCAGAATAGACCATATTCTCATATCACAATCACTTGTCCCCTCTATCATGCAATCGAAAATCCTTCCCATCCCGTGGTCAGACCACTCCACGGTCACCCTACTCCTATCAGGTATTTCCCCTCCACGGTCACCCTACTCCTATCAGCTATTTCCCCTCCACATAAACCCTTCACATGGACCCTGAATGACTCCCTACTGTCAGATCCAATAACTAAAAGCACCATAACGTCCTACCTGGTTGACTATGTGGAAAATAACCGAACCCCAGACATATCCCCGACATTGCTCTGGGAAGCTCACAAACCAGTACTCAGGGGTAAACTTATCCAACTTGCCTCCCGATTGAAAAAAGACAGACTCAAACGTCTGGCGTCCTTAGAGCAAGGCTACTATCTCTGTGCCCAAACCTTCATCCAATTCCCTACAACATCCAACAAAACTAAAACGGAAACTGCACGTCAAGCGCTCAACCTCCTACTGACTGAGCACGCATCCAAACAGCTACACCGTACAGCCCACAAATTCTACCTTAAGGGTAATAGAGCAGACACCCTATTGGCAAATAGACTGAGATCGCTTAACCCCTCTTTTAAACCATTCAGAGTACGCACCACCTCAGGAACTCACACCAGTAATCCTCTTACCATCCTTGATCTTTTCCACAAACATCTCTCATCCCTTTACTCAGCACCGAACCCCACGTCAACTGAGGAGACAGATCGCGTCTTAGCAGACATTGCTCTCCCCTCCCTACTACCGGAACAAATTGCAGCCCTTGAGGACCCGATCACAGATCGGGAAGTTCTTTTCGCCATTAGCTCCCTTTCTAAAGGGTATCATGCAGATGGGTATCCATCTGCATGATACCCAAACCAAACACAGACCACTCCGAATGCTCAAACTTTAGACCTATATCACTATTGAATGTAGATGTAAAACTACTCGCTAGAGTTTTGGCAAACAGACTGAATCAAGTGATTGGACAACTGGTGACACAAGACCAGGTTGGCTTCATACCCAGTAGACAGGCAGGGGATAATGTCAGCAGGATAACCATGCTTACCCACATCGCCAGGGCTCAAAAAATTCCCGCAATGCTCTTGTCCTTAGACATTAAAAAAACCTTTGACACAGTGTCCTGGCCCTACCTCTTCGCCACACTCCGACGGTGGGGCTTTGGCCGCCACTTTCTCACATAGATAACATCACTCTATAACAAACCCCCAGCACATGTAAAGTATTCGGGTTATCACTCACCGACATTTGATATCCTTAGAGGTACCAGACAAGGCTGTCCCCTATCACCGCTACTTTTTGCCTTAATCCTAGAGCCTCTGGCCTGCACAATTCGTTCCTCCCCTGACATCACTGGAATATCTAATGCTGGTACCACCCATAAAATGTGTTTATTTGCAGATGATGCCCTCCTTACCATCACCAACCCTGTTATCTCCCTCCATAATCTTAAACATATCCTTACTCAATTTGCCTCCATATCGGGACTTTGTGTCAATGACTCCAAATCTACTGCCCTTAACATATGTCTCCCAACCCAGTTGGTTGAAACCCTGAAAACGAGCTTCCCATACCGCTGGTCTGATACCACACTCCCCTACCTAGGAATACACCTAACCTCATCTTACCCCACACTCTATAGAGGCAACTACCCAGCCCTGATAAACAAACTGATGAACCTACTCAGAACGTGGTCTAGATACCAACTATATTGGCTAGGCAGAATAGCGGCCATAAAAATGCCCTTCCTACCTAAAATACTATATCTATTCAGGGTTCTACCCGTGACAGTTCCCACTTCGGTACTTTGCACACTACAAATACTCTAAAGTATTGCAATTGATATGGAATGATAAACATCCTAGGATACCCCACAACACAATTTATTTGCCGAAAAACCGAGGTGTCCCTAATTTCCTGAAATACTACCAGGCAGCTAAAATAGGACAACTAGCCAAATACCACGCTGAGAAGGAAATCCCATGTTGGGTGTTGCTTGAGAACTCTTTCTATCCCCACACTTCGACAGCAAACCTTCTGCGGCTACAACCCCGAAAGAGACCCTCCCCACTAAAGGATCTGTCAAGACAATCCCCACACCTCTGGTATCATCTCCACACTTTAAAATCACCTACTGCTATCCCCTACCCAATCTACCCCATCCTGCATACTCCACTGGGAGCAAGATTTAGGGTCCTCTCTGGAGAATGACATGTGGCAGCAATCATGGCTCAACACAAAATCTAGTTTGCGCTTTGTCAGTATGTTGGAGATCAATTATAAAGTGTTAATGCGATGGTACATGGTACCTGCGAGGATTGCGAAATTCCAACCACATTCTTCTCCGCTATGTTTCCGGGGATGCCTAGACCTGGGAACCTTCTACCACATATGGTGGCAGTGCCCGAAAGCCGCTAAGTATTGGGACCGTGTGTTCCGCATACTTTCATCCTTATTTCAACGAACCATGAGTAAAGATCCCACTTTCGCCCTTCTTAATTGCAAACCGGTGGGTCTCCCTGTATCAGCTTTCAAATTGAGCCTCCATGTCCTAACAGCGGCTAAACGAGAAATAGCCAAATCTTGGCTATCCAATGCACTTAGCATTTTTAACCTCAAACGACATGTGAGCTGGACAATGTCACATGAGAAGCGGACAGCACAAGTGGAAAACACCATGCAGAAATATGAAAAAATATGGTTTCCCTGGATCGAAAGATTCATGCCCTCTAGCATAGATCACCGCCTTCTTACCTTGTGAGGGGAGACCCCTTATTTATCTCACAAACTTGAACCCCCCTCATCCACAGCCAGATTATCCCCCCCCTTTTTTCTTTTTCCACCCGTCTTTTCCCCCACCTCTTGAAGCTCTCTTCCCACCCCATATCATCATCTGTACTACTATTAACAAATGCGTCAGATCCTGGAATACCTATTCTAACTACCACACCTAAACACCAAACACCCCTTGTAATTATACTCTGCACCATTACCATTAAGCTCTCTCTAACATAGCCTGGACTCTCACAGGATAAGAAACCCACTGGTGACACATTCCCTGTATCATTGGGAAGCGCATAGTCTGACACTTAAATTGCCTACTGGTTATTCTGCCACGGTAGCCATTCCTATATGCCAGGATCCGATCCATGTATGTAATATTTTAAACTGCATTGAAGCACTGTGCATATTACATGTTTCACCTTGTCACTACTTTACTATTTGCTTCAATAAAAATTTTACTTGAAAAAAAAAAAATTTAGATGAAAAGTCTCTGCAACAGAAGAACTTATAAACTCATGTTTTCAACAGTCTGTGATTCCTAATTTCCCTTTGTACCAGTTATACAGTTCCTATAAGAATCTTCATCATTCTGGTTTCATCCTCCATACCCCTATGTCTACAGGATTCAACAGTAAGGCAGGGGGTCATAGGATGGAACCACATCACACATAAGAGGACACAGGCATCTAACACTACCAGAAATGTTAAATGCCAAGGACTCTGTGGATCAGGAAGGGATTTGGGGGGCAGGGGGCAGGTTCACTCAGACCCTGACACTTTGGGGTTGATTTACTAACCTAAACACACACACCAGGTGTGTGTGATTTTCACACAGCAAAACGTATTTATCAACCAAAAAGTCTCTAAAAGCATATTTCCACTAATGCCATATATGGAAAAATCATGCACATGATGCATATATAATGCTGCTTCACAGTTTAGACAAAAATGGTTAGCTCATGCATTTACATTCCTGCATTCATCAACGCAAGCAACATAACATAGAGCTAATTTACACCACATTACCTTGCAATTCATTGCAGGGCTTTGAACAACACACCTGCTGGGTGTGTACACACTACAAAGGTGTTTCGATTCCTCTCATAGATCATGCTGGGAGGGAACACACTACAGAGGTGTATACACGTTCATGGTGTGTTTAAAAGGTTAGTAAATCAACCCCTTTGTCTCTTTAAGATAAATTTAGTGAAGTTTATGATTTTAGTACAGCTGCAGTATGCTGGAATGCATCATTAGCTAACTGATTGGTTTCATGTAGGGCTGCAACAACTAATCGACATAATCGATTATAATCGATTATTGAAAAAGTTGTCATTTTTTTCAATCATCGATTAATCGGCTTCCGATTGGTTGGCCCTGTTCGCGGCTCCATATGCAGATAAGATACCACAGTCAAAACTGGGGGGCACTTATCATTTTCACCACTACCATATGAGGATGTGTGTATGGGCAGGTGTATGGGCAGCGTGCAACCGCTTCTACTGTAAGGTCGTACCACTTTTGTCTTCCAAGCATGCTGGAAAACCTGCCGAACATTGTACGATTTTTGGCGGGTTGGTGGCGTGGTTGGAAAACGAATGCCGCACGGGCAGGTGTGCCCACTCAGCACTGCAATCATCGCAAGCCCTCCCCTCAGCGGGGAGGGCTTGCGATGATCGAAAGTACGATCTGCCTGTCCAAGATGGGCAGATCGTACGAGATTTTAATGACCTTACAACTATCGCACAACGTCGTGCGATGGTTGTAAGGTGTATGGCCAGCTTAAAACACAATAATACACTGCTCAACAACGTTACACCTCCCCCCCATACATAAAATAATACACTTCCCCTTATTAACCCCCCACACATAAAATAATACGCTCCCACTTATTAACCCCCCCCATAAAATAATACGTTCCCCCCTTATTAACCCCCACACATAAAAAAATATACTCCCCCCTTATTAATCCCCACACACATAAAATAATACACTCCCCCCTTATTAACCCCCCCACATAAAATATTACACTCCCCCTTATTAACCCCCTTTAAGCCCTGGTATAGAGGACTACAAATCCAGGAATAATACATTATACAGCGAAATGCGGAATACCACCAGCCATAGAGGAATACAACAAATCCCAGCAATACTACATTATACCGTGGTGCAATGCCGAATACCACTCGCTGTAGAGGACTACAACACCTAGCAATACTACATTATACAGCGCAATGCAGAATACCACCAGCTATAATGTACTATTGCTGGGATTTGTTGTATTCCTCTATAGCTGGTGGTATTCTGCATTGTGCTGTATAATGTACTATTGCTGGGTTTTGTAGTCCTCTATAGCCGGTGCCATTCTGCATTAAGTGCTGTATAATTTTACACTTTTCATTTCACTATATTGCACACCACACTTTTTTTTTTATTTTTTACTTCCACGTCTCCAAGCTTGCTCCTGTGATGGACTGCAATCTCAATACAAACTAGTAGTCCCATCACGAGCCATTTTTTAAAATGTATTTTATTTGATTAACAGATTAATCGAACTCAATAATCGGCTAACTAATCAATTTTGAAAATAATCGTTAGCTGCAGCTCTAGTTTCACGTATGGCCTACGATTGCTCTTAAATAAAACCCTTCTCAACGTTATTCAATAAATAATGCTGGAAACAAAGTGCTAAGCACAAAGTTCAGTAACCCACAGCATTTAAGTACCTTACTCCTTGCTCTTTTTAATTGAATAAGTCTAACAGCATTCTCTCAGCATGAAAGTCAAGTGGTGACCCATCATATGAAATGAAAATGCATATTCATTTTTCTGATTAAATTAAGACCAAAATCTGTGAATCTGCATGATAACTATGCTTAGCTAAACAAAAGCTAATTAGTGAATTATGCATGAAGCAAACACTTATAGGAAGACACAAAGTTATGTTTTTAATTAACATTCTCTTTTTACATTTAATCAGACTAATTGACAATCAGAGTATAGAATGCATTATGTATTTTTTAGGTTGCCACTTGAGAGAAGCAGTTGGACAGATAGTGACAAGTTTCAAATGAACTGAATGACATTACAATAAAGGTGACATCTAGATTTCAATATGTTCACAACCTCTGGACACCTATAACATATCAGGGGAGGTTACAATATTTGACCTTGCATAATGTTTAGAAACCTTAATTGAAAAAAAATATGAGGCTTCTATTGCTAAACTCCTTCTGAAAATACCAATTCCCTTGATGACACAACACATTCTGATTTAGTGATCCCAAAAAAGTATGCAGCTAGTGAAGTTAGACTGATAGGCAGAAAATTAAATCCAAATTCCTGTTAGCATTCCAGCTTCAACTAGAATACATATTGTATTATGACTGTACATTGCTATTATGATGTTTTGCACACTGGTAAGGCATTGCAACACATTACAATTGAGGAATGTATAATTTATTTGAGACTGCAAACCATGGCATATTTTTTATAAGATGATTGTAAAGTTTATTATATGCTAATGGCTTTGCATGTTGCTTTAACTGTGTGTTTCTTAGGTTAATTTATTGAATTTGGATTTGTTTTATATTAAGTGCTCTTTCTTAGAGTACTATTCACCTTAAAGCCCATTTCCACCTTTGTGGAGGTATTTAAAAAAAAACAAACATGTGCAAGCAATGTACACTGGCTGTATATGAAGAAGGCATCGGAGGTTTGCTGTATATGAACATAGAAACCTATGTTTTTGTTCGTTTTACTCTTCATAGCCTCATGAAAATGGCCCCCTCTGTGCTCTGTGTAAATTACAACGGAGCTCTCTCTGAGATCTCCATCCCCCAATTTATAAGTATTCATAGTGCCCCCCCTCTCCCCCGGACGGTGTATTGTGTGCAAAGGCAGAGCTGGTGTTTAGTGATTGTGCTACACAGAATCACACAGAGGGGGGCATTTGTTAACAGCCTGCTTTAGGGTACTCTATCCTAAAGCAGGCTGGCAGACCAAATTTCCAACCCTGGTGTCAGATTGCATTTCCTGTGGAGAAAATGTTGAATTTCTAAGAGTCAGGACTAATAAAATATTCATTACAAAAATGCAATGTGAGTCATGAAAATGTACACACATATACAACATCACTGCACCTCTTCATTACCACAATAAATGCAAATCAATTACAAAGGTGGAAATGGTAATCATTACTATGGTTAAGGATACAAAATTGAGAGTACCAATCACTTTAAGAAATTAAGGCACTGGCAACTGTAGTAGTCACAAAAGTTTTTTTTTTAAGGGAAGCTAGTTTAAAACTAACAAAGTCATAGAGATGTCAGCATCTTTAGAAGTCCACGGAATAACATAACAGCCAGACAGTGAAAAGTTTACAATTACAACCTATATATTCTCTGGCACCTCTGTAATAGGGTCCTAATCACATTTGGGAATTTCAACTTTGGGACATTAGCAATGACAAAAAAATTAAAGATGATTATTAGAAGCCATACCATACTTCCCTTAAGATACTGTGTCACATGTGAGATCCAGATGTTTGTATGTTACTCTTTCTGTTTTATACACTTGAGCTAACAACAGTGATAAAAATGACAAATGTCATGTGGTAGCTATGATGAAGTATGTATATAATGGCAGCAAGATGTTAAAATCCTGTCCATACACTGTATGCATGTAATGTTTGTGCTAACGTTTGTATATGCATACAGCCCAAAATGTACCCTATTGGCTGCTTCTCAGGGCCAACATGTAAATATAAACAATGTGCAGTTAGCGGCACCTGCTCCTCAATCATTCCTTCCTCCACCAAAATACTTGGTGTCAGCTAGTTTCAAAGCCTGGAGGGATCGGTGACATCAGGGGCGCCCACTATTTTCCATCTGGAGATCTACTTTTCAAATGACGAGCTCATTCATGTGATAGTGTTCAAGCTATGCAATTGAGAGCTAGCCCCAAGGACTGCATAAAAGAAGGTGGTCACAAGCTGCAAGCTTATCTTCTAATCCAGTGCAAATTTTAATTACACTGTTGCATCAAAATAATCTCATATCACTAAGTGAATATCCATTAGCAGTGTAGTATATGATTAAAGTGTATATGGCCTTATCTGTTTTTTCTATTTTGTACCTTTAAATTATATTTACTATTTTAGTTAAATCCAACTAGAAAGCTGGCCATAGACACTAGAGGGCATTTGTGTCTGCCTCTTTAAATAGGAACATTGGTCACCTTGAGTAACTATTTGTGTTTACCCTTTGGAGAGTGTGAGTGGAGGGAATATTATACACATGGTCAGCAATTGCTGGTCAGGCGGAGAAAACAATAATGGACATTAAACTATTTAAATATTAATGATAAGCAGCAACATAGTTTTAAAACAAGCCTTCACTCACTTATCTAGCTGTATGCACAACAAAGACTCAGTTGCAGTTGGTTCCAATCAGTTTTTGTAGCTGAGATACAGCTGCTGGTTGTTTATGATAGGAAGCTGGCTAGCTGCCATGATCTGTTCTCACAGAAAAAAATCGACATTTCTATGCCTCTACTTTGAACTTTGAAAATGAATTTCTGGACAATTCCCATAGCTACAGAGGTAAATGATGGCTTGTTTTTGACCTCATGCACACAAACAGCTGTGACTGTACAAAAGGTAATATGCACAAAAGATAAAGTTTCTGCATATTTCCTCCACCTGGAGACCACAGGTGCTGCGTACAGCTGCCCTTAGAAATCAATGACTGTATGCAGCTGTAGACAGTTGTATGCTGGTACTTGCACAAACACATGTATGTGTAAAGACATATGCCCCTAGATACAGATTGTCTGCATCCACAGGCATACCTCTTTATACATGTATGTGTACAAGCGCATACCCACCTACAGCTGCATACCACCATTGATTTCTATGTACAGCTGTATGTAACACCTGGGCAGTGAAATATGCTCAAATATTTTGTTGTACCGCCCCGACCTCAGCAACCTTCTGCATGCTGTAAAGTGCTTTATTGCTTGTTTTATTGCTATGCTCCACCTAGTGGCCAGAGTGTATTATTACAACACACTTAACACATTTAAACTGGGAGAGAAATATATTGAAAACCTTTGTTTTAAGCATTACTCACCCAAAACAAATATTCACAATATTGCAAGTTTTTTTTATAAAAAAGACCCCTAAACGTGTGGCATGTGGCTTGACCATTCTGCAAATTATCCATGCAAGTCTTGCATGTGTTTCTTTTTTTGTAATTCTGCTTTACTATTAAGAATTATCTTTACATTATATCCTTTAATATTTAATTTCACTTTATAGTATTGTGTCTAACACTAAATGTATTTCAGTTAAAATTAGATCAGTTGCTCAGTTTGTATGACTTACTTAACCTATTATCATATAATTACATTTTGTTGCTTGCTAACTTGGTTATGACTTTAGCAGTTTACAGTTTATTAGAAGCTGTGATATCAATAGTTGTAATCTTTACATTCTGTTTTGATTTTTTTCATACTAATGCTTCAAACTCTGAACAAAGAATGAATGTGATAAAATCAATTTATTTACAGCATCACTGTTTCATAATAATTAAATATTGTAAGAATAGTTTTGAAAAAACAGTGGGTAACCCAGTTTGGTTCATACTAGGAAATGCTGAATGAATGTTGATAGTATCAATCTGACCTAAATGTGTAGAGGTCACACAGGAACATGATAATGCTGACACTATCCAATCTGTAACAAGGTTTGGATGCTAGGGTTTAAACATGGAAACTGCACAGGATAAGGACTTATAGAAATGGGGGTTGGGTAGTTTTAAAAAAGAACAAAATGCAGACAGGCAGACAGGCTGAATGAAAGATTTCCAGATACAGACAAAAGGAATATATTTGGAACATATTACTAGACTGTAAAGCTGCAGCCAGGGGTAAGACACAAAAAATAGTGGCTTTAAAGCACATCACCTTGAAGCCCCTTTGCTAAATATGTCTAGCTCAGCTAAAGGTGTAGTTTAGAGTGGATTTTTTTTTAGAGTTGCACTGAGTAGAGTGAAACACCTATATATCAAGAAGGAGGTGTGAGGAAAACCCAAAACAAAAAAGGTCAAACTCTTCCCCTTCTCTATCCAAACCAATGAAATCTAGATGCTTGTAATGCTTTATCTAGCTCAGTTTTGCATATTAACGACAAGATATAATCCAGCAGCGCAGGCTAAACCCACAGGAAAGTCACATACATACACTAATGCATGCCTTCTATGCAGATTACATACCTTGCAACTTTTCTAAGACAGAAAATTATGCACTTTGTATCTTTCTATATGTTCCCATCAAACATAAAAAAGTAAATGGAGAATCTTGCATAAATGATAACAGAGCGCTTCTTTTTATTTTTAAATTTTCCTAGAAAATCTTTTAGTTTGGAGGGGGCCCTTTTCATGCAACTTCAAGGGTAATGTGAGAAAACACAAATCCTTTAAATTACATAGTGTTATGGAAGAGTATGATATTCTCAGACAACCTCAGTGACAGCATACTCTGCCAGTGCATATTTGGCTGTGGAATGCATTTATTTTATAACACACGTGTGTTACATACACAGTGGTGTCAGAGCCCTATGCAGATTAATTTCCATTTAAAAATGTATTTTTTTAGGTAGTTTAAGCTGTGACAGGTGCTTCTGGATGGAGGATGAAATGGCTAAGGCTGTTCCTGTTTTTGTTGATGCAAAATTGTCCTACCACTGGCATATTTTCATTGAATACTTTTTTTTTTAAATTAAGAGACTGTGGGTAATGCAGCAGAGTAAAAATTGACCAGTAGCAGAGCAGTTTTAATGAGGCAAATTGGTTGTGAGGTAACACAAGACACATGTAGGTATTTTTCTTCAAGAGTTAAGAGACCACAGATGATAAAGAAGTATAAAATTGGCCAGCAGTAGGACAGTTTTGCATCAACAAAAACAGGGACAGCCTCAGCAACTATACTATAAAACTCTCTGCTAAAGGTGAAACTGTGTGCTATTTTCTCAGAACAGGACGCAAACCAGTAAACCTTAAGGAATATTTTATTTGCACAAGACAAGAATAACATGTACTAGAGACACAGGGAAAAGGCAGGTGTTTTCATTCAAGAATTAAGAGACCACAAATGATAAAGCAGTGTAAAATTGCATAGTGGCAAGACAGTTTTAATCACAGAGACTAGGCCTAACTGGTGTATGCCTAATTGTTTTAGCGCTAGTAATCAATGACTAATCACTAACCAACCCTAACCTCTCCCTATGCAGTTTTTAAGCTTTCTCTACCCAATAGCATGTCTTCTCTAAGTCCCCCCTTTCATAGTGATGGGGCTGGCTTATCCTCTTATTGACTTTTCTACTGGCCCTGGTTCAAAGACCATGCAGTGCATTATGGTTGCAAAAAAAAATATCTGGGAGAGAATAGCTGGGATAATACATTTTGAACCCACAGGAATCCCTGTAGATCCATAGTCACAACAAATCCAAACCTCGTTCCTACTTGTTACTACATATCTTGATTTTTTTAAAAGCTCTTAGATGCTTATACCATTTTTGTGCAGTGAGGCCTTGTAAGGGGTCAAAAGGACAATTGATTTCTTTCACAGTGATGAAAAAAATTGAAAGAGAAAGTGAAATTCTGACAAGGATTGTTGTTTTCATTTGAGAAACTCCATTTATTTCCAAAATTTAATGTTAAAATGTTAAACAAAATTTCGACCAACATTCTACAAGTCTCTGATGGCATTATTGAATGTCTTGAAGACATTTTTTGTATGACCGTTCCTTTAAATATCTATTACTGTATGTCCAGCTTTAGGGTTAGTTCTTTGTGATTCCTTGCATTCATTAGCATGCACAGCTTATGGGGCAGTAGGAAGTAGAACTGTATTCCATAGCTTGTGTTATGTAGCTTCTGCTCTCTGCTTTCTCCATCAATATTCAAAATGCCAAGGCATGTTGGTATCTGATTGGCCATAAAAAACTTTTTAGTACTGGAATTTTTTATCACGCCTTCTGGCTTTTTTTATTAGGCTGTCTGTATGTGTCAGGCAACAAGGAGGGTGTTCAGGCATCAATAAATGATAAAAGGGAGAAAGGCTATTGTTGATGGAATCTCAGCATATATCAAGACGAGGCGATGGTATATTTGAAAAGATTAACAAATGCTTTTTTCGTGCACGGGAAACTCAGTACAGACAATAACGAGTTTCGGACTGTCCTCTACTCAGTCTTGCAAGAGTCTCTAGCCCCACTTCCTCTTTTGGGGCTTTATACACTTCCATAAGACAACCTTTTGTTGAATCACTTCAGTCATGAGACGAGGAGAACTTCCTTAATTCGGTTTTCCGTGTACGTTTGCTTAATTAGTATGCAGGAAACTGTAGCTTTGTGGTTAGGCCATCTTTCTTAAATTTATCTTGCGATAGCTTAGTTTCACTCGAGAAAACACACAAATTAGTCTTGTACAAGATTAAACATATTAATCACTTCATCAATACAACAAATAATATTTCATATGTTTTATACAGCATCAAGATTCATATAGTCCCAGTGGGCTTTCACATAAGTTCAGTTTGTGGGATTAACTGATACATAGCATCAGCAGTAGCCTTGTCAACTGCCCGGAATATCAGTCCTTTCATACATGGTACAATGCAACAGCCGAGACAAACCAGTACTGATAGGATCCCTACAATGGCTATTAAGAACGAGGTTATGTGTGTTGCCCAGCGCCCGAATATACCTTCCATCCAGGAGGTCCACGGATTGGTGATCCCACTATTTTCTGCCAACTCCAACGATAGCATATCTAAGCCCTTCAATGCTCGAGAGACGCTGCCATCAGGTGCAGTGTTGTAGGGGATGTACGTGCAACATGAGGTTCCAAACATGGCGCAAACACCTCCTTTCTCAGCTAAAAGCATATCTAGTGCCATTCTATTCTGCCACGCTACCAGTGACGTGGCATCCAGCTGTTCAGCGAGGCTTTCAACGGGTTTGGGTTCAGTGGATGTTCCCTGCTCTGTCCCTTCACTTACAGTTGCTATCTTACAGTGAGTAATGTGTACCCAGGATTTCTTCTCCTTAACTCGTATAGCTGTGGGGGTGGATATTAGAACTTGATACGGGCCCTCCCATCTAGGGGCATACCATGCTTTTCGCTTGATTACCCTTATCAATACCCAATCTCCTGGCTTGAGGACGTGGTCTGTCTCTCTGGTTATATCTGGGGGTCTCTGATACTTTGCTCTGGTCTCTAATGCTGCTCGTAGGTATTCTGCTAATTCCCACTCCTCCGGATCTTTGTCTGAAACATCAAAGTCAGGTATTTTAAATTGTCTGCCATACAGTATTTCCTACGGGCTTAATCCTGTTTTATTTATTATAGTTCTCATACTAAGTAATGCAGCAGGTAATCCCCATATCCAATTTTTTCCTGTTTCAAATGTGATTTTAGCCAGTTTATTCTTCAGAATGCCGTTATGGCGTTCCACTAGGCCTGCTGATTGTGGGTGATAAGAACAATGATGTTTTGCTTGTATTTTAAGACTTTGGGTAAGATTTTCTATTACCTCATTGACAAAATGTGATCCATTGTCACTATATACCTTTTCTGGGATCCCGAACCTTGGTATAATTTCCCTGGCTAGTCACTTTGCTACTGTAATACTGTCAGTCTTGGTTAAGGGGAAAGCTTCTACCCATTTAGAGAACATATCCACAATAACCAGACAGTATTTCTTACCTTCCGTTGGTGTTAATTCGATACAGTCCATACAAATATTCTGGAAAAGGTATCTCGGTTGTGGGAATGTACCCTTGGGGACCTTTAGGGACTTACCAGGGTTGATAGCAGCACAGGTAGAACATTGTGTACAACATTTTTTAAAGTAAGTTTGCATCCCCGGTGCTTCAAACCTGCTCAGAATGGTCTGGACCATCCCTCCTGTTGACACATGTGTAATACCATGTATCACTAAAGCTGCTAGTCTGAAGAGAGATCGAGGAAGCACTGGTTTATCACCACACCATATACCCTCACTGTTGTGTGTGTTTCTTCTGTACCCATTGCTGTTGTTCAGTTTGAGGAGCATTTCCTTGCATTTGTTTCAAGATGTCGTGTGTTATAGCTAATGTCTCTTTAAGGCATATAGTGTGTGTACTGCCTTGAGCTGCCTGCTTGGCTGCTTCATCTGCTTTCCTGTTTCCTATAGAAACCTCATCTTGTCCAGTAGTGTGTGCTGTACATTTGTGGTTAAAAAGTTATACTCTGTGACAGAGAGGGGGGGGGGTCCTAGGCGCTGCATGTTATGCTCTGTGGTAAAAAGAGCAGTTGCTTAAAGTTGGACTTCCTACAAACACTTCTCTCCGCAGCTAACAGATAATCTAATACACATCTGTCCCAGTAAATGGCAATACGCAGCTTAGTTTCTCTGTTTGACAAGCAGATTAAAAGCATTCACAGATTCATTGATAATAATTTCTAATACAGCTTGTAGCCTAATAGTTCAATTAAGCATATAAATAGGAGTTTTGTAGTCATATGACCCATCCTCTGCCCAAGTGGTGGGACCATAACAATACACAGGTGAGCCCATTCATTATCTCTCCAATTTCCTATCTGTAGGTCAGAGGCCCTTCTTTTCCTCACTCTCGCAATATGCACATTGATTTCTACACAATTTTAACACATAGGGGGGTGACTCACTAACCCAAACACACACACGCACCAGGTGTGTGTGATCTTCACACAGCAAAACGTATTTATCAACCAAAAACTCTCCAAAAACATACCTCCACCAATGCCATACATGGAAAAATCATGCACACGACGCATATACAATGCCGCTTCACAGCTCAGACAAAAATGGCCAGCCCATGCATCCACACTCCTGCACTCATCAACGCAAGCAACACAACACAGAGTCAACGCACACAACATCACCCTGCAATTCACGCAGGGCCCCACACAACACACCTGCTGGGTGTGTACATACTACAAAGGTGTTCAGATTCCCCCAAATATTCTATTGCAGCATTTTCTGCTTTTATAATAATAACAGTTCTTCTTGTCTATTTATTTTACATGTTACTTCTATTCATTTTTGGCAAATTGGAACTCCTAGTTTATCTCTTTTTTTTTTCTTCTTCAAGATTTCCAGAAAACCCATACTGCTGTTTCCGACATTTGCACGGTTTTGTAAATCTTGGATCTAGATCATACATGTATGTTTCATCATTAGTGAATTTAGGGTCCTTGTGACAACAACAACAGGTATCTCCCATTATTTCTTCCTCCTTTATGTGCACAGTAAGGTGTGTTACAGAGTCTGTCCTTGACTTTCTACGACTCTCAAACCTCCTAGTGACTCACAGTTTTAAATCTGTCAACTATACTTCGTTACAGAAAGTACTTGTTCTTGTCTACTAGGCTCTTGTATATTTTTATCATCAGAGACTTCTCCACAGGTTTACTAAGCTTTAGACACAGTTTTGAGGCTGTCTTGGACGCAAGGGTCCGACAAAGTCCCTCTATGTGTCACCTGGAGCCTCTTTTGAATAAAAATATTCCTATCGGTGAGTTCGTTTTGCAACATTGCATCTGCGGGTGCCAGTGGGTCGCCCTGAGCATTCTGCGCTTACCAATTTCTCGCCACCCCATGCCAGTCTACTCCCATAATGACCCTCAATGCTTGTTCTACTTCTACTGCATTTAATTTTGTTTCTAAATCCTCATCTATCTGCTTCTTTTTGTGACCGAACCAAAAGGTATTCACTACATGTTGCCTTTTATATGATTCTGCCAACCAAACCTTGGCTTCTGGCAGACCCAATTGTTTCTCCTTTTTCTTATCTCCATTTGCTTCTGTCTTAATTTTAGCTACTAAAGTTTTACAATTTTCAGGATGTAGATGTCCTTTAAAGTGAAACATCTGTCTCCACTTATTTCTATATTTTATGTTATTCCTATTCTTCCTCTTCATGATGAATTCATCGTCAGTTAAATTCAATTTAGTACATGTGTTCCCCATGATTTTGGTTGTTCTTGTCTGACCCTAACCCTCACCGTGTCTTGGGGTCTTCTCTACCCCTCACCGTTCACACATCTGTGTCGCCTGTGTCTTGGATTCACCTTTGTCAGATAGACAGTGGTTGTTCTTGTCTGACCCTAATCCTCACCGTTCACACAATGTGTCGCCTGTGTCTTGGGGTCTTCTCTACCCCTCACCGTTCACACAACTGTGTCGCCTGTGTCTTGGATTCACCTTTGTCAGATAGACAGTTGAACTTATTTGTTCCCACCGATTTCTATGACTTTTACGAGGTTGTACAGTCCTCTGCAGTCCACGGGGTCCTTATGAACATGTTCCAACTGTCTATGTTTTCACTAATATATATATATATTTATATATCTCTTGGGGTTTACTACACAGTACTCTATCACATTCCTGACCTAAATTAGTAATTCATATTTATGTGCCCCCTCCTGTTGTATGACTTTTTATGAGGCTGTAGTCTGACTCATATGTGGGTCTTACAATCCTCTGAAGTCTACAGGGCATTTGATATCATGGCTTATATGAATGTCTAATTTTCCCACAATTTAAGTCTTAATCATCAACAGTATAAAACATAACAAAACAGAAATATCAATATACTTATGAAACACAATTAACCCTAAATATTTGATAAATGAGAAGAAAAATATCTTCTTACCCTATGCAAATGAGAATCTTTTGCACGATCACCTCCCCTCGGTATGTAGGAAACTGCCGCTCTCCGGGGTTTCAGAGGTTGTCCGTCTAGCCCCCTGTTTACAGAGAATTTACTCCGGGGGTCTTTCTGGGACTTAGTGTGATGATTGTGGTCCCTGTAGACGGACTTCATCATCCACCCAGAGATTGGAGTTTCCAGCTCGAAGGACCAAAATGTTGATGGAATCTCAGCATATATCGAGATGAGGCGATGGTATATTTGAAAAGATTAACAAATGCTTTATTCATGCACGGGAAACTCAGTACAGACAATAACGAGTTTCGGACTGTCCTCTACTCAGTCTTGCAAGAGTCTCTCCCCCCACTTCCTCTTTTGGGGCTTTATACACTTCCATAAGACAACCTTTTGTTGAATCACTTCAGTCATGAGACGTGGAGAACTTCCTTAATTCTGTTTTCCGTGTACGTTTACTTAATTAGTATGCAGGAAACTGTAGCTTTGTGGTTAGGCCATCTTTCTTAAATTTATCTTGCGATAGCTTATTTTCACTCGAGAAAACACACACATTAGTCTTGTACAAGATTAAACATATTAATCAGTTCATCAATACAACAAATAATATTCACACTATACAGTACATCAATATCTTGATAGGAAACTGGAAAACTCAACAGGTCGGCTGTGCTCCCTGTATGCTTATTAAAGTTTATTTCCCATTTTGACTGGAGTGTACTTTAGCTCATATGTGCCTGAAATGACAAATGCACACAGTACTGTACATACCTATGTTGGTAAGTGGAAAAGCTCTACATTTATACATAGGACAATAATATAAGAGGCATCTTACTTTGAAGATGTTCTTTCTCCCTTATGCTAAACCTTTTGTGCTCAAAATACATTTAATCTAACTCTCTCCTTGCGAGAGTTGAGTCTTTGAAGATTGTATATTGTATTCATCATTTTGGGATTGTGGATCGCTGGTGCTGTGACCCAAAAGATACAACTGGATGACTTGAGTTGACATATACATGTGAACCATGCTGTTTCTCTTCTAGCAGTATAGTCTAGCTCGTTTTATGTATCTTTAAGGACATTTGTCATCTGAGAAAATGTATTGAAAGCCAAGGCTAAACTTCTTTCAAAAATACAAGTTACCTTGCTGTCTCTGGATTTCAAATGACTGACTCTGAACAGGTATATAGTAAGTAAAGATAGAATGCTTGATCAGCATGCTTGTTTTAAGTTGGTGATTGAGCAAATACTAGAGTCAGAGGATCAGACGAGCAGCCAGCTAACTAGCATTTCATAAGGAGTTCTGCAAATTTGGTCTATCCATTTTATGCTGGTTTCCTTTTAGGCAGCTGTTATACTGTGACCATTTTTTTAAAGTCGTATATAAAAATGTATGAAAATAAACTTGAATAACTTCCTGGAGAATCCAAGAGTTATTTCTATACATTGAGTTACCTGATGAGGGTAAGTAGTACATTCAGGATTGATTTTGTATCCTGCTTTTTAAATAGCAGATCCCATACACCATGTCAAAGTTGTGGCCTTTCCTGGATTATTGATGACTGCAGATTGTCCTATCCTTAGTACCTGACATGGTGAGGCTGATTTACTAAAAGAGTTGAGAAACTTAACTCAATACATTTTAATGCCCAATCTTGTGCAGAAAAATAAATAAACTGTATTTCTTTTTACATGATTGGATAGTTAAAGTGAATGTTCACACATCTTACTGAGTGAAGATTGTCAACTTCATTTGTAAATCAGCTTTATTATGAATCTCTTTATGCAGTTAAAAGATAGATGCCACTTACCACCAGTAGAGGGAACATGTAGATTTAACTCTCTGACAGAACTTTTTTCGTGACCTTTTCATTTGCCTGTGCAAAGGGTCATTTAACCCCCCTCATCCCCAGAAGCATACAGTATACTTACCCCTTCTTAGCTCTCCTGTTGTTTCACTCAGAAACTGGTAGCAAAGTAAAACGCTGTTTGGGGCAGCATATACTCAAGGGATGGGAAAAGGAAAGGGTCCCTTTAGCTGACATAGGTGTCTGTATATACAGTATGTGTTCCAGTGGACACTTTTGAAAGCACAAAGTTTTGCTTAGATGTCAGTTTCCTGGAGGGACAGAGGGCTGGCCACTGTTGTACTAAAATGAGAGATGCACAATACATAGCCCACAGGACAGAGGAAAATATCACATTTGTTGAAAACTTTCTGGAATGTACATTACCAAGTGATACAGCTAAAGCAGTGATGTAGAAGAATAAGAGGGTAATAAATATTAATAATATAGATTGTACTTAGACTCTGCAAAGGTTATGATGGAAAGCCATCTAGCAAATTCTATTGCAACATATGTATTTGACACAAATAATTTAGGAAGTCAAAGAAATGGAATACACAAATCATTTTAACCCACTGAAGGCAAAGCAATCTAATATTATATGTTATAAGAGCCTTAGCATTGCATATCCCTCTCTTCCCGCAGTCTAAAAAACAAACTATCCAATGATATATTGTTGCAGTTCTATCTCTTATCATTGTTGATATGATTACATAATCTCTAGCTGAATGGTTAACAGTTGAGCATTCTATAATACATTTACACCTTCAATTCTAATAAGATTACATCACCATGAAAAATATAATCTCTGTAGCTGAACGGAAGACAACTGATTATATCCTGCACATTTTCCAGTGTTAATTTGTTACAGTCAGTGGGCATCTATGTTTCTTCCCAGGATTTTATTATATTTGTGCTTAGATGCAGTTTGTTTTGTGTAACCCAACCTCACCATCTTTTAGCTATTGTATTTGTAAAAACCTGATTTATTTGCTGCTGTATTTGCGTATGGGTCATGTTTTCTACCACTCAGGAATATTCCATTTCTTTGTAACAATTTAGTAATGGTCTAAAATTATTTTTCCTGCTGGCAGTTTTTATCTGGATGTGTTATTATTATGTTTATTACAGTAAACTACAGAGCCTAACATAGGTATCTAGTGGTTTTCATTTTGATATTTCCCACAGGACAAACACCATTGCCAAATATCTTCACTTTGCATAAGCGTATGCACTTTGTGTTAGTAATTCTGGGTAGATGGCCTACATAAAGATAATTTAGCTGCCATTGTGGGCTTTGTGATATTATTATGAACATGCTGATATATTTTACATATGATGTGGCATGATTTTCCAATTTTCCATAATCAGGCCTGCAGTTGTGTTGATGAAGAAATGGATCATCATGCAGCGTAATTTCAATAGCTCTCTCTAACTCTTTTACGCATGGTAGAGCTTAGCTGACTTCAATGTCACCTTGACAGCCCTTGTGATACTTATAAAAAAAAAAAAAAACTACAGCATCACTGAACTGTACATGGTATGTGCTGTTATTTCTGGTCTAAATGATATAGCCTGTAGTACACAAGCTACTAGGGCTTGAAATTATGCCATTAGACATTCTGTATACTTACTAATGGTACTGTTGTCTATCCAAAAGTACATTGATCACACATGCATAAAAAAGACACCTTCAGAAGTCTCCAAAAACTTGAGGTACCCTAATCTGCAAGGAAATGTCCAAAATATGGAGATCAAGGGGTCTATTCACTATGCTGCCGAGGGCAGCCGAGTGAATGACCGATCAGAAGTGAAGTGAGCCGAACACTGTTCGGCTATTCACTTCAGGCTGGTACGGCTGATTTCAGCTGTACATTGGCTGAAATCCGCCGTACATCGGCCTGCTTCGTGTGGCTTCGGGTCGGCCGAACATGCTCAGTACCGAGCCGCTCGGCCATGATCGGGAGCTGTGCGGGCTATTGTGAATAGCCCGTACAGCACCCCCTCGGTTCTACTGAACCGAAGAGGTCCTGGGGCCGAAGCTAGCCGAAGGATCGGCCGAAGCTACGGCCAGATCCCTCGGCAGCTTCGTGAATAGACCCCCAAGTGTTTCAGGATCCCATAGCACTTGAGTAGACCACTGAAAGTGGGTGCAAGTTCTGAGATGCCAGCTGAGATGTCAGAGTGCTAAATTATATGTTGAAATGGTTAGGCATGATCTTTGGTGAAGGGAGAGGTCAGAGTTTAGATTTGATTTCACCTTTTCAGTTAAGATCATGTGACCAAATGGAGGACAGAAACTTTCAGACTCTAGGTGACTTCTGACACTTACATCTCAAGCTCAAAAGTTCGACCTAGGCAAAGTGAGCCAGGCTAAATGAGGAGGAGGGGCATATTGTTTTCATAAGGAAGTCTGGTTTACAAAATACATCTTTGTTGCAAAATGCTGCAAAGGTTAATAAAACATTTTTCTGGAGTTCTTCTTTTATAGAATCATGCCCTTATTCATTAGATATACAGAATACAATGGATGGAACAAGACTGTCACGTTTTTTTTTATATTGAGACATAGTATGGCCCTATCCCCATGTTGTCTTCAAGCTCACTGGCTTTTAGTGGCACCTGACAAATAAAATACACTTTTATTGTGTAGGAAAAAAAAGCTGCTTTACTATTGAATGCTCTGCTGCAGAAGTAAGTCTCCCATTGTTGCACCAAAAGAAGTAAGACCCTAGCTAAGAACTCTGTAGAAAAATCTTACAAGTGGAAAGAAATGAAAACATGAGCATTGAATGCATACTTTAATTCATACTTGTATTTAACTTTTAAATTAAATAAAACACCTTAAATAAATGAATAAATATGGATAATATATAAACTGTGCATGTACTTTATATTATGTTATCCACCCAGATTTTCCAATGACCTTGCTTAGTCCTGAGCTTTTGTATAATATCTGTTACCAATAGATTGATCTCAATATAAAGATTTTATTCTCATAAGATTTCCCTATCTGTATACATTTGTTATTTATTAGATGTTATCCACAAGGTCACAGCAGTGCTTGAGAGGAAAATTATGATTCCAGCATTTGTTGCGTATTGGAGACACTTTTCCAGCAGAACAGTCATACATTTATATACCTACTCCTAAATTTTGTTTAGTAGTAGTAGTTGAATATAAAGGTTCTTAAAAAATGACATTAGATATGTCTTCTTTTCAGCCATTTTTATTTTTCAGTTTTAAAAAAGTGTGATTATTTAATAAAAAATTAAGATGCAAAGTCACCAGCATGTGGTTTCTCCATTTATCTGTTGTAAAATCATGGTGGTCACAAATGCAAGGCAAAAAATATGATAGTGGACTCCCTTGGCCTGATGTCTCGGATGGAGGATCTTAGGAGGGGTGCGAAGGGTCTCAGGAGGGCTTTTTTATCTGGGAAAATAGGGATTGTGGCTCAATAGTAGTATTGAGGCAAACAAATCAACACTGACATTTTTACTAAGCTATTACGTAGTTCTGCCACTGACTCCAAACTGTAGAGGGACTTCAAATCTCAGCAATGCATTATATAGCAATGCAGAATGGCACCAGCTATAGAGGACTAAAAATCCCAGCAATACATTATACAGCAATGCAGAATATTACCGGCTATGCAGGACTACAAATCCCAGCAATGTATTATATAGCAAAACATGTGTGGGGTCTCAGGAGAGCTGTGCAGGGTCTCAGTTGGGCTCTGCAGGGTCTCAGGGGAGCTGTGTGGGGTCTCAGGTGGGCTGTGCATGCTCTCAGGGGAGCTGTGAGGGGTATCAGCTGGGATGTGGGGGGTCTCAGGTGGGATGTGCGGGGTCTTAGGTGGGCTGTGCAGGGTCTCAGGTGGGCTGTGCGGGGTCTTAGACGGGCTGTGCGGGGTCTCATCAGAGGCCTGGAGGGTCTCGCAGATGGGTGCTGGCAGTGGGATTCCTCGGGAAGGAGTTGTGTGGGAAGCCCCGCCATTCACAGGAAGCTGCCAAGGTCCCCAACAAGAGCAAGACCTTAGGCAGCTGCTTCTGTTTAAAAATTTCAAACGCTGGTTTTGGTGTGTCCCTATGAGGACACACCAAGTTCCTTGCAGTCGCAAATTAAAAGCTGTGCACGACTATAGGGAACTAAGGAAAAGTTCCCCTCTAGGTTGTAGGCCTTAGTTGTGTCAGTGGGCCCTAGGCAATTGCCCAATTTGCCCATTGGATAACGTGGCCCTGAGAGAGCAGGCAGAGAAGGATCATATAATGCTAGTGGAGCGGAGCAGGCACCCTGGAACTCAGGGAGCAAGGAGGTGTCTGAAACATAGCGTGCAGATAAGTCTTGAAGGGCACACTCTCCTGGGTGTCTCTCCTCAAAAAAATCGTCGCAGTTTTAGGTCAAAAGCGGTCTTAGACCAGGTAGAAAACAGCGATAGTAAATTAGAACTACTTGCAGAATTTAAGTGAAATAGTTTGAGTGTAAGTGTAATCATAACAGATTACATTGTATTGTGTGTATTCTGTGTACATTGCAACTTTTCACTTTTGAATTTCCCGCCGGCTGTGACGCCCGAAAACGAAACTAAAAGTCAGATGCCGGCATCGGCCGGCCGCGTACAGCAGAGAACGCCGCTGGCTCACAGGGACAAGGTAAGTGACACTTATCTGTGCATTCCCGAGTCTGGCTCGGGGTTACCGCTCCTGGTTTTGAAAATTAACCCCGAGCCAGACTTGGGAATACCGCCAGGGAGGTTAAGTAAGAATTTTGATTACATGTACAACTAACAATGTTTTTTTATATTTTAATACTTAAACCATATCTACACCCTAAAGGAAAAATTTAATATATTGCATCTTACCATTCCTTAAATGTGGTGGCTGCATTAGTTTCCTTTTTTCTTTAGTTTCACCTGGTGATCCCGCAGTAAATCTTCCTTTAACAGACCAAGAGGCCGAGCAAAAGTGGTAGATAATGGGTTGAGACAAACCATTTAACACTGACAGGGGTGCTTACAATGATCAGTCTTTATTCATGTATGTACAATTCCAAAAGAAAAAAAAAACTGTTGCCATAACTGCTTAAAAAGTATTAGCTGGAGTTGAATGTATTGTGTTAAGGTGCCCATACACTGTACGATTATCGTATGAGAATCGCGGGAAATCCCGCGATCGTACAACAATCGTACAGTGTATGGAAGCTGTGCAACCGTTTCTACTGTACGGTCGCACGTTTTCCGTCGAACAAGCATTCTTGAAAACCCGCCGAGAATCGTATGATTGCCCGTTTGCAGTGATCGGAAGCCCGCCCCTCGCTGCGGTTATCGATGATAGCAAGTACGATCTGCCTGTCCAAGATGGGCAGATCGTACAAGCTTTTAATATGCTTACGTCGTAAGGTGCATGGGCACCTTTAGTCAAGGCCATCTAAATCTGCTAGTACATCCAACACTACTCTCTCAACAGGATAACATTTTACTGCTGTCCAAGGGTGGCTCTGTTGCTCTTCCATAGACTGGAACCACCTTAAAGGTGGCCATACACCTTACAACCATTGTACAACTTTTGTTCTCCAGACATCTCACCCTCATTCAATCTTCTTACAACTAGCCCATCATGCACAGACCAATGGAGTTCGCAATTAACGCTCGTCAGCACCACCACCTGCCTGATTTTCATTGATTGAAAGGACAGATTTTCATTTGAGCATGTGCAACTTGCATCTTGAGATTTTTGTTGTACAACCACGTCACTAACCTGTCAATTTTCATCCAATTGCCATGGTTGTAGGTAATTTTAAAAAAGTACGATCTGCCCATCTTGGACAACCAGATCGTACTTGCGTCTTACGAGCAGGCCACAAACTCGCCAAAAATCGTACGATTCTTGGCGGGTTTTCAAACATGCTCGTAAGACAAAAGACGTGCGACCGTACAGTAGAAATAGTCGCATGCCTTCCATACACCTGCCGATTATCGTACGATCGTGGGATTTCCCGCGATTATCGTACGATAATCGGCAGGTGTATGGGCACCTTTAGACAGTGTTGCTGGCTGGATCAACAGGTGCAAATTAAGGAAACAAAGCCTAAAAAAGCATAACAAATACTAATGAAGTCACCACATTCAATGATTGGTAAGCTGTTTATTTTGTAGGTTTAGATAAGGTTTAATAAAGACAAAGGTCCATCCATAAC